>NC_055988.1:124411517-124718580 GCF_018446385.1 Zingiber officinale
TGCTTGGTGATTCTCATCTCAGAAGATCGTTACACACACAACGTCCGAGGTTAGAAGAGGAATACGGTAGAAGATCAAGAGGTTATTTATGCTTACAAAGAAAGGTATAACTATTAATTGTTTTCCGTATCATACTAGTTTTTCTTTGTATAGTTATTTTTGGAAATACCAAACACAAGAGGCATATGATTATAAAATTTTCGGATTTGTTTCGAAGTTGTGTTTCTTTTCTTTTATTTTTCGAATTTGTGATTCGATTGCTCTTTTTGGTTAACCTAGAGTTATTTAAGGAAATAAATATTAGCTTTCCTTTAAAGGCTTTGCCTAGGCGGTGGTGGTTGCTCCCATATCCAAGAAGGCCATGTGCCTCGCCATGCAGTCCTGGAAACCAATTTTGAAAATTAATATTTATGGAATTAATAACTTAGGTAGATTTGAATCAATAGTGTTAAGTTCCACTTGCGATTCAAATCTAAACCATTAAGAACAGATAAGTTAAATTTGGAATCAATGATATTAAGTTCCGTCTGCGATTCCTAATTTAACTTCTAAAGAACACAATAGGTATTTAAGGAAAGGTTCGACACTTGTACAAAAAAATTTTGTACAGTGGAACCGGTACGTTTTCCTAGGACTAACCAACAAAGGTGACCAAATGCGGATGTTTGCGGGAGCCCAGAATAGGTCAAGGTGACCAGATGCTCGTGGGGAGGCTAAGACCATACAAATTATTGTGATCCTTTGTTTGAGAGGAGGATTGTTGGGTTCAATCAAAGTCCTACATTAGAAAGATTTAGGAAAGATCATGAGGTTAAAAGGATATAGGAAATTTCCATTGGCGTGAGACCTTTTGGGGAGAGCCTAAGAACAAAGCATGAGGGGCTAGGCCTAAAGTGGACAATATTATGTGATTGTAAAGATATGTAAACATTCTTTGGACATAACACTATTCTCATTTGTTTCGCTATGTGTCATACATCATCGTAGCAAGGATAATTATATTCATCTTACACGTCCTCTATAATCTGTCACAAGTTATATAAGAAACATAAATAATAAGATGAGTTTATAGTTGACTATCAAGCGTTTATAGTTGACTATCAAGTGGTTAAGGAATAATAAGATTCTTTTTTCTAAGAATATTTATCTATTAGAAATTAATTTTTTAATTAATTTTTTACTCCATTATAATATATTTATCATCGTCTAATTAATTAGACAACTTATAGAGATAACTAGATTATATATCTATGGTCAAAGACGATTCGTTCGCCCCCAATATCTCTGTCAATCCATCCTTAAGTCAACACGAAGGAGGTAAATCACGGATGACTACTAGCATTAATACAGATGACCAAGACATGAAAAAATCATACTCAAATATACCGAATTTCAATCCCAAAATCTTATAAAACAACACCCTATATTTTTCACCGCTATACCACCCCAAAGAAAAACTAGATCATCCACCATTTGGCAAACCTCCATACTAAATCATCCACCATGTGGAAAAAAGGTGAAATCGCTCGCCCCCAGCGCCCCCGCCGCACCCGACCCAAGGCCATCACGAGGGAGATAAATCACAACATCCTGAGCAAGCATGTGACAGGTGGGATGAGTTGCACAGGGACCAAGAATTTATGCCCCGACTACTCTGAGTTTCGACTCCGCAACCTCATGTGGTTACTAAATCATCCACCATGAAACATACACTCATCGGTCTAATAAAAAAGCTTATTATAATCATATAAACATAATAGCTATGAAATTCATTAAATTTCTTTATTTATATATCATTTCCTTCCCGTATATATTATAAAAACACAATAGAATTATAAAAATCAACCTAAATAAAAAAATAATATGTCAGGTCTCTCAACAACTTTATGAATATGCTGAAATTAACTATAATATTAAAATTATGTAAAAATTTAATCTCTCATAATTTGAGTTCTTCTTATAATTCTCAATTTATAAGTAAATATGTATTTATAATCATCTAATTTTTTTATATTAAAAATTACCAAAGGAAGCTCCGTTATCTTGTTGCATAGTCAATTAAAGAGGGATAGATTTATTATATTCTCAGAGAAAAAAATTTCTCTCATTTTCTAGTTAATTTGAGAATCTATTATAAGCAAACTTTACGATTTTACCTTTATTTATATAATTTGAGGACATATTATGAAGCAGACATCAAGAAAACATAATCACTTTACTTTCGACAATTTATCAAAAGATATATTTAGGTTTTTGAATTTCTCAAAAGGCACGTGTTATTTTGTTATTTATCAAAAGATGTAATTTTTTACAGTACTTTTTCCATTCTATTCTCTTGACAAATTTGACTGTTTCTCTTTTTCTTTTCTCCATTTTTCTCTCTTATTTTTCCTCCTATGCATGTAACATACAGCTCTTCTCTTTCCTCTCATTTTTTCCCCTCTCTTTATAGTGCTCTTTATATGCATGCATGCATGATAACGTGAACTTAAAAAGACTCTTGAGAAGTCGATTCTTCTAAAGACATTTTAACACTCCTGAGAAGCCAAAGTAATGGATAACACCGTTTAATTCCTTACAATCCAAGAAATTCACAGAAACTAAAATGGGTACAATTGGAGCTTTCTAGATTCATCAATGGATTTCGACCAAAACTCACTAATAGACCCAGAGAGATTCGATTGTACCTATTTCAATTTTTGTAGATTATAGGATTGTAAAGAGTTCAAATATACTATCCATTGTTTATTTTGACTTCTCAGTGTTAAAATGTAATAAAAAAATCTTTAAAATAATTTTCCATGTTGGGTCTAATATGAAATCATATCAGGAATGATATCAGGTCCAACGTGGACCTAATATGATTCCATATCAGATCCATCGTGGAGAATTTTGATGATTCTTTCTTATTATATTTTAACATCTCCGAGAAGTTAAAATAAATAATGGATAACATATTTGAACTCCTTGCAATCCTAAAAATCTACAAAAATTGAAATGGGTGCAATCCTCCAGATCTATCAGTGAGTTTTGATCAAAATCTATTGATGGACCTAGTTACACCAATTTTAATTTCTATCGATTTTTGGAATTGTAAAGAGTTCAAATATATTATCTATTGTTTATTTTGACTTATCGAAGATGCTAAAATATCATAAAGAAGAATCATAAAAAATCTCTAAGTTGAATCTAATAATAAGTTGAATCTAATATGTATTAGAAGAGTAGAATAAGAAGAACACTATAAAAAAATATATATATACACTTTGATAAATATCTTTTAATGAATTTAAAATTTTAAATACTTCTTCTAATAAATTACCGTCTTACTGTTAGTAGGAATCCCAATTGACCGTCTGCATTCCCACCGGACACCTGCACGGGGGATCCAAGGTTCATGGACGCATCCCATGTTGCTGCTCTCTGGTCTGTTCTCAGGGGGACCATGCATGCATGCATCCATGCATCCATTATTAATTTCTCTGGTGGCTGCTGCTCTTGTTCCGCGGAAGCTTTCTCCATTATTGTTCTTAACGACTCTACTCCTTGCTCAGAATTCAGATCCATCTCTTCCCACGGGCTAATATTTTTTATTTATCACATTCCACGCTTAAACTTTAACTATTTGGATCTTTAATTTGGTGCAAGTGAATTCTCCACCGAATTCCACAAACTAATAAATAAACTATGTCTGTCGAAATAAACATATAACTACCTTCATACGATAAAGCTCTGTTTCTAATTAATGTTTTATTTCTCGCATAATTAGATACATTCGCTAGATCCTTGTTTCTTGTTATGTGTCGGATGATTAGATCACGCACGTGTTGTGCCTGCGTACCTGGAGAATCGGAGAGGATAATTTTTTGTTTTATTTTTTGTTTTTTGTTTTTTCAGCTAGATTCTATCTTCGTCAATTGATGAAAGGCAATCACTATGGTATTACGTTAAAAGAGTAGCACTACTGTGATATTGAATTTCATAGAACGGAACCACTGTAGTATTAATTTTTAAAATAGGGTACTATGGTGATACTTATTTTAGGATTCATGTATTAAAACTAATAGATAAAGAAAAAAAAATAGAATACAAAATAATTTTTTAATTATATTATTATTAAAGTCAATAAATTTATTTATATAAATTATCTAAAGAAAAAATGAGCGTATATTTGTTGTATAAGTCCAGTAATATATTTGTTTGAAGAGAAAAGATAATCTTTAGAATGTGAGAAAAACTCTATGCTAAGGAAAAAATGAGCGTTGCTAAGATTTCGAATAAGAAACTCTTGATGAAGAAGATGGAGTAAAGTAGTAATATCATTTTAATCACTATCAATTATTAGATATCATCCACGTAAATCAAAACAAATATTGAAAATTTCTCAGTACATTTGTAGAATAGGGAAGAGTCTGTTTTTGAGCCAGAAAATTCTTGAGTATGAAGCCAGATAGATAAACGATGAAATCATGCACGAGGTGCTTACTGAAGACCATATATAGATTTTTGAAGTTGACACACATAGGTTGGAAGTTGCGGATGGATGAATCAAGGTGGTTGTTCCATAAAATAGTTTTTTTGAGGTGTCTATGAAGGAAAGCATTATAGACATCTAATTGTCGCATAGGTAAATTGGAGCTAACAACTATAGAGAGTAGCAATTTGATAATTATAATTTTGATGACTAGACTAAAAACATCATTAAAGTCAATACATGGTTGCTAATTAAAACCTTTAGCAACAAGGCGAGCTTTGTAACGTTCAATAGATCAATTTGTACGATACTTAATTTGGTAAACTCATTTAGAGCTTACAATATTCATAGATGGAGTACGAGGAATTAAATTTCAGGTTACATTGCGAAGAAGAGTATCAAACTTTATAGTCATCGTAACACATCAATTCAGATCTTTCACTGTTTGTGTAAATCTAGAAGGTTCAATAAAATTTGAAAAAACGATAAGAGCACGTGGAAGAGGATAACAAGTAAAAATTGATTGACATCGTCTATAAATATCATGTAGAGGAAGCATTCGCCGAGGTGAATCATCATTATAAGTATAATAATAATTATAATAAATTTAGAAATATTATTTTTACTATTTAATTCATATCGACGATAATTATGATATCAAATATAATAAATTTTAATTGATTAAAATTAATTTAAAATTATTTTCTATTATTATCATTATTATTATGCATCACCAAACTAGTATTAATTTTTTAAAATCTAACATTATTGTACGGTACTTTCGTTGTTGTTGTACTATAATGATTAATTGGATGGGTAAGAATGACAATAAGTGTGACCAAAAATCTGTTTTTTTTTTTTTATTTCATAATTTTAGATCAATTGCTTATGTATCTTTATTTATTTATTTATTTTTGGGTTACTTTGGCTGATTCATGAAGCTCACGTAGTCACGTGCGAACGATAATGGGGGCATTGATTATGAGAGAGGAAGTGAATAGATTGCAAGGTCGCAGTAAGAGCTGCCATGGCGGATTGATCGTTTTGGGCAAATCGCCAGCAAGAAAGACACGACCCACCAAACTCTCTGTCAGAATCGATATGAACACGCGCGGTGGGAAAAACAGAGGGCCCCTGTCTGCTACGGCTCTGCTCGCTAGCTCACGTACACGATGGTCTTCTTCCCCAGCGACGCCGGCAGGCGGCGGCCCTTAATTGGTCAGTAGAAGCACATGGTCGACGCGTTCATCATCTCGGCGTCGAGGTAGAGAGTGCTGCTGGGCGGGAGCATCGGCATTTCGTATTCCTCCAAGCCGAAGCCCAACTCCGTGCTGTCGCGGCTGCCGGCGAGGTCGACGGCCTCCAGGCAGCCACCGCCGCCGCCGTAGAGGTAGCTCTCGAAGCCCGACGCCCCGTGCTCGGCCTCGTTCAGGTAGACGTCCGAATAAGTAGCATTACCGAGGCACCCCATGCTGCCGCCGCCATAGTTGATAAGATTACGAGACTGCTGCTGCTGCTCTGGAGTCTGCAGCAGAGGCGGCCCACCACCACCGCCACCGCCACCACCACCAGAACCGCCGCCACCGGAAGTCAGAGAGCTGAGCAATGCAGAGATTGGCAACGTAGCGTCGAGGCCTTGCAAGGAATCCAACGCGGCTGCGGCGGCGGTCGGGAAGCAGGCGTAGCTACTGCACTGCTGCTGGTGGTGGTGCTTCACTACCCTCCTCGCCGGCGTGAGGATCCCCGAGAACTTCTTCTTAAGCTTGGTGTTCCAGTAGTTCTTGATATCGTTGTCAGTTCTTCCGGGGAGATGGTTGGCTATAATGGACCACCTGCACCATAACACCATTATCATCCCTGACATGATCAAACCTTTCCCAATATTCTCGATCGCCATTAACAAATCTAAAACCTGCTCCCGATGCTGGCGTAGAGGTTGGTGATGACCCTGTCCTCCTCGTCGGAGAAGCTCCCGTGCTTGATGTTGGGCCTCAGGTAGTTCAGCCATCTCAGCCTGCAACTCTTCCCGCACCTGTTCAGCCCTGCATCACCACATGCAAATCAATCGCCATTATTAATTAATTACCATGATCATCCATGCAGATCATTAACACGATCATTAACAATTAATTACCAGCTTTGTGGGGGAGAGCGATCCAGTTGCCGCCGGTTCCGTGCTTCTCGATGTACTCCTTCAGCTGCTTGTCTTCCTCCGGCGAC
The DNA here is from genome assembly GCF_018446385.1 of Zingiber officinale. Classification (NCBI taxonomy): domain Eukaryota; kingdom Viridiplantae; phylum Streptophyta; class Magnoliopsida; order Zingiberales; family Zingiberaceae; genus Zingiber; species Zingiber officinale. The sequence continues at coordinate 124,418,212 of NC_055988.1, forward strand.
CAGTGGCCTTTCTTCACGCTGGCCTTGTCGCAGCAAGGTGCTCTCCCCATCCTTATACGCTTGATCGATGATCACTTCCCTGCCCTAGTCCTGCCTGAGGAGAGAAGCTATATATATATATATATATATATATATATATATATATATATATATATATAGTGTGTGTAGAGACAAAACACAAATAGACAGATACTGTGAGTACTTACTCTGTCTGATCTGATCTACCTATAGCTTTTGGTGGCTCGTAAATTACACTCGAAGTTGCTACACGAGCATGAAAAATGGAGGAAATTAATAAATTAAAAAAATAATAATAATAAACACATACGTTCCATGCATGCATGTGACTGACATGGATATATACGAAGCTAGCCTGGTAACCTGCTTAGAAATGTCCATGTGATCTATGTGAATTAGGTAGCAGCAGTCCCACCAAGCATAACTGCTGTTGCTTCCCTAGAAGAAGTTGCACTCTGATCAGTGGTATAACACTGGTAAAAGTGGCATGTTTTAACTGTCATTTAGGGTTTAGGCTGTGATTAATTATTACTGCGCTGGAGCTAGCTAGTGCTGGTAAAGATCGATTTGCATGCCTGGATATAAATAAATATACAGTTTCTGATCTATATATGTAAATTAGCTAGGTAGAAGTAGCAGCAGCAGTACTTGATTATATTGCTTCTTCCTCTGGATCTTTCAAGTTAGTGAATTACAGTACGGCTGCTACAGTGTTCTGTCTCATGTGCTACCATGCACGGACGATCATATTCATTCCTTTTGGGGCATTACGTCTTTGATAATGTTAGTCTTTTTCATTTGGACTAGTCATTAGAAATTAGGTTAAAGTATAATTAGCTTTTGTTCATCAACTAAAGGTGGTTTTAATTTCTTTCATGGCTTCACAATTTAGTTACCGTTTATCTTCATTGAATATTAATTTTTACCTCGGATACAAATGGCTTGGTGTATTAATTAAAACGATAAAGTAGGTGGTGGGTGAATGAGACAATAAATGTCTTTGTGGTTCAAGTATATATATATATATATATATATATATATATATTTATTGCATATTCTCTTATTTGAAATGATAGAATTAATTTAAATATGTAGATCTATGAAAAAAAAATTAATTTAATAATTTTTTTTTGTATGTTATAGAACCTAGTGCTTTAAAAGTTTAATTAGTCTTAAATGATATAATCCATTTTACATTTGAGTTTTTTTATAATATATATATATTGGTATTATGACTATTGATACGGCGAATAAGGTTGACCCCTGAAGTTGGGCCGAGATTAATAAAGCTGGCTGATGTGATAGTCAAAGTCAATCCAATAATCGGATCATATGGTTCAACTAGGTGATCTAGCCGATCAGACCCTTTGGCCGATTGGATCCCACCCCCCCCCCCCCCCCCCCCCCAAGCTGAATCCTCAACGAGGCCTAGCCGAACCCTCAAGGTGGTCTATAATCGTTATCCGAGCCGAGTCCCTCCGAGAGCAAGGTCTGATCAGGTGTTGGAGGGAACTCAACTGGCCTATTTTCACAGTACATTAATGGCCTAGTAGTTCAACATTCCTTTTTGACGTCTTGCGTAACTGTTATATGAGAATCAGGGGAATATTCCTTATACAAGCTGTACATATGAAGCTTCTATCTTGCAAAGCGTAAGAATTGAGGGCCTATTTTAGGAAAGGTGTGAGAATGTCATAATGGTCGGTTCTATTTTGGTAATGCATTGAGATTTGTATATAGAGAAAAAATATAGTATATAAGGGGGTTTTCACTTACAGGCGCAAGTATGCGAGGCTTCGCTATCAAAGCTCATTTCTTCATCGTTACTATTTGTCTTTCCACCACGATTTACTTGACTTGAACGTCGGAGCTAGTGCCTGTATCGGGATCCTTTCCTGGTTCGGTGACTGACGTTTTTCGTCTCTAGTTCTTCTTTATGGTACGCATGTCTGACAGTGGTGCCAGGTCTCTACTTCTTGAAGTCTCCTCACGATCAACATCGATGTCACGTAACTAGTGCGTCGTCTTCCCCGATTCCAGACATGATCAACTATGCTATTTGAATTGTTATAATTGTTCAAAGAAAAGAGCATTTCGATACCAGTATTATAGTTATAGTGAAATAATTCTTTTCTATATGGCGCCTACAATGAACAATGAGGGTTGTATCTTATTTTTTGTTTTTGAAGATTTTGTGTAGGAATGCATTAGCAATATCTAGCCAACAAACTATCCAATTAGGATTAGTGTCATCGAAAATAATAATCACTTTGTAGTAATAATATATTCTTGAAAGCATGACTAGTTTTTTTTTTTTAACAATTGTCCTTTGCTAAAAGTTTATCTACCTTTGTGTGCTTTCTTTTGAATCATTGCCCGAGATTTGAGTTTGAAAATTCATTGCATCCTACAACTTATATACATCGAGATTTTTGTCCAACACTCATAAACGAAGATCTTATTTCTCATTTGCAAATTTATCTTTTCACCGAATGCTCGAATTTTTAAAATAAGGAACAATTAAGGAAAAAGTAGTACTAATTGATAGCAAATAGGTGTTTTTTGGATTCTAGCAATCACCACATTGCCTCAATATACCTTATTCTACTTACAAATGGTTTGACAATAATATTAAAGGTTTGTAGATTGCAAAGTCAAAACAATACACTTTCTAGGAAATAATTAACCTTTTTGGCAGAAGACTTGCAATCAAGCATCTTCTACATAAAATGAATAGAACTTGTCCACATGGTCCTTCATGTTCTAGTAAACGCGGACCAAAGGTACGAAAGGTTAGAGTTCGATCAAAGGAAAATCAACAGCGAGCGAAAAGCATTTTGTATTTTAGCACTCGACTTTGAGCTTGTGCAAGAAAGAGTAGGGTGTGAAGCCAAAGTCAACCGGCAATGAAAATACAAATGGTGTTGTTATAAGGCTATATTCGAGATGATTGATGTTTTCACACTCAATCAATTGGCAAGAACAGGAAGTTCCATCCTCGATCCATGAGAGGCTATCTCGCCTTGCCAAGAAGATCCTCCAAAACATGATGTAGCTAATAAGGCACACCTTGCATCACTACACACATAAATAGTCCTCAGGTACATCCTTTTGTCAAAAATAATTGGAAGAACAGTTATAAATAGCTCTTCGTGACTTCGATCATGTTCGTGGATTGTAGTTGATAATTGAGACAGAAAGGTTAAGTTCGCAAATGTGGGAATCCATGAAGTACCAACATGATCTAAAGGGCCCTTAATTGGCAAGAAATGCCAAGAAACAAGTTTGTTTCTTCTGAGTTAGGTTATCAGTAAGAAAACATATAAATAATTTTTTCTACTCGTTGCTTTTCTTTAAAAAGAGGAAACAGTAAGAAAGGAGAAGGTAAGCTTGTTGGGAGTAGTTAAAGCCTCTGGGAGTTGTTAAAGTACTCCCTAATGATTGTTCATTAATTGTGACCCTCATTAACAAACAAATCTTTTTTTTTTTTTTATCTTTCTAACATAATCACTTGAGAACTGATAGCAATTAATTACTAGTTCATCTTGTCTTTGTTAAGCATTTCAAATATTCATGGGGTTTAACTTCACAAATCAAAGTGTTGGTTAAGGGTTTAGAGTTCAAGGTTTAGGGGACCTTCATTAACAAACAAGTCTTTTACTTTATTATATTTTTCTAACAGAATCATTTGAGAACTGATAGGAGTTACTAGTTCATCTTGTCATTGTAATTAATTAAGCATTTCAAATATTCAGTAGGGTTTAACTTCACCAATCAAAGTGTTATTGCCAAACCCATATGAAAGGTTGGTTTAGGAATTAGGGTTTAGGGGATCCTCATTAACAAACAAGTCTTTTCTTTTCTTTTGTTTTTCTAACATAATCACTTGAGAACCGATAGCAGTTAATAGTTCATCTTGTCTTCATTAAGCATTTCAGATATTAAATATTGATTTAAGATTTTAGAATTTAGGATAATCAGACATATTTATTACTTACAAACAATAATATTGATGATGATATAATCATATATATAAAGAAGTATAATAAGGTCAAGATGGCTAAATATGATCATGATTTCAATGTGAATTATTAGTTAATATGTTAAAAATATATTGAAATCTAATTCTAGACAAGGGGAGCCATTATAGAGGCGCTCTTGACATGGTACATCTAGCAGTCACATAAATAGTAGGTCTACCAACCCAATTATTGTGAAAAGGATGGCTTACCAACTCTACAATCTTATCATTGAGATTCTTGACATTGTTTAATTTATTAATTCAACATCAAGACAAGTATAAAAAATGGTTGCTCTACCAAACCAATTATTATAAAAGATATGTTCTTGGTGAATTGGTAAAAGTAACACAATATCTTTTTTTGTTCAATGACTTAATTAATAAAATTATGGAGAATTTGGCAACATTTAATTCTTATAAGGGATCATGATGGGGTAGAGATGAATATGCTAAAAGTTAATATAATACTCCAATTTATATAATAGTTATTGAAATAAAAAATGAAATGTAAAAGTATAATATTGTGTGATATATGCTATATGATACTATGGGTTTTGTGTACTATCAAAATTGTAAATAAAAATTTGAAGATAATGCTCCTTTTAATTAGATAGTTCGGCAATTTATTTGTATGGAGATCTCACACATGTAATGCATTCAAGGTTAGATCCATCCACGATTTGGAATTGACGGTGCTAGGTGGTTACGATTCATGTATTGGAATCGTTAGATACGATTCGGTCCATGGTTTACAACGGTTCAAGATTATTATTATTTATTAAAAAATATTTTTTAAAATTATAAATTTATAAAAAATATAAAAAGAAGCTTATATTTATTTAAATTGCTTATGTATCCCCATAGTATATTGGGGAATATAAGATACACATGGTTCATTAGTTATTTCGATATTAAAATATTTTACTTTGTCCTTTAAAAGTTGCATTTTTTAATTTTTTTTATAACTTTCATCTCATCATTAGTGTTTGAGTTTTCAAAACATTCGGAGTTAAAGTAAATAAGAAAAATGTTATCCTAAATCCTGAACCATCTTTAATTTTTTGATACTAATAATTTTTTTATCTAACATTAACATTATTATATTTTAGTATAATAAGACATATATATCACATAAGTTATATATTTTGATTATGTTTGATGATAGTCTTCACTATATATAATTTTATTGAAACATATTATATTTCTTTGTAAATTTATGACAACGGACAAGAAAATGATTATCTTGTGGGCTAACGAGAGGTGAAAATTGAAGAGAAAATAAAAAGAGAAAATTGCGTTCTCAAGATTTTTTTCAAAAAAAAATTATTTAATAATCAAGAATTATCCCTCAAACAGCTAAACCTATATTTATATATACTCTAATCTTAAGACTAAAGAAAGAAAAGAAATCCTAACCTATAGATTTCAATTCTTATCTTATAAAAAAATAAAAATAATTTTAAAAGAAAGGAAACATTATTAGACTCAATCTTAAAATTCTTAAACATACTCAAAATACAAAAATATAAAATGATAAAAATGAGCAAAAATACCTAAAATAAAAAAACTAAAAAATTATAAAAAAGAATAATTTACTAAAATTAATAAAAAAACTAACAAATCCTCCTACACCAGTTGCCCTCGGGTTGAAGAAAACTCGCTCTTGAGTTCAGAATAGTGTCAGATGGTAGCCTAGGAAGAAGATTATCTAGCACCAAATTGGTAAAATCTACTAGCCTCTATTAGACTTTAGGAATCCTCATTGATCCGCTGAGAGCACGACATCGTGGACGTTGTTCTTATCCATCTTCGCGCCCTTCAAGCACTTCTCCACCGACTCCCTCACTTCTTTCCATCCGGTTAGGACACTCCGATGAGCTAAAGAGGGGTGATTAGCTCCAATTGCTTCTTCAATAATGAGTTACAGTAGAAAGCACTCGAAGCAATGTTAACACCTGAATTTACTTGGTATCCATCTCAACGAGGTGACTAATCCAAGGATTTACACAGAGTACGCTCTCCACTATAAAAATACTCCTTCTCAGAAACACTCTAGAGGTGGAGAAACTTCGTACAAGATCACATACAAAAAATACAATGCAAATAAGAAGAAAATACACAATACAAATGAAAACCTTACTTGTTTTCTCGTAGCTTGTAAGCGCTTCTTGATCGGTTAGAAAGTGCAGCAACACTTGCCGTCCAAAGTTCAAGAATCGACAGTGAAGAGTGGATAAGAAGAGTTGCATTTGAATCTTTGTTATCGCCTTTATATCCTGTGGATTCCGACTCCCAATGGATTGGCCTTAGCTCCAATCGATTGCTACATCAGATCCGAGCGCATCCAACCGTCCAAACTTGCAATGACTCTTTTCTTCATCACTTAATCGATTATCCAATCGATTACAGGCCTTCTTAATCAATCATCCAATCGATTACGAAGCCTTCTATTCCCTCGTAAGCTTCTCCCAATCCATTACCCAATCTATCAAGCAGCTTCAATTATCTCCCGATCGATTTAGTAGCTCTCTATTCACTGCGACTAAGCTTAATAGATTAATCCTATCGTGATATCCTCAATTGATTGAAATTCTTTCCAATCAATTCAGCACAGTGCAATGCATTGTGCTTGTGAAAACTAGCTTCCAATTGATCACTTGATCGATTGGATTAAGGGTGAATCGATCACTTGATCAATTCACTATGCACTTCACAAAGAGATGTGCTCAATCGATTAGCTGATCAATTGACACATGTCTCAATCGATCACTTGATCGATTACCCAACTCTAACTTACTTAACCTTAGTCTCAGATTTTCTTGTCCAATTTTCGGTCAACTATGACCTATTGTGATTTCTCCGCCAAGTGTTCGGTTAACCTTTTGGCCCACTTGGACTTTACCAAATTCTTGTTGAACTTCGGATCACTAAGTGAGGTCCTCCTTGACCCACTTGGATTTTCCTCTTGCCTAACATAGTTAAGACTTTACCTTGTCAAAGTGCGGTCCCCCTTGACCCAATTGGACCTTTGCCTAACCGCATTTAGGGTTTTCCTTTGCCAACATGCGATCTTTCTTGATCAACTTGGACTTTGCTTACCTAACCGCAGTTAGGACTTCCCTTTGCCAACGTGTGATCCTCCTTGATCCACTTGGAATTTCCTTGCCAACGTGCGGTCCTCCTTTACCCACTTGGACTTTCCCTTTGCCTAACCTAGAGTTAGGACTTTACCATTGCCTAACTCCTAGTTAGGACTTTATCACTCAAGTACCAGTCCCCCATTACCTACTTGACTTCTCTCACATATATCCCACAATATATTATCCAAACATGTTGTCCATAATATATTATCCAAATATAGAAACTAAACATGAATACACTCGAGCTTAGCCAACCTTGACCCGAGGAATAATTGCACCAACAATCTCCCTCTTTTTAATTTTTGATAATATGTTTAAGTTAGGCTAACCCATATTAGCCCAACTCCAACTTCATCTCATCCTCAAAGCATAAATGTGAGTTTCTAACTTAAACTCAACATTTTCTCCCCCTTTTAATGTGTGTCAAAGGGGGAGAAAATGTGAGGTTTAATCCTAATTCAACATTGAAAAATCCCAATTCAAGTCAACTCGAGCTTGATTAACCTTGATAGAGGTTGCACAACAATAATAACACATCAGAATTCAAGATAAATATTTTTTAAAAAAATTAACATAGAATAGTTCCACGTTGAAAATTAATATTGAACTACACTATTAGTATTACTAAAATATTATAAAAATTATTAATAAAAAACTATAATTTAAAAAAAAAACACATGAACTAGCAGTTCAAACCAATAGTTGAACCGATTAATTTGGGGCCTAACCCTTAACTTGTCCGTTTACGGATTGGACTCATTGAACCGATTTAAACTGACGATTCAAATCGAAAGTTGAACTAGTTAATTTGGAGCCCAATCCTTAACCGCCCCATCTACAAGTTGGACCTGTTGAACCGGATCAATGAGGAACCGACCCATTGACTCTGTTTAGGTTCCGAGCACGGTCTGATTTAGGCCCAACATGTGGACACTTGTCTATTTGAGGTCCCAAAGTATTAAATGCATATAGGAAGTTTATATACCTGAACATCTTTACCCTATACACTCATGGGTACACTCAGTTGCCCATGAGTGTGCAGCGTAAGGATGTGTAGGGTATCAAACCCTCATATATATATATATATATATATATATATATACACACACACACACACACACATGACATTGATATGCTACCTAATGCCTTTTGTGCGACCATGAGCGAAATCCGACATGAGCTATCTCATGCGACCAAAACTCAATTTTTTTAATCTCTCTCATCTGCATGCAATAATATTTTTCTCGTTCCTCTTAAATTAATAAACAACTTTTTCCTTTTTTTTCTTAAATTAAAATAAAATTCTCATTTCTTTCTCCTATGATTGTATGCAACAATGACTGTGGTACTAATTTTTAAAGGTGTTATAGCTACTACAACGTTATAACAGCTACTACACAATAACTACTAGATGTTGTAGCAGCTACAATGTGTAGCAAATATTGTATAGTGATATGCGTAGATTATATACACTTTTATACATATTTAGATGCATATCTACTTGTATTTCATGAGCATAATCTATGTTTATTGCACCCTATTTTATTATAATATCATATTTTCACTCTTTTTGTTTGGAGATATACTTTTTGCTTGTTTTCATAGTTAGGATGCTATTTAAAGCATTATGCCACACTCTAGAAGATAAGAAGACCAAGGCCATGTGAATCAACACGGTCGTGTGAATTAACATGACCATGTGAACTTTCTAGAGTAGAAGCAAACCATGATCTTGTGAATCCACACGACCGTGCAAGGTTTCCAGAGAGTAAGAAGAGCACAATCGTGTAATTCCACACGGTCGTGTAAGATATCTAGTGGACAAGAAGATTATGGATGTATGAATCCACACGGTCGTGCCACTGAACCATACTGTGACCGTGTGGATCCACACGTCTGTGACATGAGCCGTGCCAGGCCCGTGCCTAGCCCTATTTAAGGGGGTTCTCTCCCCTTTTTGGGGATCTTTGGCTTGGGGTTGTTCCCCATTCCTTGGGAAAGGGTTCTCCTCTTAGGGGGAAGCCCTAAAACTCTTCTTCTTCAAGATCCGTCCATCTTCAGAGCAAGGGAGCATCTCTTCTCTCTATCTCTATGTATTGAGTTATAGTTTGCTTCTTTCTTAGTCTTTGGATTGTAATCCCTTGTAATGGAGTAGATCCTCCAGATCTAGGATGTAGGAGATAGTTGTGAGGTGTTGTGATGTATGAACTATGTATTTGGATATTTTGCTATGCAATGATGTGTTTATATCAAGTTCTATGTATGTCGTGCCGTGTATGTGTTTGACGAAATATGTGTGAAGTTAATTCATGTGGATGTGAGGGATTTGTCTTTATATTAAGGTTACTACTAGACTGGATAACCGGGGGATCCTTAGTGATAGAGGATACCTATTCAACAAGACATATTATGCCCTTAGTGACAAAAGACATCGATACTTGCCCACTTTCTAGAGTCAAAAGATCTTAACATAGAAACTGATTCTTGTTAGGGCATTCTAATTGGAGTGGATATTCCAGTGCTACTATTAGGAAGTACATTAGATAACTCTAGCGATTGTATGACGGGGGCCCTGTGATAGAGGGTAATCCTTTAATTAGACTTTGTAGAGTTGCTTCTTTACATAATAGCGTTAGAACTTGGGTAGATTCTCTGGTGCAACTTTCGCGGGGTTGTATCAGACTCTAGTTAGAAGCCCTACACGAGTATAAGCATGGAGTTAGATAGATGAACAATGCATAGGAACATTAACTAACATCATAACTAAATTGAAATCCTAGAATCTATCATCCTTCCTTCACTACGCTCATTCTCTCCCTCTCTATTCTCTCTCTACTCTCTTCTCTCAATCTCTCTCTTGTTCCCTTCTCTCTCTCTCTCTCATGTTTGTGAACAACCTTCCGATTGTCTAGATAATTCGTTATGCGAAGTTAACTAGTGCTTAATCAACAATCCCTGTGGTATCGATATTTTTATTACTGACGACATAACCGTGCACTTGCGATTTGTAATAAGTTTTTGGCACCATTGTCGGAGACTATTTTCGATTAACATTAGTTAATTAGCCTATAAGTTATTCTAAACTTGTTAATAGAATTTTCATTTATTTGTTTACTTTTATTTCTACATTTCCTTTCTTATTTTTTTATTATGCAATTTCCTTTATGTCTTTAATTCTATATTTTTGGTTTTCCTTGTAATTATTTTAGATACCATGAGTACTAACATGTCAAGCAGGTATTCAAGAAAATTTTTTACACCCATGAGCGCACGAGCAAGATCTCCCATTGATAAAAATTATGACTCAGAAGATGATCAATTTGACTTCCATTTGTTAGGATGTATACTAAAAGCCTAGTTTTTTGTATGAATATTTATTTTGAAATAAGAATCACATTGGTCAAATATTTGCATTGAGTAAAATATAATTGTCTATTTAATTTATATTATAGATAACATGGTGTGTGGTGTCATACAGAAGATCATGTTATCAGTTCCTTATAAATTATAAATAGTAGCTCACAACCAAGATGGATTGGGACAAACCATTGGAATGGTTGAGTGTAATTTGATACTAGTTTATTTTGACTATAAAATTACACTAGTACACTATGTGTGTATTGAGCAGGACCATTTGAGGTTGTTCCTTTTATACTGACTGCATAAAAGAACAGAACCTCTGTTATTACGGATGTGCGTACTCTTAATCCTGATATAATAACAAACACATATACTTAGTATTTATTTCTTTAATTTATCAATGAGTGAGATTTATTCGTTAAATCAATAGACCCGATAAGTTGAGAAATAATATTATTTATCTGGTGTGTTGTTGATTATAGAAGGAAATTGTGTCCTAGTTATCTAGGTTGATGGTGTCCCCTTGAAGAGCTCATAAGGATTATCATGTAAATTCTGCAGGTGGACTTAGTCCGGCATGATAATAAAGTTGAGTGGTACTACTCTTGGAGCTAGATATTAATTAGGTGGGTTGTAAGTAACTTATTTAATTAATGGACATTCGATATCTTAAACACAGGGAGACTAATGCACTCATGATAAGAAGGAGCTCATAATATAATATGAGATTGGTGCGGTAGTTCAATAATAACTCTTTAGTGGTATGAATTATTATTGATGAACTTGAGTTGGGTGTTCGGGTCGAACACAGAAAGCTCAAGCTTATCGGGAGGCCAAAACCAATTCCTCCTCTCGGTCCTTGTTGTAGCCTCTATAAAGCCTCGCGTTCACCCGTTTTGATTTTCCTTCTTACCCAAATAAGGGGTCGACCACATCCTTGCTTGGCGCCCAAGCAAGGGGCCAGCCAAGCTCTCTTGGTGCCCAAGATGTGGGTCGGCCAAGCCATGCTTAGTACCCAAGCATGGGGCCGACCATACAAGAAGAGAAAAGGAAGTTTTGTTGAAAATAAAATTTTGTTAAATCTTTCCTTTTATAGGTTTCTACAATGGATTAAAAGAGAGATTTTAATTTTGTTAAAATCTTTCCTTGTTTGTAGTTATCTACAATGGTTAAAAAGAGATATTTTAATTTTGTTAAAATCTTTCCTTTTTTGTAACCAACTATTATAAGAATAAAAGGAAAAATTTTGTTTAAAACAAAATTTTGTTATAATCTTTCCTTTTATAGCTATTTACAATGGTTTTAAAGGAAGATTTTAATTTTGTTAAAATCTTTCCTTTTTTGTAACCATCTACAATAGCAAATAAAAGGAAATTTTATTAAAAAGTTTCCTTATTAGCCACTAGCAAAGATTATAAAAGAGGAGGAGGGGATGCTCTCTAATTACAACCAAGGCTCCTCTTCTAATTTCTTGTGGTCAACTCTTCCCTCTTTTCCCTTTCCTCTTCATAAGGGTCGGCGACACTTGGAGAAGGACCTTCACCTTGTGGCCGGTTGCTTGGAGGAGAAGAAGAAGAAGGAGGAGGCCTCTTCACTTTGTATTGTTTGGTAGCTGAAAGCTTGGAAAAGAAGGAGAAGGTCGGGTGCCTTTGTCTTGGTAGATCGTCGCCCACACGAAGTCCAAGAGGAGGAGAGGAATATAGCAGAAGATCAAGAGGTCTTTAGGTTACAAAGAAAGGTATAACTAGTTAATTATTTTCATGGTGAACTAGTTTAGTTTTTCTTTGTATGAATCCTGAAATACCAACACAAGAAGTTAGCGATTTTATATTTCAATTTTGTGCTTCGATTTTGTGTTTCAATTTTGTGCTTCGATTGAGGTCTCTTTAGTTAAACCTAGGGTTTACTATGAGGAGTTTAAATATTCAATTTCTTTGAAAGGCTTTATCTAGGAAGTGGTGGATGATCCTATAACCAAGAAGGCTAAGTGTCTCGCCAACGACCTGGAAGTCAATCCTTGAAATAGATATTTAATCAACTTCTGTAATATGGTTTAACTTCTGAAGAACACATGAGTTGAACTTGGAGTAAAAATGTTAAGTTTTGTTTCCAATCTAAGTTTAACTTATGAAGAACACATGGTTTGAACTTGGAGTAAAAATGTTAAGTTTTATTTCCAATCTAAGTTTAAGAACACATGGGTTGCTAAGAAAAGTTTTGTGCTTGTACAAATTTTTATACAAGGGAAATAGAACGGAATTCCGAGTAACACCCAACACCATTGTAGCTTTTGTGGTAGCATGTATCATTCGGCTGCTATTTGTCATTTCTTCTAAAAAGTTGCTAATACTCTAGAACTTTAGTATTTGGTTCAACTTCAACATCAAGATACATACGTGTAAGTTCCTAATACTTATGGCTATGACTGGGGAGATCATCAAATTTAGAACCTTCAACGCAGCTAATTCCAAAGCAGAGTGAGCAGTCACTATTCCAGCAGCAGATCTCTGACTCGCCTCAACATTACAATCAATTTAGGATGAACCATCAAAATTTGGATTACAATTGCATGTAAAATGTTGAGCATATTTTCCAAGTAAATCAGAGTCTGTCAGAGTTTCAGGATGATTCATCATTAAACGGACCACATCATTCACAACTAGATGAACCGACTAATTGGGAGGACTTCCAAGACGCAAATACTCCTGCTCCTAGTCAGATGAAGACCAAAACACAAGATTCTGAAGAGCTAATGGTGCAACGAGGGATCCTAGTTCTACGAAAATTACTTCAAATTTCTAATAATATTGTTGATCCCTCTATTGATGATATTGGTGTTAGTGGAGTCTTCACCACTTATGATTATGATGATGTAGATAAATGTGTAGGGACATATACTATAGAGGAAATGCCCTAAGAATCACCTTATTTGGTCACACAATCAATTGATACTATGGAATTTGTAAGAATGGAATTGGTTGATGATAAATGTGTAAGGACTTGTGAAATAGAAGTAAAGTCTCAAGAATCACCATTTTTAGAGGCACCACCACTTGAGTCAGACCTAGAACCATCATTTAATCGAAAAGAAGTCACATCCACATGTTTGAAACTTTCAGATACATCTCAATAATTCAAGGTTAGTATTCTTAGTGATCTTTTAAATAATTTCATAAAGGTACCTATAATTGACTTTGTTGGATGTAATTCATTTTTTATTATTTATTCATCTTATCTTGATATGGTTCTGGTTCTATCTTATATAACATGCTTATAAGAGATTTATTTTTCTTTTGGGTATGTAGAGTTCACTCGGGCTAAATATTAGAAGCTCACTTTGAACCATCTTCGACCACCCGAAAGAACTTCTAAGAAGACGAAGATAGAGAGAGTGATACTTCACTTTATATATCCTTTGATGAAAGCTCCTTCCATAATAAGAGCCCTTAGTAAGAGGGTGTTAAAATATCTTACCCCTCATAGATCACGATTTCGATGAATCTAATGAGGTGGTCGAGCTAATGACCTTAAACAAGTGCTTCTTGGGAGGCAACCCAAGTTCTTCTTTCTTATCTTCATTTATGTTTTTAGTTCTTTCTAGTCTCTTTTCTTTATTCATAATAGCTCATATCCTCTATTTAATTTTTCTTGTCAATCTTCTTTTATAGGATTCAAAGATTGGGAGGAGTGCAACTACCGAATGGAGAAGTTAATGTCATGGCTTTGACACACATCATTTGGTAGCTTTTCTTACTTTAAATATCCTCTACATTATTTCTAGTTTTCATTGGGATAATAAAAAATTTAAGTTTGGGGGGATGTATTAGATGCATTGGGTTTAGTTTAGTTTTTGCTTATTTCTTTTAATAAATTTTTCTAGTTGCATCACTCATCATGTCATTGTTGCTTGTTCCTCATAGTAAAATGCTAGCACATTTGATCTAAATATTTATGTTGTGTGATTTGGTATTCTAGTATGTCTATTGATCTATATTTTTCTATCCATAGTAGCATGAAGTGAGCATTATTATTACTAGAAGAATTTGATTGTTGGCCTACTTTTAGGATCTCTTCACATTATGCTTGACTTTGATGGTAGATATTTTTGAAAATAGTCATAATTCATAGAACCGGATTAGTACTCTTGCTTTTATGGTGACTTCTCAACTACATTTTGGTTATTGGATAAACTCAGATTATGCAAGCTTATTTGGAAAAATCAATCCCTAAAAAAAATGTGAAGGTTTGTTCAAGTTTGATACTTTGCAAACATTCAGAAAAAAACATAATACGGGATAAAAAAATAGTTATCGTGAGTGAAAACTAGTAAGTAATTCACCCCTTTGAGACTGAGTTAGGTTACTGAGGAAATGAATATTATGTTTCTCATGATACTGAGTATTCCTTTGAGATCTTGTGTAGACGGTGCATATCATTTTTTATGGGGGACGAACCTTGCGTGTGGCAGGTAAGTGTCTATCGCCGAAAGCATGAGGAACATGGTTAAATAAAAAAATTAACTAAGCTTAGATATTGACACTTGAGAGAGTTAAGCCACTCATCACACTGAGCACGGAGAACTTCTACTTAGGCCACACTCATATAATTTTTGTGTCATGCTCATCAATGAAACTATATGATAAGTTTATATTGATTCATTAGGGATTATTACATGCCATCTACACACATAAATATAGATTGTGGATTTTGCTTGAGGACAAGCAAAGATTTAAGTATGGGGGTGTGATGTGTGTAGATTATATACACTTTTATGCATGTTTAGACTCACATCTACTTGTATTTTATGAGTATAATCTATGTTTATTGCACCCTATTTCATTATAATGTCATATTTTCACTCCTTTTGTTCAGAGATATACTCTTTGCTTATTTTCATTGTCAGGGCGCTATTTGGAGTGAAAACGGAGCAAAAAATATACACGAGAGCAACTTCAGAAGAAATCAAGCTCAAGTTGTGTGAAACCATACGACCGTGTGGTCTTGCCCTTGGAAAAGTAAATTTCGGCCGTGTGTGCGAACTCACATGGCCATGCCATATTCCAAAAGAGAAGAAGACCATGACCGTGTGAATCAACACGATCGTGTGGACTTTCCAGAGCAAACCACTACCATGTGAATTCATACGACCGTGCGAGGTTTCCAATGAGTAAGAAGAGCATGGTCGTGTGATTCCACACAACCATGTGAGATTTCCAGTGGACAAGAAGATTATGGCCGTGTGAATCCATACGGCCATACCACTGAACTAGACTGTGGTCGTGTGGATCCACATGTCCGTGGCACAGGTCGTGCCATGCCCGTGCCCAACCCTATTTAATTAAGGGGTTTCTCTCCCCCTTTTAGGGATCTTTGGCTTGGGGTTCATCCCCTTTCCTTGGGGAAGGGTTCTCCCCTTAGGGGGAAGCCCTAAAGCTCTTCTTCTTCAAGATCCATCCATCTCCGGAGCAAGAGAGCGTTTCCAAGGACACCACACTTTAAATATAAGCATCTCTTCTCTCTATCTCCATGTATTGAGTTATAGTTTGCTTCTTTCTTCATCTTTGGATTGTAATCCCTTGTAATGGAGTAGATCCTCAGATCTAGGACGTGGGAAGTAGTTGTGATGTGTTGTGATGTATGAACTATGTATTTGAATATTTTTCTATGCAATAATGTGTTTATATCATGTTCTATGTGTGTCGTGCCTTGTATGTTTTTGACGAAATATATGTGAAGTCAATTCATGCAGATATGAGGGATTTGTCTTTATATTAAGGTTGCTATTAGACTGGATAACTGGGGGATCCTTAGTGACAGAGGATATATATCCATTCAACTAGATATATTATGTCGTTAGTGACAGAGGGCATCGACACTTACTCACTTTCTAGAGTCAAAAGATCTTAACATAGGGACTGATTCTTATTAGGGCATTCTAATTGGAGTGGATATTTCAGTGCTACTGTTAGGAAGTATATTAGATAACTCTAGCGATTGTATGACTGCGGCTCTGTGACATAAGGTAACCCTTTAACTGGACTTTGTAGAGTTGCTTCTTTACTTAATAGCGTTAGAATTTGGGTAGATTCTCCAGTGCAACTTTCACGGGATTGTATCAGACTCTAGTTAGAAGCCCTACACGAGTATAAGTATGGAGTTAGGTAAATGAGCAATGCATAGGGACATTAACTTGCATCATAACTAAACTGAAATCCTAGAATCTATCATCCTTCCTTCACTATTCTCATTCTCTCCCTCTCTACTCTCTTCTCTCAATCTCTCTCTCTTCTTCCCTTCTCTCTCTCTCTCTTACGTTTGTGAACGATATTTCGATGGTCTAGATAATTCAACAGTCTATGTAGAATCGATATTTTTATTACTGACAATGTAACTAAACGCTTGTACAATAACTGTTACATGTTGTAGTAGTTATAACATGTAGCAGTTATTATATAGCTACTGCTCAATTGTAGCAGTTACTGCTCAATTATTGTAGCAGTTACTGCTCAATTGTAGCAATTGTTACATCGTTGTGGTAGCGATCGCACTATTGTAACAACTATAGCTGCTACAATATTGTAGTAGCTATTGTACAACTAGATATTAGTTGCTACAACGTTGTAGCAGTATTATGTAGTAACTGCTATAATGTTGTAGCATCAATACATGCATATAATAATATGAGCGAGAAGATAAAATTTTATTTTAATTTAAGAGGAAACAGAGAAAAGTTGTCACATGCAGATAAGAGAGATTAAAAAAATTAAATTTTAGACGAGTCAGATCGCCGACGTTGGAGATCACTCATGGTCATGCAGGAAGTATCGACAATGTATTATTTATATATATATAAACTCGTTAAGGATATACTAGATGACTCTAAAAACATGTAAAAAAAGAAAGGGGAAAAAAAGTTCAGATGGATTGGGCAAGTTTAGTAGTCATATATCTATCTAATGTGAGAATGATGAAGAGGGCAAGTAGAAAATAAATGATATACATTGATCATCAATATCAATACTGCTTACCCATGTGATTGTTCGTGTCTTGCTTGAATATCTAGATCTAATGGTGGATACAACAGTCATCATGAAGCGATGCCATTTTCAAATGCCTTATTAGTATTTTCCTAGTCACATCTCAATTTTTATTTATAAAGTATCAAGGTTCAACTAGAGAGGAGCATGAAAGTTAGATTGATGAAGTGAGCTCAAAATCATATTATAGACCTATTAGAGTTCAAGATGTGCCCAAATTTATCCAAGTCTACCTTTCAAGTCTCCATGAGAAAGTTTCTTGGCTTCTTCACCCAACAATATTTCAATTAAAAAGGATAGTGTCCGGTGCACGAAGTTCGGATCAATGTGGAGTCCAATGTGAAATCCCGGAGATCAAGCAAATGAGAAATGATACCAAATTTATTCAATTCTCTTTGTAGCCATGGGCACTCTTATTGGGTTTAATCTTGCAATTCGGTGAGCTTGCATATTATTTTGTAACACATAATTTTATACTGTTAAACTCATTAAGCAATCTAATTGATGTTAATTGGAGATTTGTATTATTGAATATGAATTTATATATATATATATAATTCGTTAATTCATATTCTGTTATTAATAATGGACTGATAATATAATCGGACCCACTATTATATCCTTGCTTCCCATTGGCTAGGAGAGTATGACGCCATCATCCAAATTCTTAACAAAGGTGGACTTCTCAAGATTATTGGATTTGGTGGGCGATTCTGAGGCAACGATAAATCCGTTGCATTCTTGTTCATCATCTTTATGTTATTTATTTAAATTTGCATTGTATAATTAAATGCTACTATAGATCCTATGCATATTTTCTTTTTGAGTTTATATAGTTGCTAGAATTTCGATTTAGAAAACT
Source organism: Zingiber officinale (assembly GCF_018446385.1). Lineage (NCBI taxonomy): Eukaryota > Viridiplantae > Streptophyta > Magnoliopsida > Zingiberales > Zingiberaceae > Zingiber > Zingiber officinale. The sequence continues at coordinate 124,436,650 of NC_055988.1, forward strand.
CGATCAACTCTTTCTCGTTTTGACCATAATATCAATTTGTTCAAGAATATCACAGTTTTTTTTTTGTTATGATTCTTTGAACTGTTCTACCGTTTATTTCTTCCCCGATCCACTTGCGATTCGATATGGCTCTCCTGCAACTTAATTTCTGATAGTAGTCAGTGGAATTGCACCAACCAGACAAATTAAACTCTTGGCATTGAAGATGAGTCACGTTGGTCCCTGATGAATGAATGATAACAAGAACAATAAATATGGTATTAATCATATACAAACCTATGTAACGACAAAATCATCCCAAATAATAATTAAGAACACAAGCATCATAAATGATATATCTATACGAGTAAGGAAGAAGAATAAACATCAATCAAATTTTTATCTACTAAGACTAGAGTTCAGAATAGCTCGATCTTAGATCTTAGATCAGTCTCTCAATTCTCCTATGATATTATATTTTATGTTTTATAATATTATTCTCTATATTTAAATAAATTTTATTCTATTATATCATTATTAATAAAATCTTATTTGATCTTTTTATAAAATTATATATATATATTTATCTTAATATTCTCATCTGAGTAACTTTTAATATTTTGCTCATGATTTTTTTTTAGGAGAGATAACTTGGCATTAGAATGACCTTGCACATTTATTTCAGAAGGTTCACATGATTCGAGTGAAGAGGCCTGGCACTCATGGATTAAATGCACCAAAGGCTGGAGCAGACACAGGCCTGGAGTTTGTTATCGCACCAAATGCTCAAGCAAGCATTAAAAAAAACCTTAGGCCTGAAAATTGCTAAGGTATTGAAAAAGAAATTTTTAGGGTCTTTGGTCGAATATATATCAAACTAATATCCAAGGACCCAAAGGGGGTGGGGAGGCCGTCCTCTCTCATTTTTTTTTCATAAGAGGTGTTGTTGCACAAAGAGAGGCCACACCTCTCAACCTTTAAAGCGCGGAAGAAGAGGAAGAGAGAAAAGAGATCGCGCAGAGTAACAAGACAAAGACGCACAAAAAAAAAGCAAACAAGAAGAAGGAGAAGGAGAAGGAGAAGGAGAAGGAGAAGAGAAAGAAGAAGAGTTACTGTGGTTCGACGACGTGCCTACTCCATAAAAAGACCAAAGGTTTATTAGAATTCTCTCTATACAAGAGAATCACATTAAATGATTCTTATGATTGTTATTGTACAATAGATTTACAATGATCCCTATAAATAATGCATAAACCCTAGATCCGATAAAATCATAACAGAATTTTGTTATAAAAAATCATAACAGAATTCTGTTATGAAAAATCATAATAAAATTCCGTTATATAAAATCGTAACAGAATTTTATTACGAAAAATCTTAATAATTTTTCTTCCATAATATCCATTGCATTGACCTCATCCAAATATGAGCCACCCATCAACAATCTCTACCTTGGCGAATATTCACCCCTTCAAAGAATAGGACTATCTGAATAAAGCTCCACCTGGATCTTTGGGTCTGGACTTCCTTCCTCTAGCATTTAGAGATATGGATTAAGTTCAAGCAATACTTAAACTTCTTTGTGATCACTGACTTTGTCAGTATATCTGCAGCATTGTCTGCAGTGTGAACCTTTTCAAGTTGAATTTCTCCAGAAGCAATCAACTCTCTGATCTTGTGAAACCTCACATTAATGTGCTTGGTTCTCACATGATACACTTGATTTTTCACCAAATAGATAGCACTCTGACTATCGCATAACAATTTGACTCCACCTTACTGAACACCCAGTTCTCTGACCAACCCTGTAAGTCATAAAGCTTTCTTCGCCGCTTTAGCGGCTGTCATGTACTCGGACTCTGTAGTAGACAATGCAATAATAGATTGTATCATAGATTTTCAACAAATAGGTCCTCCTGCTACAATAAACACGTATCCTATAGTAGACCTCCTGTTATCTAAATCTCCTGCATATTCTGCATCTACGTACCCAGCAACTGGATCTTCTGGTTGTCTACTGAATATGATGCCATAATCAGTTATATTTCTCAAGTATATGAAAATCCATTTCACTGCATCCCAATGTGGTCGACCAAGATTTGAGAGAAACTTGCTTACCATACTAACTGCTTGCGCCAAATCTGGTCTCATGCAAACCATGTCATACATCAGACAACCAACTGCACTGGCATAAGGAACCTTTGACATCTCTAGGATCTCATCATCCGTCTTTGGACACTATGTACTGGATAACTTGAAGTGATGCGCTAGGTGTGTGCTCACTGACTTTGCATTCTTCATGTTGAACCTATCCAACACCTTCTCCACATAGCTACGTTGAGACAACCATAATCTCCCTGCAGCTCTATCCTTGTGAATCTCTATCCCAAGAATCTTTTTGACCTCTCCCAAATCTTTCATGTCAAATTTCTTGCTCAGTAGTCTCTTCAATTTGTCAACCTCTTTCATCTTCTTCATAACAATGAGCATGTCATCTACGTATAGTAGTTAGAAAACCAATGATTCATCTTCAAGTCTCTTCACATATATGTAGCAGTCATACTCACATCTTCTATATCCGTTTTGAATCATGTATGAATCAAAACGTTTGTACCACTGCCTAGGAGATTGTTTCAATCCATAAAGTGATTTCTTCAACTTGCAAACCAACCGCTCTTGTTCGGGCTGACTAAATCCCTCGGGGTGTGACATAAAAATCTGCTCCTCTAAATTTTTATGAAGAAATGTCATCTTCACATCCATTTGTTCCAACTGCAAATCGTGATGTGCCACTAAAACCAACATTGCTCTAATTAACGTATGTCTTACCACCGGAGAGAAAATTTCTTCATAGTCAATCCCCTTTCTTTGTGAATACCCCTTTGCTACCAACCGAGCCTTGAACTTCACTTCTTCTCTCTCTGACATTGCTTCTTTCTTCTTGAATATCCACTTGCACCCTATAGCTTTCTCTTCTTCAGGAAGTTCCACTAGATTCTACGTTAGGTTCTTATGCAATGACTCCATCTCCTTTGCCATAGCATCCGTCCACCTGTCCTTCTCAGAGCTATGTATCACCTCCTGAAAAGATGTAGGGTCTCCGCTATTAGTGATAAGTGCCTAAGATGCCAAGTCTTCAAATCTGTATATAGTGGGTGGTTTTACGACTCGTCTCGTTCTACCACTAGCTATAGTGTGATGCTCAGTCTGTTCTTAGCTAGAATCGTCGAAATTATTAGTCTCTAGCTCCACCTGCACAATATCTTTCTCCATGTTGCTTTGTGATATTTTCTTTTCTTCTTCCTGAGTACGTTGTAACATAGTTTTCTCGTCAAATATAGAGCTGTCAGACGGGCCAACCCGTGGCGGGGCGGGTCGGCCCGTGGCGGGCTAACCATTTGACGGGGCGGGGTGGGTCAACCCGTCAACTTGGCGGGTTGACGGGTTGGGAAATTTCCAACCCAACCCATTCTAAGGCGGGTTGCGGGTTTAGCGGGCCAACCCGCGGGCCTATCAAAAATTTTTAAAAAAATTAAAAAATATTTCATATCTTCAACGTTTTACTTAAAAAAAAATTTCTACAATTAAATGTATACATAAACATGTATTTTAAATATAAATGAACACAAACGAGTACTTATGTTAGATGAAAAGTACTATTTTTATTTCAAAATTATAACAAAAAAAGATAATAAATTGACCTAAAACTTAGCTTACATGTGTTTTTCAACCCACGGGCTAACCCAAGCCCGAGCGGGCTGACCCGCGCGGGTCACGAGCCTAGGCGGGTCGGCCCACGGCGGACTTGGGTTGATAAAATTCCAACTCAACCCGCTTAAATTGTTTGGCGGGGCGGGCCAACCCAACGGGCCCAACCCAAATTGACGGCTCTAGTCAAATACCACATCTCTGTTGGTCACCATCTTGTTTGCCTTAGAATCTCAAAGCTTGAAGTCTTTAACTCCTTTCTGATACCCTAGAAAAATGCACTGTTTTGACTTCGCATCCAGCTTTGATCTTTCCTCACTAGATATGTGCATATAGGTTGGACATCTAAAAACTCGAAGATGAGAGTAATCTACTTGATTCCCTGTCTATACTTTCTCTGATACTTTACCTTCTAGTGCTACCCTTGGTCATCTATTAATGAGATAAGCCATGTTAACCGCTTCTGTCCAGAAATTCTTTGCAAGCCCTACATTCAGCCTAAGACATCTTGCCTTCTCAATAATTATCCCGTTCAACATTTCCGCTACCCCGTTCTACTGAGGTGTCTTGCGAATCGAGAAATACCTCATTATCACATGCTGCTCACAAAATTCCTGAAACTTTGAATCTGTGTACTCAGTCCCATTGTCTGACCTAAAACATTTGTTCTTCCTTTCGGTCTGGTTCTCCACTTCAGTTTTCCATAATTTAAACTTTGCAAAAGTTTTCGACTTGTGACACATAAAGTATATCCAGACCTTTCGTGAGAAAACATTAGTAAAACTCACAAAATACAAGTGCCTTTTACGTGATGCTACACTGGCTAGTCCTTAGAGATCCATATATACGTAGTTTAGAATTCTCTCCGTCTTGTTTACTGTCATCTTGAATTACACTTTGCTCTATTTCCTAAGAGCATAGAATTTGTAGAATTCAAGCTTGCACGTCTTGATACCCTTCAACAAATCTCTCTTGTGAAGTTCTAGCATCCCATGTTCACCTATATACCCTAGCTGCATATGCCACAAGACAGTATTGTCTGATTCAGACTCTGCCGAGGCGGCTCCACCTACAACTGTAATCTCTATCAACTTATAGATGTTTCCTGCTACCTTTTGTCCTTTCATTATCGTTAGAGCTCCCTTGCTGACCTTCATCAACCCGCGCACTGATTTGTAATTACAACCAATACTATCCAGTATGCCTAGTGAGATCAAGTTCTTCCTTAGCTCTGGTATATATCTGACATCACATAAAGTTCTGATCACACCATCAAACATCTTGATTCTGACATTCCCTATGCCAATAACTTTACATGATGCATCGTTTCCCATCAACACTGAACCAGAATCCACTGCCCTATAGGTGTCAAACCAATCCTTGTTTGGAGTCAGTGATATGAACATGCAGAGTCTAAAATTCATGCATCCGTCAACTGCTCAGAACTCGACATAACTGATAGCATATATCCATCACCACTCTTTGAATTTTATTCTTCAACTATGTTTACAGACTTTACCGAACTACCATTGTTATCTGCAACATATTTCTTTATCTCTGGACAATCTCTCTTGATATAACCTTTGCCTCCACATTTGTAGCACGTGATCACCTTCTTCCTTCTCGACTTAGAATGAGCCTTATTGTTGTTGTCATATCCATGTCGAGATTTGCTCCACCACGCTCTTGGTTGCTATTTACGATAAGTCCTTCTCCTTGAGAAATTTCATTGTTTGTTTTCTTCGTTTGGTGAAAACCTAACAACGCACCTATGATTTCCTCCAATTTGAGAGTTTCCTTACCCCACATCAAAGTAGTAACCAAATTCTTATACGTAGGAGATGAAGGTAGAAAATTCAACAACATCAGCGCCTTGTCTTCATCTTCGATTTTCACATCAACCTGTTTCAGATCACTTACAATCTGGTTGAATTCATTGATGTGCTGGCTCAGATCGGTTCCTTCTGTCATCTTCAGCCCAAATAATTTCTGTTTGAGATACAGCTTCTTTGTTAATGACTTTAACATGTGCCAATTTTCCAACTTTTGTCAAACTACCACCGATGACTCCTCGTTCATGACATGGTACATTACGTCATTCGTAAGACAAAGCCTGATTGTTTCTACTGCCTTCGCCTAAAGTTCTTACCAATCTGATCTCTTAATGCTTTCTGATTTTCTTTCTCCTAGCACCTTCACCATGTCTTGTTGCACCAACAAGTCCTTAACTCTTCTCTACCATAATCCGAAGTTTCCGATTCTGTCAAACTTCACCATATCAAACTTCGTAGAAGTCATCCCCGACATGTTGAAGAAATCCACCAAAACCTGTAACTCTAATATCAATTTGTTGTGCCTAAAGGATGTCCACATATCTCCACAATATCATACTATTGAGGAGATATGTGGACATCCTTTGGGTACAATAAATGGTATCAGAGCCATGGTCTAGACCATATGCCATGTGAGGTGGCCTTGAACAAAGTTGAGGGTAGGCCTGAAGCTGGTCATGAGTGACTGAATGCTCGTGGGGAGGCCCAGACCAGATTAAGGTGACTGGATGCTTGTCGAGGGCTCGAAATAGGTCAGAGTGACTGGATACTTGCAGGGGGCGAGTAGGTTAGGGTGGCCGAATGCTCATGGGGAGGCCCGAAGTAGGTCAGGGTGATCGGATACTTACGAGCCTCCCCATGAGCATCCGGTCACCCTGAACTACTCACTCCCTGCAAGTATTCAGTCACTCTGATCTGTTTCAGCCTAAGACATCTTGCCTTCTCAATAATTGTCCCGTTCAACCTTTCCGCTACCCCGTTCTACTGAGGTGTCTTGCGAATCGAGAAATGCCTCATTATCACATGCTGCTTACAAAATTTCTGAAACTTTGAATTTGTGTACTCAGTCTCATTGTCTTACCTAAAACATTTGTTTTTCCTTTCGGTATGGTTCTCCACTTCAGTTTTCCATAATTTAAACTTTGCAAAAGTTTTCGACTTGTGACACATAAAGTATATCAAGACCTTTCGTGAGAAAACATTAGTAAAACTCACAAAATACAAGTGCCTTTTACGTGATGCTACACTGGCTGGTCCTTAGAGATCCATATATACGTAGTTTAGAATCCTCTCCGTCTTGTTTACTGTCATCTTGAATTACACTTTGCTCTATTTCCTAAGAGCATAGAATTTGTAGAATTCAAGCTTGCACGTCTTGATACCCTTCAACAAATCTCTCTTGTGAAGTTCTAGCATCCCATGTTCACCTATATACCCTAGCTGCATATGCCACAAGACAGTATTGTCTGATTCAGACTCTGCCGAGGCGGCTCCACCTACAACTGTAATCTCTATCAACTTATAGATGTTTCCTGCTACCTTTTGTCCTTTCATTATCGTTAGAGCTCCCTTGCTGACCTTCATCAACCCGCGCACTGATTTGTAATTACAACCAATACTATCCAGTATGCCTAGTGAGATCAAGTTCTTTCTTAGCTCTGGTATATATCTGACATCACATAAAGTTCTGATCACACCATCAAACATCTTGATTCTGACGTTCCCTGTGCCAATAACTTTACATGATGCATCGTTTCCCATCAACACTGAACCAGAATCCACTGTCCTATAGGTGTCAAACCAATCCTTGTTTGGAGTCAGTGATATGAACATGCAGAGTCTAAAATCCATGCATCCGTCAACTGCTCCGAACTCGACATAACTGATAGCATATCTCCATCACCACTCTTTGAATTTTATTCTTCAACTATGTTTACAGACTTTACCAAACAACCATTGTTATCTGCAACATATTTCTTTATCTCTGAACATTCTCTCTTGATATAACCTTTGCCTCCACATTTGTAGCACGTGATCACCTTCTTCCTTCTTGACTTAGAATGAGCCTTATTGTTGTTGTCATATCCATGTCGAGATTTGCTCCACCACGCTCTTGGTTGCTATTTACGATAAGTCCTTCTCCTTGAGAAATTTCATCGTTTGTTTTCTTCTTTTGGTGAAAACCTAACAACGCACCTATGATTTCCTCCAATTTGAGAGTTTCCTTACCCCACATCAAAGTAGTAACCAAATTCTCGTACGTAGGAGATGAAGGTAGAAAATTCAACAACATCAGCGCCTTGTCTTCATCTTCGATTTTCACATCAACCTGCTTCAGATCACTTACAATCTGGTTGAATTCATTGATGTGCTGGCTCAGATCGGTTCCTTCTGTCATCTTCAGCCCAAATAATTTTTGTTTGAGATACAGCTTGTTTGTTAATGACTTTGACATGTGCTGATTTTCTAACTTTTGTAAAACTGCCACCGATGACTCCTCGTTCATGACATGGTACATTACGTCATTCGTAAGACAAAGCCTGATTGTTACTACTGCCTTCGCCTAAAGTTCTTACCAATCTGATCTCTCAATGCTTTCTGGTTTCCTTTCTCCTAGCGCCTTCACCATATCTTGTTGCACCAACAAGTCCTTAACTCTTCTCTGCCATAATCCGAAGTTTTCGATTCCGTCAAACTTCACCATATCAAACTTCGTAGAAGTCGTCCCCGACATGTTGAAGAAATCCACCAAAACCTGTAACTCTGATATCAATTTGTTGTGCCTAAAGGATGTCCACATATCTCCACAATATCATACTATTGAGGAGATATGTGGACATCCTTTGGGTACAATAAATGGTATCAGAGTCATGGTCTAGATCAAATGTCATATGGGGTGGCCTTGAACGAAGTTGAGGGTAGGCCCGGAGCTGGTCATGAGTGACCGAATGCTCGTGGGGAGGCCCGGAGCAGATTAAGGTGACTGGATGCTTGTCGAGGGCTCGAAATAGGTCAGAGTGACTGGATACTTGTAGGGGGCGAGTAGGTTAGGGTGACCGAATGCTCATGGGGAGGTCCGAAGTAGGTCAGGGTGATCGGATACTTACGAGTCTCCCCATGAGCATCCGGTCACCCTGAACTACTCACTCTCTGCAAGTATTCGGTCACTCTGATCTGCTTCGAGCCCCCGATGAGCATCCGGTTACCTTGACCTGCTCTGAGCCTCCCCACAAGCATCCGATCACTCATGACCAGCTCCAGGCCTACCCTCAAATAAAGGACCATAATTACTCTCATAGTCTGGGCCTCCCCGCTGCATCCTGTCACCCTGACCTGCTCTGAGCCTCCCCGCGAGCATCTGCATCCGGTCAATCTTGACCTACTCTGGGCCTCCCTGTGAGCATCTGGTTACCCTGCCCTACTCGCCTTCCCATAAGTATCTGGTCACTTTGACCTACTCTAGGTCTCCCCGTGAGTATCCGGTCAACCTGATTTGTTTCAGGCCTCCCCATGAGCATCCGATCACCCTAACCTACTCGTCCCCTGCAAGTATCCGGTTACTCTGACCTGCTCTGAGCTCCCGACAAGCATCCGATCATCTTGACTTGCTCCGGGTCTCCCCACGAGCATCTAGTCACTCATGACCAGCTTCGGGCCTACCCTCAACTTCATTCAAGGCCACCCCACATGGCATCTGGTCTGGACCATGACTCTGATACCATTTGTTATGCCCAATAGATATTCATATATCTCCACAATGACATGATATTGTCTACTTTGGGCCTAGGCCCTTATGGATTTGCTCTTGGAATCTACCCAAAAGACCTCATGCCAATAGAGATATCCTTCATCCTTTTAAACCCATGATCTTTACCAAATATTTCTAATATGGGACTTTGATTAAATCCCAATAGGTGTATAGGGTATAAGAATAGACGGTGAAGGAGAGATGAATGAGAGGTAATGATACGACCGCCTCCCCTCAACATAAACATATACCTTTCGCCTCCTCGATATAAATTCCTGACTTCATCTTAGCTAATATCTTTGAAAATGAATACGCATATATAGCCTCAGTTTACATTTCTTTCTAACTTTTAACTATAGTCGCAAAGCTTTGGTGTATAGTTTGGTGGAGGAGCAAATTTAGTGTTTAGTTTGGTAATAATTGAACAATTTTAAAAAATATATGTTCTCGAGTTGTTGATGTCTATGAAGGAGATTATAAACTATTTGTGAACAAATACAACTCTTATCAAACCTATAAATAAACAAAAAAAACTATAAAAACTAACAAATAAGCTTGCTTACTAATCAATCAAATGAGTTTCAAAATACAAAAGTTTCAAATAGTCTTATTATTAAGAGCTCAATAACATTTGAACGAACTAAGTTTAAGCTCGTAAAAAAAAAAAACTTAGCCAAACCTTAATACTTATTTCAACAACTTGATTTATTTTAAGTTAGACTTATCTTAACTTGGTTACCTGATTAAATAAGTTTAAACAACATAAAATTTATTATTAGACAAAGTAGAAAGATATTTAATGAGATCATAGATGTACCAAAGAGGATAGAAACTCTATGAGACCATAATCAACAATTAAAAGATGTAGAACCATCACATTAAATTAAAGACGAGACCAAATCCTCTGGTCTATTTGTTTGGATCAGGGGATAATCCACAATGTAATTGTAGTAGGATCGTGATCGCGATTCAGCTGTAATTAGTTATGATTTCACCCTAGGTTCACCTTCCCACCTAGGTTATAATTTGGGTTAGGGTGGATGGTTGGAGGACGCCTAAACGTCACCCCCCGCTCAGTGCCCGACCACCCATCCATCGCTGGAGGCCTCTGAGCAGCCTCCAACAACTCACCCTGATCCAAACTATAACATGGATGGGAAGGTGAACCCAGAGAAGGATAACAACTAATTACAGTTGAATCGCGACCGCGATCCGACCACAATTGCATTATGGGTCATCCCCTGGTCCACAAAAAGTGGATCAGAGGATCCTTGCTCCATTAAAGACCCTCTTACAATGGCCCCACATCATACGGAAGGAGGTTCAACAGAAGCACAAGCAGCAAATAAAAATGACAATGGGTTAGGTTCGGGGTCAAATTTCATATCCTCCATCCCTATACCCCTCGGATTTTGGATATCCATCCCTATACTCATACCTATTAAAGGATTTGATATCTTCTATATTAATAATTTTTATTCTTTCCACCCAACTATCATCATTCAACAAACGGATATTAAAATTAACATTATACACACACACACATTAAGTTCATATTAGTTTGATTTTCTTCATGATATTCTTCTTGTGATGTTGAGGGTTTATAATTATGAAATCTTACTATGGAGCTACCATATCTATCTTTATAAATAATGGATTCCATTGGTTGTAAAGTTTGTGGCTTAGCGCTTAGCTCCAAATTAAGAGTCCAAATCTAATCTGGCAAGTAAAGTAGATGAAAAGTCCTTAGGTTTGAGGAAATAAATGTCTTTTGTAGTAAGGGTTTCAATAACATTAGTAATTTGAACTTTAAAACTATTGTTAATATTTGTCATTGTTTTTCCTAGAAAGATTATGTCTATTTGGATATTATGTCTTTGAAATTCTCCATACCCTTTGGCTTGTACTGAAATTTTAATATGTTCTATAAAGTCTAGGATTGTTATATTGAAGTTTGGATAGAAATATATAATTCCTAAATTGCTATTCATATCTACTTTAATGAGTCCAATAACTACCTTATCATTATAAGAAAATCTTGAGACGTAAAGGACTAAAAATACTTTAGCTCCTATACTTTTTCTAGTAAGTCCTCTTAGGCTAAACACTATTAGTCCTAAATGTATGTAGTGATGTTTTCTTTGCAAAAGTGTTCTTGCCGATTCTTCAGTCATGAGTGTAAATCTTTCTTTACCTCTATTTGGTAGATGAAGTGGTTGTGTCCTGTGATGTCTATAGAGATGTGGAGAAGGATAATAATCCTTTATTATATATTCTTCTTGGATTTAAGATATTTAATTGATCATCATAAAAGGTATCTAAATTATGTTCAATATCTATAAGTTATTCTAATTTATAAGTAGCAATATTTGTCGATGATCTCCTAGGAATCACAGATAAGTTTCTATTTGGTTGTCCTAATGTTTGTGATAGTCCAGAAAAACTTTCAGTTTGTGTCTTTGTTCGTAGATCCGTTTGGAATGAGGTCTTGGGTCTTGTATGTAAGAAACTTATAAGTAGTAGGTTGTCGTTGGATAATTATTTTTCCTAAAGACAATTTACTAAAATCTTTATGTATGCTTTCTATGGCTTCTTTTAGATCGCTTGTGTGGGGTTTTTTATAGATATGATTTTCAAGGGTAAAAGTTGAGTTTCTAATACCATGTGCCTATAATGTAAGAAAGTAAGTAATGCTAATATTGTGTTATTTTGTTGTGCTAGTATTTGATCTCCTTGATTTACTAGTGCAATGTTACTATAACCGATGTTTTTACTTTTAGCAAATTGTTGAGAGAAATCAATAGCTTCTTCATAATGAGTGTTTTTAAATTATATTTTGTTCATAAATTGTAAGGTCCTAAAGGGTTTTAAGACTTTGATACCAAATTTTTATGCTTTTTCTAGAAGTTAACAGTAAATAGTAAATAGTAAATAGTAAACTGTAAAGTAAATAGTAGAAAGAAAAGTGTAATACTAGCGAATTGCAGGAGTAAAATAAATAATAACAACAATAATATAATGATGCAATTTTTATCCTTCTTCTAGAAGTTAATAGTAAATAATAATAGCAATAGTAAACAGTAAAGTAAATAGTAGAAAGGAAAGTGTAGTAGTAGTGAATTGTAGCAGTAAAATAAATAATAACAATAGTAATGTAATGATGCTGATACTGAATTTTTTACTTTTTTATACTTACTCTTCTTTCTATTCTTGTTTATTTTCCAAGGAGCCTCACATGTTCAGGATTTCACCATTTAACCATTGCCCCGACTTATGCATAAGATTTTGGGTTAAAGATACCCTTCTTACTTAGCCTGCACAGGTCTTATATGATTTTGGTTATTCCTGATACAGTTACTGTTCACCTATTGGTTACTAAGATAGATAAGGGTTAAGGAAAAGAACTAAGAAAAGATAGACAAAATATCTTTGTTAGTAAACTCAGTTTATCATAAAAATAAGCATAGGTCTTATTTAGCGAAGAATTTTATAGGGAATTACAACCAAAAAATTGAGATAGTTACATATTTGTACATAAAGATAGCTTACAAAGAAAACTTACAAACACACTTGAGCACACTTGAAGTGTTGGTGCAACCTTAGGTCAAGGTTGATCTGGTTGACCTGACTCGAGTTGACCTGACTCGAGTTGTATTTTGATGTTTGACTTAGGAAGATTATTGGTGCAACCTTAGGTCAAGGTTGACCTAATTGAGTTGTATTTTGATGTTTGACACTCGTGGAAGAGTTGTATTCTTGATATGGGACAAATGTTTGGGAGATTATTGGTGCAACGTAGGTCAAGGTTGACCTGGTTGACCTGATTCGGGAAAGAGTCCAAGTATGGAGACTTGGCACGGAGAAGTCCTAACTGGGATGTTAGGCAGTGTGGAAAGTCCTGGTGAGTGAAGCCAGGCAGTGGGAAAGTCCTAACTGGGATCTTAGGCAGTTGGAAAGTCCTGGTGAGTGAAGCCAGGCAGTGAGAAAGTCCTAACTGGGATGTTAGGCAGTGTGGAAGTCCTGGTGAGTGAAGCCAGGCAGTGGGAAAGTCCTAACTGGGATGTTAGGCAGTTGGAAAGTCCTAGTGAGTGAAGCCAGGCAGTGAGAAAGTCCTAACTGGGATGTTAGACAGTGTGGAAACTAGTGAAGGTGTGGAAGTCCCGGTGAGTGAAGCAGAGGGAAATCCAGATGGGTCAAGGTTGATCGACATCGGTGAAAAGTTAAGCAGGAGCTTGGCACGGAAAAGTTCAAGTATGGAGACTTGGCACTGAGAAGACCAAGTTGGAGACTTGGCACGGAAGTCGGAGAGAGCCTCGGAGCTCGGTAGCTCAAGAGCTCGGGAGCCCAGAGCTCAGAGCTCTGGTCTCCGGACGAAGCCGAGAGAGCCCTGTAGCTCAGAGCCCAGAACCCCAGAGCTCTAGCTCGGTAGCTCGGGAGACCGGGAGCTCGTAGCTCTGCAGCCTCGGTCTCCTGACAAGTCGAGAGAGCCTCGGAGCTCGGTAGCTCGGGAGCCTCGGTAGCTCGGTAGCTCGGTAGCTCGGTCTCGTGACCGATAGGATTTAGGGCCGGAGCTCTAAACCGGATCACCGTGACCGATCGAGTCGATCGTGGTCGAACAGAGCGAGGCGCAGAGGGGTTGATCGTCCGGGACCGATCAGCAAAGCCCGATCGGTCCCCGGACCGATCAGAGTTCCTCGATCGGTCGCGGACCGATCAAGAGTTCCTCGATCGGTCCACGCATCGATCAGACACCAGCTGCCATGACGCAACGGCTAGATTTCTTCTGTGCTTCTTTCTCCGCAGGTATAAAAGGAGGCTGAGAGCTTCTACATTGGGCACTACTTCTTCTTCCTTGGATTGAAGCTTCTGCTTTTGTGCTCTGAGGTTCTGAGCTTTGTTGAGCTCGCTTCCGAAGCTTCGCGTGAGCTTCCAGTCGACGGTCAGCTGCTGCTGTTGTCCGAGAAGTTGTTGCTTCACAGGCAGTCGACGAGAAGGCGAGTTAGTGTTTGTACATTGTTCTTGTCTTTCTACTTGTATTTCTTGTACTCCTTCTTGTTGTTGCAAGTTTTGTGACGAGGTTTCTCCACCCAGAAGGAGTTCATATTAGCCGGTTTTCCGGGGACTCATCCACCGACGGATTGACTGGACTCGTCCACCTTACGGACACGTCGAGGAGTAGGAGCCCTAATCTCCGAACCTCGTTACATCGGTTTGTTTTTCTTCTCCTCAGTTTCTTCCTTGTATTTCCGCTGCGACTAACCCTAACTGTAGGAAGAACGCGAGAATTTGGGGCGGCTATTCACACCCCCCTCTCTAGCCGAGTACGAACGATCCTAACAAGTGGTATCAGAGCGAGGCCGCTCTTCGACGGATCAACACCCGGGGGAGCACGGGCTAGAGATGGATCTCTATGGAGAAGATGTCACGATTCAACCCTTCTACGAGTCTCATGACAACTTCACATATTGGAAGGTAAGGATGATGTATTTTCTTAGGACTAATATGTTAAATTGATTTTGTGTACAAGAAGGGTTTTCCCCTCCGATGGATGAGGAAGGAAAACCTATCAAGAAGAAGGAGTGGACGAAAGAGCAAATCCGACAATCCGAAATCAATGACGAGGTAACAAAAATTATTGAATTTGCTTTACCTAATAATGTTTTGTGCAAGATAGATAGGTACAACAACGCCAAGGAATTGTGGAATAATTTGGCAAAATTCCATGAAGAGGAGCCTAGTGAGCCAAGTAGCTCACATCATGGAGGAAGCGAATTGGGAGTTGAGGGCTACTCAACATCCAAGGAAGAAGAGGAGGAGAGCTCTTGTTCAAGATCGGAGAAAGAAGAGGCATCTACCTCCGGAAGGGATGAAGAAGAAAGCTCATCTACATCCACAACCCTAGGTAACTCAAACACTGTGATTTCAAGCAAATTACACATAATGTGTTTTGAGTGTAGGAAGTTTGGGCACTACAAGAGTAAGTGTCCAAAGAGGGTTAGAAAGACTCCACCGGCACCAAAGGTCAAGGAAGCCGGAGTCCCGACATGCAAGAGCAAGAAGCACGTGGTGTGCTTCCAATGCAAGCAACGGGGACACTATAGGAGTCAATGTCCAAGGGGGAGGCAACCTCACAAGGACAAGAGGCCAAACACGTGTAAAGGGGGAGCTAAGGCAAACCCTAAGGTAACATTTAAAGCTCATTCCTACAATTCTAGTAGGATGCATGCTAGTAGTCTTATTGCCATTGTCAATAATGATAAGCATGTTAACACTAGAAATCGATACATGTGCTTAGGAGCCAAGCATGTTGGCCTAGATAAGAACAATTCTAGAAATGCTAACCCTAGAATTAACTCATCTAAGGCTAAGGAAAATCTAGGTAGAAACCCCAAGACAACTAGACATATGCCTAGGAACACCTCAAGAAAGAATGATAAGTTAAAACTTGAGGTTTTAGAGAAAGAAAATCAAGTCTTGAGGTCAAGACTTAACACTCTAGAAAAGGCCCTAAAGAATTTAGAGAAGTCAACTCTAGGGTCTAAGGGTCAAATTTCAAAGCCCAAGGACAAGAAAGGTTTGGGTCACAAACCTAAGTCCCAAATGGTCAAGCCCACCTATCATAATGTTCCATTCGATTATGGAACAAAAACTAGGGCTAGGGAGACCACCACCAAGGTCACAAGGGGAGTCACCCCTAGAGTTGATCTTGATGAGTCCCAAATGATCAAGGCTTTAAAGCCTAGGAGGGTCATTAGGAGGGTTGCTAGGGAAGTTATCCCTAGTGAATATTTAGTGAACCCAATGAGCTCTAATAGGTATTGGGTTCCTAGGAGCATCTTCTCTACCCCATAGATGGGTTAGAGAGTGTCAACTCCGATTAGAAGGGTAGTTAACCCAACTTTAAGGAAATTGACACTCAAGGAGCATTTTCAAGGTTTTGAGAACTTTTGAAAATGAAATGGAATTATCATTTACTCCTTTGAAGAGTTAAATGTGCCTAAAGATTGGAAATTTTATTTTTAATCTCAATTGGCACAATTTGGGAAAATCTAGAGAACTCTCGAAAAAAAAATGAAGCATGCCAAGTTTTGAGGATAAATTTGATCTTTAAGTGGCATGAATTAATCTAGAGTTCAAGAAGTGTCAAAATTAGATTTTTGGCATTTTGGGGCAATCTAGGATTAAATTTGAAGTTAGCCAAGTGGTTAAGGATACTTAGATAGGTAATCTAGGTATATTTATTAATGCTAAATCTTGCCATGATTGTTTGCCCTCACATGTCATGACATCATGTTTAGTTTTATTATCATTTGAAATGTCATGATAATGCTTAGGCTAGTTTTTATGTCATGTTTATTTAAGTTTCAAACTTTATGCCATGACATCATGACATTGGCACATGTTTTCATTTATGATACCATTTTATGCCATGTCAGCATCTCTTGCATTAATAATCAATTGAATTGATTTAAGGATGAAAAACACATTTTGATATTGAGATCAAATTTGTGTTTAGAAAATGCATGAGACCTTAGTCTGAGATACCTAAACCCATATCTCACATTAAAATTGCCATGGATGTGTTTGATACACTTTAGATGTGTGTGAGATATTAGGATCATGAATTAGGATCAAGGTGCATAGTTCTTGTACCTAGATGAGCCTAATTCAAGAAATGGAGGATCATAGGGAAAGCTTGTGTACAAGTCATATACATTTAGCCCTAAGATTATGGTCCTAAATTAAAAGGTTTAAAATCATTTTGAAATTGATTTGGAAAACCTTGATGAAGCCATCTTAGTGATTGCATTCATCATTGAACATTGTGATACAAAGTTGAGTTAAACTTGAACTATTTCAAAGTTTTTGAACTTTGTATCAAGATTGAAAAATGGAATTTATTTTCATAGAAAACTATTTTTCCATGATAGTATATGTTATGAGGAATGTATCCTCAAAATTTCACAATTTTTCGAATTTTCTGGAATTTTCTAAGAGTTTCTGAATTTCGGGAAGGAAATTTCAGAAATCTCCTGTCAGAGTCTGGATCGGTCTGGGGACCAATCCAGGGAAGTCCTGATCGGTCTGCGGACCGATCCAGTGAAGCATGGATCGGTCTGCAGACCGATCCAGTAAGATCCAGATAGCTTGGTGCGATCTGGTGAAGGCCTGATCGGTCTGGTGACCGATCAGTGACGATCCAGTGCGATCAATGAAGCATGGATCGGTCTGGGGACCGATCCAGGGGGTTTTTTATCGGTCTTAGGACCGATCAGTGCATGCCAGTTTCTGATTTTCAGCAGGTGTATGAAATTTCAGCTTTTGGGAGTTAAGTTTCGAGTTTCTAAAGGTTTGAAACTCTCCAAAACATTGTTGGTGCAATGGTCAAGGGGGAGTTGACCTTTAGGGGGAGTTTTTACCTAATTGTCAAGGGGAGTTGACTCTTAGGGGGAGTTTTTACTCCTTAAGACTTTTGAGGATTAGTGACATAGGATTGTCACTAAGTTGATTGTTGAGTTTAGTATCAAAGGGGGAAATTAAGAGTTTCAATGAAAGGTATGAGACTTTCATTAGGAGGAAACTCTTGACCTTGATTCTCTCTTTTTTATGTGTGTCAGAAAGGGGGAGAGTGTTGGAGAATGGGAGAATGTTCTAGATAATGTTCAAGGAAGAACATTGAAGAACATTGGGAAACCTAAGTTAGGTTATCGGATTAACCTAACTTGATTATGGTTTTGTCAAACATCAAAAAGGGGAAGATTGTTAGTGCAACCTTAGGTCAAGGTTGATCTGGTTGACCTGACTCGAGTTGACCTGACTCGAGTTGTATTTTGATGTTTGACTTAGGAAGATTGTTGGTGCAACCTTAGGTCAAGGTTGACCTAGTTGAGTTGTATTTTGATGTTTGACACTCGTGGAAGAGTTGTATTCTTGATATGGGACAAATGTTTGGGAGATTATTGGTGCAACGTAGGTCAAGGTTGACCTGGTTGACCTGATTCGGGAAAGAGTCCAAGTATGGAGACTTGGCACGGAGAAGTCCTAACTGGGATGTTAGGCAGGTGGAAAGTCCTGGTGAGTGAAGCCAGGCAGTGGGAAAGTCCTAACTGGGATGTTAGGCAGTGTGGAAAGTCCTGGTGAGTGAAGCAGTGGGAAAGTCCTAACTGGGATGTTAGGCAGTGTGGAAAGTCCTGGTGAGTGAAGCCAGGCAGTGGGAAAGTCCTAACTGGGATGTTAGGCAGTTGGAAAGTCCTGGTGAGTGAAGCCAGGCAGTGAGAAAGTCCTAACTGGGATGTTAGGCAGTGTGGAAATCCTGGTGAGTGAAGCCAGGTGAAAGTCCTAAGGGATGTTAGGTTGGAAAGTCCCGTGAGTGAAGCCAGCAGTGAGAAAGTCCTAACTGGATGTTAGGCGGTGGAAATCCGTGAAAGAGGTGTGGAAGTCCCGTGAGTGAAGCTGCAAGGGAAATCCAGATGGGTCAAGGTTGATCGGACATCCGGTGAAAGTCCAAGCAGGGAGCTTGGCACGGGAAAAGTCCAAGTATGGAGACTTGGCACGGAGAAGACCAAGTTGGAGACTTGGCACGGGAAGTCGGAGAGAGCTCGGTAGCTCGATAGCTCGGGAGCTCGGTAGCTCAGTAGCTCGGTAGCTCGGTAGCTCGATCTCCGGACGAAGTCGGAGAGAGCTCGAGAGCTCGGTAGCTCGGTAGCTCCGGACGAAGTCGGGGAGAGCTCGGTAGCTCGGTAGCTCGGGAGCACGGGAGCTCGGGAGCTCGTAGCTCGGTAGCTCGGTAGCTCGGTCTCCGGACGAAGTCGGAGAGAGCTCGTAGCTCGGTAGCTCGGGAGCTCGGTAGCTCGGTAGCTCGGTCTCAGGACCAGGTAGGATTTAGGGCTGGGAGCTCTAAACCTGGATCAGTCTGGTGACCGATCAGGAGTCGATCAGAAGCCGAACAGGAGAGAGGCGCAAGAGGGGCTGATCGGTCTGGGGACCGATCAGCACAAAGCCTGATCGGTCCCCCGGACCGATCAGGAAGTTCCCTGATCGGTCTGTGGACCGATCAGTAGGTTCCCTGATCGGTCCACAGACCGATCAGGGCACTAGCCGTTGCGACGCAACGGCTAGATTTCTTCTATGCTTCTTTCTCCGCAGGTATAAAAGGAGGCTGAGAGCTTCTACATTGGGCACTACTTCTTCTTCCTTGGATTGAAGCTTCTGATTCTGTGCTCTGAGGTTCTGAGCTTTGTTGAGCTCGCTTCCGAAGCTTCGCGTGAGCTTCCAGTCGACGGTCAGCTGCTGCTGTTGTCCAAGAAGTTGTTGCTTCACAGGCAGTCGACGAGAAGGCGAGTTAGTGTTTGTACATTGTTCTTGTCTTTCTATTTGTATTTCTTGTACTCCTTCTTGTTGTTGCAAGTTTTGTGGCGAGGTTTCTCCACCCAGAAGGAGTTCATATTAGCCGGTTTTCCGGGGACTCATCCACCGACGGATTGACTGGACTCGTCCACCTTACGGACACGTCGAGGAGTAGGAGCCCTAATCTCCGAACCTCGTTACATCGGTTTGTTTTTCTTCTCCTCAGTTTCTTCCTTGTATTTCCGCTGCGACTAACCCTAACTGTAGGAAGAACGCGAGAATTTGGGGCGGCTATTCACACCCCCCCTCTCTAGCCGAGTACGAACGATCCTAACATGAAGAACACAGGGGGAATTTGGACAGTAGCGATGGCAGTGGGAGAAGTGGATGCCCCAAAAGGAGAGGTATGGGGGCCTTTTATAGGCAGAGAGAGAGTGTTTGCGTGGAGAAGAAGGAAATCAGGGAGAGAAGAGAAGAGAGGGGTCGGGAAAGAGGAGGCTTGGTGAGGGACAGGTGGAAAGTAGCAAGAGATGGGAAAAAGGATGGTCTGGCAAAAGGAGGCTTAGTGAGGGACAGATTGATGCATTGTAGTTGGGTAGACATACTATTGGAGGAATGGAAAAAAATGTCATGGATGATGTTTTTAGTAAATATTGTTGTAGTGTTGTGTGAATGAAAAAGGACGTCATAGATAACGTTTCATGGGCAATATTGTCATTAAGTCTCCATTAGGTTATCTAGGTTATTGTCACTTGTAAGGTCCAGAGAGGGAGTTTGTAAGCTTCTAGCTAAGTCTGATTGCATACTTCTGTGGAGTGCTGCTCTATATGCTCTAGCTGAGAGGACAGAGCTGGCTAGTCGCTTCTAACAGTATCTTTCAGTTTTTCTTTGATAATGTTGAAGCAAAGTTGTGTGTTGTATTTTAAAGGAGAAACGGAAGAATCTAGTACCCATATCTTTTGGCCAGTAGATTTTTTCAGTATAAGTTTCTCCTACTAGGAAGTAATTGTCTGGATCTGTCAAACGGTCCCAAGCCCAATTAGTTCCTTGTACTGATGCTCTCCAATACTTTAGTTGATCTCCAATAGTAGGTGGAGCTTCCCAATTAAGATCTGGGTGAGAAGGATAATCTTCAAGTTTCGTCTGAATACCTCCAACTTCATTGATGTCAAGCTTAACCAGATGTTTAGCTGGTTCAATATTAAGGTCAAGCCATTCAGGTGGAGAACTGGAAAAAGTGCATACGACAAACGTTTTTCTTCTTCTAGGGCCATAGAAATAATAGTACCAAGCTTTTTAGGACAAATCTTTGACAGAATTTGGATCATGTATCCAAACTTTGTAAAGCAGTCCATAGTCCATTAGAAGAAAAGGAGTAATAAGCCTTCCTTTGTAAGAGGTTGCTTTATACTTTTCATAGTCCAAGTTGACTTTACGGAAGGAATATAATAGCTATCATGGACATCCATATTTAGCAGAGTCTTCACAGGTTGGGCCAATTTTCTGACATTTGAGTTTTGGGGCAAATTTTGCTTCATAGATAATAGTTATCCCAGGAGGGAGATTTTTATGGAAGGCCTTTAAGGTTTCATATAATTCAATAAAGGTTTGTAATATAGACTGTTCTGCTAAGTTTCGAATGTAAGAGTTAATGTCCTCCGGTATGGTATTGGGCAGGCTCAATATATGAGCTACAGATGTTCTTTGAGTGAAGGTTGTAGCAGCTTGTTCTTTTAATTGGGCTAGTGTTAAATAGTTAGGTTGTTGTGGCTTTTTGTCTATTAATGCTGTAGAAGAGGAAGGAGACCCATGAGTTCCTTCAGTAATTTGTGCATATGTAGGAGTCTCTTTAGTTTGTGAGTTGGTTGAGTTTGTCATCATAGTTGTTGTTTTTAATAAAGTGCTAATAAAAAATTAACACCAAGTTGGGCTTTAGCAGCATTAAAAGCCTCTTCAAGTGAATAATATCCTTTAAAGAAAGGATGTTATAGGCATTGTATGACTATATTTGTTTCTTTCCAAGTAGCATATACCCCAGCTTGTGATCCAGAGAAAATTACATAACAAGAGAATTTCTTACCTACTGACTTTTGTATGGTTGTTAGAAAATAGTTTATTAAAGCATTTATAACTGCTATATTATGTTTAGAGTTGCCAGGAATGGTTGGAATGTGTCAAATGTTATCAATAAGACAGTGTTGTATGTGATCTAATTTGTCTCTAAATATAGAGCGGAACTTATCTTCCTGTTGTGTGAACTGTTGTAATTCTTGAGTTCTAAATCTTAATGTTTTAGTAGCAAATGATGTCCATACCTTCCTTGGTCTATCCATTACCTGAAAAAAAATTAGTGGAGTAAACGAGATAAAGTATCAGCTAAAGAATTGTTAATTCCCTTTATATATTCCCAGTGAATGCGAAAACCTTTATTAATAATGGTATCTGTGAATTTTAACCATCTTTTAGTACTTAATCATTTTCTTAATCCTTTAGTTTGTTGACTATACTTAACTATAGCTTCACAGTATGTTCTAATAGTAATTTCTTGCTTATTGCAAATGAATAATCAAAAGGCTTCTAAACAATAAATAATCGCTAATATTTCAAAATATAGTGAAGTTAAATATCCTTTTTCTTGAAATTTCCCAGAGGTATACCTGCATAAGGTTTCTATAGGTTTAGGGTTATATTTGGAAGTTTTTCTAAATAAAATGCCTCCCCATCCTGTTTTACATCCATCTGTTTCAATAACTAAGTAGTCAGAATCAAGTGAGAGTGTTAACATGGGAATTACTTTTACTAATTGTTTAATTTGTTGTACAAGTGCTATATCTTGTTGATTAAAATATTTTTCTCCGGTTAAGGAGGTCTTATTGTATAAGGGGCTGCTAATTTTTCTTATATCTTACAAACCTCACAATCAAAGGCAAATGATAAGGTAATATCTACTTTAATTGATATTTTACTTAATGATGTGATGAGCCGTATAGGTAAATATGAGAATGCCCATGATTTACGGAGCAAGATAAAGAATGTTCCTTGGGAAGAGCCTATGCCTACACAAGAAGAAAAAGAGCCCAAAGAAATGGGTTCAATTGCTCAAGGAGAGGAGGTGGTAACTAGAAGTTGAGTCATGCTCAACATCCGAGGAGGAGAAGGAGGATGAGGAAGCATCATCAACATCCTCAAGGGTTGAAGAAGAATCCAAGACGAATGAAGAAGGAGTCTTGGAGGTCAACCTAGTGAGCATCTCCGCTGAAGTGAAGTCAAAAGACCACATCATTTGCTTCGGGTGCAATAAGAAGGAGCATTACAAGAGTAGATGTCCATTGGATAAAAAGAAGGTAAATCCTAAACTCATTCAAGTTAATTTAAACACTAACAAAGGTTGTAGAAATGAAGAACCCCAAAGGAGGAGAATGTGATCGTATGCTTCACGTGTGGGGAGAATGGACACTATCACACAAAATTCCCAAGGAAGGGAGTGTTAGGATGTATACTAAAAGCCTAGCTTTTGGTATAAATATTTTTCTAGAAATAAGAATCACATTGGTCAAATATCTACATTTATGATAAATGTAGTTGTTCAATTAATTTATATTGTAGATAACATGGTGTGTGGTGTCACACACAGAGGATCATGTTATCAGTACCTTATGAATTATAAACAGTAGCTCACGACCAAGATGGAAAGGAACAAACCATTGGAAGGTCGTAGTGTAATTAGGTATTAGTTTATCTTAACTATATTATTACACTAGTATACTTAGAGTGTATTGAGGAACAAAGACCTCAGTTATTATGGAAGTGTGTGCTCTTAATCCTAATATAATAACAAGCACATATATTTGATATTTATTTCTTTAATTTATCAATGGGTGAGATTTAGTTCGATAAATCAATAAGCCCGATAAGTTGGGAAATGATATCACTTATAGTGTGTGTTGTTGATTATAGAAGGAAACTGTGTCCTAGTGATCTAGGTTGATAATATCCCCAAGAGGAGCTCATAAGGATTGTCATGTTAAACTATGTAGGTGGACTTAGTCCGACATGACAATAAGGTTGAGTGGTACTACTCTTGGACTAAGATATTAATTAAATAAGTTGTCAGTAACTCACTTAATTAGTGGACATTCGACATCTTAAACACAGGGAGACTAACACACTCATAATAAGAATGAGCCCAAAAATGTAATTTAGGATTGGTGCGGTAGTTCAATAATAATTCTTTAGTGGTATGAATTATTATTGATGAAGTTAAGTTGTGTGTTCGGGGCGAACACGGGAAGCTTAATTTCATCAGGAGACCAAAACCAATTCCTCCTCTCGATCCTTATCGTAGTCTCTTGTATATAGAGATGTATACCCACCACATACCCACCTTCTTACCCATCCTAATGGGGCCAGCCAAGCTAGCTTGGAACCCAAGCTAGGGTCGGTCAAGACCAAGTGGATGAGCCAAGTTGGTGGCCGGCCAAAGCTTGGCCGGCCACTAGAAAATTAAAAGGAATTTTTATTAAAATTATTTCTTATGTGGATATTATGGTTTTAAAGAGAGTTTAAAATTTAAATCTTTCCTTTTATAGCTTTCTACAAAAGATTAAGAAAAAATTTGAAATCTTTCCTTATTTGTAGATTGAAAGGAAATTTTAATTTTGAGAAAACTTTCCTTTTTAACCATGTTCATGATTTAAAAGAGAGTTTAAAAATTAAATATTCTCTTTTATTAGTTTCTACAAAAGATTAAGAAAAGATTTGATATCTTTCCTTATTTGTAGATTGAAAAGAGATTTTAATTTTTAAGATAACTTTCTTTTTTTGGAAATTATCCACATGTTTAAAAGAAAGATTTTAATTTATAAAATTTCTTTTTACAAATCACCATGAAGGGAAAAATTATTAGAGAAATTTTTTATAAATTTCCGGAAACAAATTAGGAAGTTTTAATTCTTGTTTTAAAACTTTCCTTGTTTTGGGGAGAAAGTGGTCGGCCAAGTAATTTGGAAAAAGAAAATTGATTTTAATTAATTTTTTTTTTTCATGACAAAAGAATTAAGGAAGTTTTTATTAAAATTTCCTTATTTGCCAAGACCAAGGATTATAAAAGAGGGGGTAGAGGTGCCTTAATGGCTAACGACTCTATTCTTTTCTTCCTCTCTTTTCCTCCTTGGTGTGGCCGACCCTAGGGTCTCCTCTTCTCCTTCTTTTCTCTTCCTCCTTTGTGGTCGGCGGCATCAACATAAGGGAAGTCCATGGTGGCCAGTTCTAGCTAGGAGAAGAAGGAGAGAAAGAATGCTTCGTTTCTAGTATCCCTTGGAGCTTGGTGGTGGTGGCCGAACCTCACATCTCTTGGAGTTTATGTGGTGGCCGAAACTTGCTTGGAGAAGAAGGGTTTGAGTGGTTCTCATCTCGGTAGATCGTTGCCCACACAACGTCCGGGATAAAAAGAGGAATACGGTAGAAGATCAAGAGGTTGTTGCATACAAAGGAAGATATAATTAGTAATTAATTTCCACATCATACTAGTTGTATTCCTTTTGTATGAATTTCAAACACAAGAGACATTAGATCTAGTTTTTTGAATTTATTTTTCGAGTTTGTGTTTTCTTTGTTTTCAAATTTGTGATTTGATTGTTCTTTTTGGTTAACCTAGAGTTATTTAAGGAAATTAAATATTAGCTTTCCTTAAAAGGCTTTGTCTAGGCGGTGATGATTGCTCCCATATCCAAGAAGGCCATGTGCCTCGCCATACAGTCCTGGAAGCCAATTTTGGAAATTAATATTTAATGAAATTAATATTTAATGAAATTAATATTTAATGAAATTAATAACATAGGTGGATTTGAATCAATAGTGTTAAGTTCCACTTGCGATTCAAATCTAAATCATTAAGAACAGATAAGTTAAATTTGGAATCAATGATGTTAAGTTCCGTCTGCGATTCCTAATTTAATTTCTAAAGAATACAAATAGGTTATTTAAGGAAAGGTTCGACACTTGTACAAAAATTTTTGTACAGTGGAATCGGTACGTTTTTCTAGGACTAACCAACAGGGAGAGCTCAAGAAGTTGGCACATTTGAAGATGTGGAAAAAGAAGTGGAGGAATAATGGAGGTTCATATCAAAGGGGAGATCCAAAGGTAAAGGGTAAGGTAAACCCTAGTTTAAATTTGAAGTCAAGCTTAAATTCCTCCATGCATGCTAGGATAAATAATGATTATCATTATGTAGCAATGAAAATTTTGATTTTAAATATCATGATAGGAATAGGGTAAATGTAGATCATAACCCTAGGAGATCTATACATGATAAACCTAGAAATGGTAGACCTAAGGAAAACAAAGACATTAATCCCAATAAGGGGAGACACATGCCTAGAAAAATGGGTAGGTCTAGGAATGTCCAATGTGGACAAGTCAATTCTAGGGTTAGGAACCTAGAAAGGAAAAATCAAGCTTTGAAGACAAGCTTGATCAATTGGAGAAAACCCTAGCTAGATTCACGGTTGGATCTAGAGGGTTGAGTACGGTGTTGGGTAGTCAAAGACCCAACAATGATAGATCGGGTTTGAGATACCGATCTAGTGTCTCCAAGATTAAGGGAAAGTCTTATGCTAGGGTTGCACATGACTATAGTAAGAAGAAGCCAATTAATGACAAATGAAAGTCATATAATGGTAAGAAGAAATTAACCACAGACAAGGTGTCTAAGGTTAAAAAGGTTAGGTTTCAAGGTCAAGTGTCACCAGAGGTGCACCGATATGGCCTAGCAATTGTGGATGGGTCACCTAGAGAGGTGGATAAGGCTAAGGGCTTTAGGGAGAGCTCTAAGAGTCAATTTGAAACCCATGGCAAATGAATCTCAAGTGAATTTTACTTGGGAGTTTAGATTGGGTCATGAAATGTGCTAAAAAGTTTGAAGATGAATTTGAGTCTCAACTTTGGAAATTGACACAAAGGGTGTGTTTCATGCAAGGAAATATGACATTGGGGGTCATATTGCATGATAATTAGTTTTGGATGTATAGATGTCATATAAACCAATCTAAGGATGCATTGTGGTTTAGTATGAGCAAATACATCAAGAGGAAGTCAAAACTAGAACTTTAGGTCAAGGTTTAATTGACCTATTTAGTTAATTTTAGATTTTGTGTTAATCTTGGGATTGGTGATAGACACATTTTTTAATGTATTTTTCTCAAATAGACATGGGTAAAACATATCTCTCTATAAAATTTAGAAATATTTGAATGTCTGTGAAATTTTTTATGCATTTCTGAAGTTGGGTGCAAAATATTATTTGAGTTGAAAATAGTGTATCAGTCGACTAGTATAGTTACCAGTCGACTGGTAACAGTGTCTATCAAACATAGAATAGTTCTGTGGGTTTGTTTCGATAAGGGTGGCAGTCGACTGATGCTTGTGGTAGTCGACTGATACCAGACTGAAATTGTTTTTCAGCAGTGGTTTTGACCAGGTCAGCTCGTATAGGTGTATGAGATCCATGGAGAATAAATATATGAGTTTAGGGTTAGTTTGGATGATAAATTTCGACAATTGAGAGATTGTTGGAGCTTTTTGATATTAGGTAAAGGGGGAGATGTAAGGTTTAAGTGAGAAAACCTGAAATACCTTTGAAGTGGTGAAAATCCTAGCTCAATGAAGAGCATAGGTGTAGGGGGAGTCTTGTGATAGGTTCTTAAATAGTCCTGTGGTAAAATTCTTAACTCAATGGGGAGCATAGGTGTAGGGGGAGCCTTGAGATAGGTTCCAATGCATGTCTGTGCATTTTTTTGCGGTATAAGTCCAAGTGTGTAGCCTTGACAACATAAGTCTATTCGACGATGTAAGTCCAAGTGTGTAGCCTTGGCAACGTAAGTCCATTCAGCGGTGTAAGTCCAAGTGTGTAGCCTTGGCAACGTAAGTCCATTCAGCGGTGTAAGTCCAAGTGTGTAGCCTTGGTAATGTAAGTTCATTTGGTAGTGTAAGTTCAAGTGTGCATCCTTGGTAATGTAAGTTTATTGTTTTTAGCATATTGTTTTGCTATTATATTTTTCCTAACTTAAATGTATTGCCAAACATCAAAAAGGGGGAGATTGTTGGAGCAATCCCAATGGTCCGTGTGGCTATGTGTTTTGGTATTTGGGCAAAGGGTTTAAGTTAGGTTCACCCTTGTATTTGATATGTGTATTTAAGTTGTGCAGGTTTGCAGGATACAAATATAACTCAGGTTGATGGCTTCGGATCCGATGAAGGATGGAGCATCAGAGGGACCGTGGACAATGCAACGAGGGCAAGGGTCGAGGGAAGTGACTTCGAAGCATATGCGAATGATGACATTGGGACGAGCCGCAGACTTGGGTGCATCCGAGAGACAAGAGCCAAAGGAAGTAGCATTGAATGCAAGAAGTCAAGGCTGTAATGAAGAGTTAGTTGAGTCGTAAGGGTGAGGATCCGACTGTTGAGACTGTACTCGGGGTACCAGTCGACTAATGTAAATGGCAGTCGACTGGTATAGTCGACTGGGAGTGAACAGAATATTTCTGTTCGCTCGGTCAGTGTGGAGCAGTCGATTGGTACTTTCACCAGTTGACTGGTATCGAGCCATTGGGTTGTAACGATCGAATCTCCACAAAGGGCAATCGACTGGCACTTTCACGAGTCGACTAGTAGGCGGGGTTTTCCAACCCGTGGCCTATATAACTAAGGCTTGGAAGCTTGGTTAAAGTTGACGAAAGTAATGGTGGTTAACCTTAATTAGTAGTCAACTAGTGCCCTAGCAATCCAAGTGCTCTTGGTCGAATTGTACGAGGTTTCTCCGCCAACAAGGAGGATTGTGCTAGCTAGAGTTTCCGAGGATTAATCCACCGACGGATTGAGGGATCGTCCACCTTACGGACAGCCGTAGAATATGAGCAAGTTATCTCCGAACCACGTAAATTATTGTGTTAGCGACTTTCTTGTTTTCTTTGTCTTTAGCTTTCTTTGTATTCATATTAGTTTGTATTTTCGCTGCACAAACTAACAAATGTAGGAAGCGATTGAGTTGGGGGCGCCGTCTATCCAATCCCCCTTTAGCCGATCACACAAGATCCCCAACATACTATGTTATGTATAAGACCCGATGTATCATATGCTCTGAGTGTTACAAGCAGATACCAGTCTGATCCAGGAATGGATCATTGAGTGACCGTCAAGATGATCCTTAAGTACTTAAGGAGAACTAAGGATATGTTCTTAGTTTATAGAGATAGTGATATGACCATACGCGGATATACAGATGCTAATTTCGAGATGGACAAGGATGACTCCAAGTCCCAGTCTGGATTCATATTCATATTAAATGAAGGTGCAGTTAGTTGAAAAAGTTCCAAGCAAGATACTATTGCATATTTTACTTGTGAGGCGGAATGCATTGCAGCTTCGGAAGTAGCAAAGGAAGCGGTTTGGATCAAGAAGTTTGTTACTGAATTTGGAGTGGTTCTATCAATTGTTGAAGCATTACCTATTTACTACGACAACACTGGAGCCATTGCGCAAGTAAAGGAACCAAGGTCTCATCAGCGATCAAAACATGTGCTTCGTCATTATCATCTGATCAGGAAGATCGTTAGTAGAAAAGAAATATAACTCGAGAAAATTTCCACTGAAAGGAATCTAGCGAATCCTTTGACAAGACTCTAACATAAAGTAAGTTTGAGAGTCACATATGTGCTTATGGTTTAGGACACTGTGGCGATTGACTTTAGGCCAAGTGAGAGTGTTAGAATTTGAGGGATGTCCTAAGGCAATCATCTTACGGTTTTGTCTATTTATTTGATAAGTATAGATTCACTATTTGAGTGCATATTATATGTTTGATTGTTAAACTCATTTACTGAATGCCCGTAATATAATTCATAACATGAGAGAATTTGTGATTTGATCGCAATTAGTGATTATCTCTACATGTGAAATTATGAATATATTGAAATTTCTCTAGTCGTCGAATTGATGTATTTGGACATCATCAATTCTATAAGACTAACATGAGTTATACTCTTTAGTTAGGCCAAGCAACTGTTTTCTCACTGGCTGGAGACATTAGAATGTCGAGAGTTAAACGTGGATGTTGATTATGGTTCATTGGAGTGACTCGTTGTAAGACTTCATATGGTTCTCTACATATATATATAGATATATCTGTGAAGTTCTTACTGCAGCACGAGTACAAGTTTCCTTCGACTTGAGGTATACAAGTTATCTTGGTCATAGAGACTTATACTTTGACATCTTAAGCAAGCATCTCATTTAGGTGTGGACCCGGGATGATTAGGTATAAGTTGAAGTGCCCGAAGGTATTTGGATAGCCCATAGAGAATTCATTGCTTCTTGCGAGGAGACGTATATCCTATGACCACTTGTTTGGATTATTACTCAAAGTCTTTGGCCAAAGCATCACATGTTAAAAGTGCAAGACTCTTGTACACATGTATGAGTAATTTGAATTCGCAAAACGAGGAAGTATTACTTTAGCTAGGCATGACGTAATCAGCCTAGTAGGGACAAGACACATAGACCATGTCTTGAACTAAGTGGGTATAAGATGAGTGAAAGGAACGAGGCATGACTCACTATAGCTGCTGAAGGGTTTAGAATTAATTCTAAGATCAACTATAATTTTTCGACTAATTGAGGATCATGATGTACTACTAGGTGTCACTCATGATCATTTTATAATTAAGTAGTTAATTATGGAACCTATTGGGTCTCACGTACTAACGAGTCTCTAAAAAACATAAAACAAGTTAAAGAATATGATTTTTAGATCAAGAGATAAATATTTGATTGGACCATATATAAGACAAATATAGAAATATTTGTCGCAACGAAAGCGCAGATGGGTCACATCTCCTATGAAAGAGTTGGACCATATTTGGTTGAATCATGAATTAGTCGTGAACCAACTTGGTTTAGTTGTGAACCAAACCAAGGGATTAATAGACTAATTTTTGGTTAAGAGATAATGGATTGGATTTGGGTGTTCTAATCCAACTCATTAATAAGGGCTATATATTGATATGGTTGAGAGAGGATTATACACATGAGATCATTAATTGGCTTCTAAGCTTTTTGAAAACCTTAACCCAATTTCTCTTCGCCTCTCCCTCTCCCCTCTCTCTTTGCCGCCGCCAACAAGGGGAAACCCTTCCCCTTGTTGCTGTAACCACCACAAGGAAGAAATCTCTTCCTTGTGTGTTTCTCTTCCTCTTCCTCTTGATCTCTTTTCTTTGCTCGTGGCTAGTAACTTCCAAAGGAGAAGCTTGTACTCAAGGAGTTGTCTTAAGTAACTCGGTGTTGATACAAATAGAGGCAAGGTTCGACAATGTCGCTACAGTTGATGTCCTTCTCGTTACAGGTCATCCGTAAGGTACACCTAGCTTAAATTTATATTTCGTAAAAATTTAATTATGCGATCATGTTTGGCATGTTGTATCCTTTTATGCGTGTGGTGCGTATGATGTAATAATTTAAGAATTATTATTATTTTATTTTCCGTTGTGTATGTTTACGAAATATGTTTTAGCACACACCGAATCGGGCATATCCCAACAACTAGGACTTCCATTATCTGACTTTACTCACCAGGACTTCCACCACTTTACTTCACTCACTAGGGTTCCCACTGTTTGGCTTCACTCAATAGGACTTTTACCACTTAACTTCACTCACTAGGGCTTCCCCTTGCCTAACCTCTAGTTAGGACTAGTCACTTAGTAGACTTCTCACCTGCCTAACTTATAGTTAAGACTTACCCTTGCTAGTCATTTAATCCTGACTAAACTCTTTTCTTCCCAACATCAAGTCCTATTTAGATCCACCCTTGGTCAAATTAACCAGACTTGAGTATATTATCAAACATAGAAACCTTATAGCTGATTGCACCAACAACTTTCATTGCTTGACTTCACTCATTAGAATATTTATCACCTAGCTTCACTCACTAGGGTCTAGCTTCACTCATTAGGCTTCCATTGCATGATTTTACTCACCAGGACTTCCACCACCTAACTTCACTCATTAGGATTTCCTCTTACCTAACCTCTAATTAGGATTAGTTACTTAGTAAACTTCTCACCTACCTAACTTCTAGTTAAAACTTACCCTTGCTAGTTATCTACTCCTTACTAGACTTCTTTCTATCAAATATCAAGTCCTATTTGGATCCACCCTTAGTCAAACTAACCTAACTTGGGTACATTGTTAAATATCAAAACCCAATTAGGATTAGTTACTCAGTACACCAACAATTTTTTTCCTCTAAAAAATTCTTATCTTCCATCCATCCCCCTTCATCTCCATCTCAGCGAGTTTCCTATATCATCGTCCATCTTGACATTTAATCAAACAACTACCGGTAAAAAAAAACACCCTAAAACACACAAAGTTTAGATTTTTAATTTAAAATAAAAAATTTACTTCACCACCAGGGATGCACCGACACTTCTGCAACTGGAATTGTCCTTTGGCGAAGAATTTACAATGTCAGTCTCATCCTCCGAAAGTACTCATTTTCCTCTCATGACTGACTTCTCCGACTCGTCAGACTTTACTTCTAATAATAACATGAAACTTAAAAAAGAGATCAAATACTAAAATAAAAAAAGTAATACAATGGCGTGAGGATTATGAACAAAGAGTGAATAGAGTTGGGATGGAATGATAAGAAAAGATCACCCTCAGTGTCCTTTTTTAAATTGATAGCGTTGGCTATCATAAATCAGTAAAAATTCAGCTTTGATCTCAAACTGCCGTCGACTTATTATGTCTCTTTGTGTTGTTGGATGGAGGCAAAGGGATGACGATGAATATCCGCTGTTGATGCTTCGATAATAGAGAAAATGAAGATGAAAAATGAGGGTTTGGAGATTTTTTTTTTTTTTGAAAAATTAAATTAAAGGAATAAGAGTATTATGGAAAAGAAAATGCGAAGATACATGATTGTTCAATTTTAAAGTGGATACACTGTTTAGATAATATACAAAATCAAATAAATAATTTAATAAATCGTCCAATAAAGTGTCAGTTTAATTAAAAAAAAAAATCATAGTGGGACTTATGATTTGAGAAAAAAAGAACATTTTAGAGAGATATTATGTTTCCGCAAAATTCAATTTTTTAAATTAAATTTATTTTAAAATAAAATTTTGTTTAAATAAGGTCTAAGAATTTAGTTTAATTTAAAAATTCGATCCATTTCGTTTAATTGAATAAGAAATTTAAAAATTAAATTGACCGAATCAACTAATTTTTTTAGAAAAAAATTTAAATTTTTGAATAAATTGAGTCGAATTTTAAAATTTAATTAGTTTATTTAATTTATTTAATTTAACTCAATTTTTTTATCACCCCATGTAAGCATCGACAATATCATTGATACAACTCATACATTTTTCAAATTTTATTATCGAATAAATTATGAATGGATTTGGATTTGGCAAAATGACTCTATTTAGTAAGTATTAAAAATTTTAATTGAAATTTTACAACAGCTTGCCAGGCTAATAGAAAAAAGAAAAGCATCTATGATTGTATTAAAAATCGCATATGCTCCAGATAATTTGAGAAAGAAAAAACTATTCAATAAAGCACAGATTTAAGGCAGATATAGATTAAGTTAAAGATATTAAGCATAACAAATATTTCATTATTTAGTATTGATAATTTTATTTTGATTAAACTATTTTTATAAGTGAAAAATAAAAATAAAAAAAAATCTACTTTCATATATTATTTTAATTAAATTCTACGTAATGATGAATGAATTTTTTATATTGTCTATATAATTCATATGTTTGAAATCCTAGCAACAAAATCACGTGAGGTAATCTAATTTCCATAGGTTATCTTATTAGATTTAGTCAAAATTTAAAGACCCATAAAAGAGAGCAACTGTTGGGTCAATTTAAATGGGCCGACTTAACCGTTTCGTATTGACTTATCGGATGACAACCCATGTGGGCCCCATCCAGGGCACTCCGTAGCGGGGATCGATTGATGCCGTTGTACGGCAACGATCTCGTCGACCTCACGAATCGGACGGAGGGCAGCGCGTCACTTACCTTTCCGTTACAGCCCGAACGCCTCGAGGAGCTGGCAACGTTACGCCGAGACCAATCATCGACCCTCCGGTGACAATCTGACGGCTGTAGTCTGCGTTTGAAGCAACGCCGTCGCCAACGTTCCCTGCAGCCGTTTCCTTGCGCCCCCTCGAACTTATGGTTCTAGTAGAACCCTAGATTCTCTTTCTCCTCTGTTACCCCTCTCGCGGCGATTTGAAACGGCTAAAGTTCCGTTTTTTACGCTGTTCGATGCGGATACGGCAATCAAGGTTTGTAAAAGATTGATTTTTGGGCCGGAATGGGGGCGATAAGCGCCTTACGAAGGATGCAATGATGAAGCTGTTGTAAAGGCGAGAATTCTCCTCTCTCCAATTTGTTTTTGTTGTTATTGTTGTTATTGTTTTTTTTTTTTTTTTTAGTTTTGGATTTCTAAGTTCTGTTCCCTTGAATGATATTTATGATCGTCGCTAAACAAGGGTTCTAATGATGGTTACGCAGTGTTTGAAGATGACACTGGAAACACCAACGAGCGGGAACTTCGATGATGACTTCGAGAGGGATCTTGACGCTTTGATCCGAGAGCAGCAGAACAGTAGAGCTGCTACCTATGATCTGGACCTCGATGAGCTGAATATTCTTCGTTCCGGCAGTGCGCCGCCCACGGTTGATGATTCAAGAACAGCCATTTGGAGCTTGTTTGGGCACGATGGTTTTGGGGAGGCGACCCGCCACTTAAGGGTCCAGGATTCTGGAGGCTTGCTGTCTGAGGAGGATTTGAGGTCGCATCCAGACTATTTATCCTACTATTTTTCCAACGAGAATCACAATCCGAGGATGCCTCCTCCAGCAATGTCGAAAGAGGACTGGCGTGTCCAACAAAGATTTCATCCCAGTGGGTCTTCATTGGGAGGGATCGGTGATAGGAGGCGAAGAAATGAATACATGAAAAATGGCAGCCAAAGCAGCTCCCTTTTTTCTGTTCAGCCAGGCTTAGAGATGCTAGATTCACAGAAGCTGTCCAGGGAGTGGTTTGAGCAGAATAGCAATGTACTTATTGGACCGCCAGACTCTGGTTTAGGCACGAGGAGGAAAAATTCTGCTGATGTCTTGCAGGTGTATTTGGTTTATTTTGAGCTGTTCTAAATTTGCAGATTTAACACTTGTTTTAAAGTTTCTACAGAAATGTATGTATCTGTTGATCACTATCTCTGTATCAGCAAAACATGATTGCCAAAATTTAGTAGTTGACTAATCATAGAGCATATATAGCTTCTCATATTAAATGTGTAAGCTTTAAATAAGCTTTTTGTAATCACGTTCCCTGATTGTCTGTCTATGCTTGGGATAATTTCAGGATATGTTGTTTCACCGTGTTGCATGCATAACCCATTTTGTCATACTTTAGGCAGTGATAGTGGAGATTATTTTGCATATGAATCTGAATTTAAGAAGAACAATCGTGTTTATTTATTTTTCTTTATTTGGGTGGGGCGGTTGGAATGATCTAAATATATAAAAAAAAAAACATGGGAGAGGGAGCCTTGCATCGTTTGTTTGTTGTCTACATAAACCCTGGTGATAAATGAATCTGACTTTCTTTGTTTCTTAGAACAAGCAAAATATTTGCTCTTTTGTGCTTTTCTCTACCACTGCACTATTCTACTCGTATGCTATTTTGGACCTTGGACCATGAGCCAAGGGACATAACATGTATTTTAATTTCTACATTGATGATGCATCTCATGCTTCCACTGACGCATGATTAAGTTACTAGATAATTGCCCACAGTGCTTAAGAAAAATAATTATTGATTATTCTATTTTCTGGTTTATTGTCCTTGTTCGTAAAAGTTATTAGAGGAAGGCAGTTTGTCATACAGTCAGTTATTATGTTATTTTTTTTACTTTACTGAAGAATGACGTGGAGAGACTCAAAGGATGACTAGACCTAACTGGTACACATCTAGTTATATACATATCAGTATTTCAAATAGCAAATTGTCTTTGCTCACATTTAATATATGATTATTACTTGTACACATAATAACTAGGAAGTCTATGAGTAAATAATATTTCCTAAGTCAGTCTAATTCCAGTTACCACTTAGCAGACTACTCATCTTCTGCATATTCCGGTAGTTATGATACCACTAAATTTAGATATATCAGTTACATATTGATCTACTCCTTCAACTATGTGGGGTCACTGTACCTTTTTTATGTCATTTTGAGATAATCAAATTATTTATGATGTATATAATCACGCTTTGCTTTATTTAGCTAAGATTGAAGTTAATCCTGTTTTCTGTTTTAAGCCACCTTCCAGATTATCTGTAACTGTAACAACTGCTTTCTTTTCTGGAAGTGCATTTGCATATCATCTAGGTTTTTTGTAATGCACACAAAGTTATGCTTATCATGAAATTTTGTTATATTGATAGTAAGCTCTATGCTTGTCATATCACTTTCAAGTTTCAGACAAAAGCATGTGTTGTGGTGATGTTGTAGAATCATTGATGTGTATTGTTAGTTAATATGCTCCTTATTGGCTTTTGTCCTGTCATTGATATTAATGACCCTGCCGAACTGAGACTTGTGTTAAATGGGTATGATACTTATTTTGAGCTTTAGTTCAACTTACTTAGACTTATTTAGACTAAATTTAACTTGCAGGAGGAACTTGTCTATCCACCTGTCACTGGACTTCTTTCACGCCCAGTTAGTTGTAATGATTATGATAATATTGATTCGTTAAGAGCATCAGAATCATCAATGATGAAGCTTCAGAATGACTTGAATGGTTTAGGGGAAATACAATTTGGATCAACTTCCTCCAGTCTTACTAAGGTCCACAGCCTTGGATCCTCAATCAATCACTCTTTAGTATCTACACTAGGTTCTTCTCTTTCTAGAAGTACAACCCCTGATCCTCAATTAATACGAAGATCACCAAGCCCCTGCCTCCCCCCAGTGGGAACAAAAAGTAGTAATAGCAATAGACCAAATGGCTTAGGTGGTGTTTCATCTCATGCATCTGGTATCAACATTGAAACCACTTTCTCTGAATTGAACTTGTCTAGAATGAAACCAAAAGAGAGAGAGGGCAATGTGCTATGTCTGCTTAACAAGGATATTGCTAGCCAATCTGAACTGCTTTCTAATGCCCTCAGTGATAATATACAGTTTCTGCATCAAAAAGTTAGTGAGAAGTCTCAGTCAGCATTGTTAGAAAGTGCTCTTGATGATGTTGGGTATTTTGATGCCTCCAAGAAAACTAGTAGATTGACAGACGTGGAATTAGCTAGATTAACTTCTAATGGACAAACATACTTTCCAAAGCAGCCATCTTATGAGAAAGTGCAATCTGCTGGTTCAGCAATTTCTAAAAGTGCACGTCTAAATGTTGATGTGCCTGATACTGATTACAACAGAGAGAACTCAGAAGAATATACAGGCGGTAGCTATGGTGTACAAATGATGTTAAACAGTCAGTTTGGTTCTGGTAGTCTTTCTTTTCATCTTTTTCTTCCTTGTTCAATATATATATTTGTTAGATAAACAAAATTAGATTTTTT
The DNA here is from genome assembly GCF_018446385.1 of Zingiber officinale. Lineage (NCBI taxonomy): Eukaryota > Viridiplantae > Streptophyta > Magnoliopsida > Zingiberales > Zingiberaceae > Zingiber > Zingiber officinale. The sequence continues at coordinate 124,473,942 of NC_055988.1, forward strand.
TTTAAATGAATGTAGAAATTGGATCTGCTAGTGTTTAGAATGTATATTCCCCAGTAGTTTTCTGCTCTCTGCCTGTAATAATAAAAATATGGTTGGGTGATGCAGATATACAATATAATTCATCTGGGAACCATGTAGATACTGGTCTATATGGGCCATCTACAGGTTCCATGTACAGACAATATTTGCATGGTACTTCTGATTCACAAGTACATCCTCCAGGAAGTTTGGATCCTTATTTAGGACAAAATTACCTTAATACCCACCAATTGGATTTACCTGAATATTCACATCTTTACCTGGAAGCATTGCTTGCACAGCAGAATTTACAGTATGGCATGCACCTCAAATCAGATAGCTCGAATCATGGTTACTATGGTAGTCATGCTTATGGTATCGCAATGCCATATTTAGGAGGTTCATTGACTAGTAATGCTCATTCTCCTTTGCCTACTGGGAACCCTCTGAGGCAAAATGATCAGTTATCTCATACCCTTTCCATGTTGAGAAGGGCAGCTGGAGAAAATGGTAGCATGAGAGAAGGCTATATGTTGCCATCTTTGTTGGAAGAATTTAAGAACAAGAAGACATTACTTTTGGAGCTATCAGATATTGTAGGTCATGTTGTTGAGTTCAGGTACTCATTTATTTCTTATAGATTCATGCTCTTCAAACATTAAAGTGGCTACCAGTTCACTTTGTCTTCTTTTTTTTTCAGTGCGGATCAGTATGGCAGTCGCTTTATCCAACAACAACTTGAGACTGCCTCAGTTGAAGAAAAGAACAAAATTTTCCCTGAGATACTCCCTAAAGCTCATTCTCTAATGACTGATGTGTTTGGGAACTATGTCATTCAGAAAGTATGCCTATGTTAACAAATGAACTCTGGATATTTTTCCCTGCAAACTTTTTAAATGTTCATTGTAACTTGGGTTGCAGTTCTTCGAGCATGGTACAGAAATTCAAAGAAAGCAACTCGCAAGTCATCTTAAGGGCCATGTTTTACGTCTCAGTCTTCAAATGTATGGCTGTAGAGTAATCCAGAAGGTTTGTTAACATTGCTGCTACCTTTGATTCTATAGCTTTAATAGTTGTCCTGCTAATTACATCCGTTTCCTTAAGTTTACTTATCCTGCATGGGCTGCATGTTAATTATGGTTAGTTTTTGAAAGTTGGGGTTTGTGTAACTTCTATAAAATAATCTGATCTAGTTTGTAATTAAAGACCAGTTATATGGATAAGTCGATACTGATACCATCTAATATATACTATTGGGATTTGGAATAGAAATATCTAACTGAAATATCAAGCATACAGCAGTGGTTAAATTTTGAATATAGAGTTACAAGCTAGCACCAATTGTATGATGGTGCACTGTTTAAGGCATGGCATGAGAATAAAAGGTTGCCACTTATAGTTTGAAGGGTCTATACAAATCAAGTGATACAAGCTGGTAAGCTTGATTTGATGACCTATGGTCCTCTTTTTTCAGGTTCCCCGTCATTTTAGTGTTTCAAATAAGGATTTTATATCTGATTTGTGTTGATTCTCTTAGCTTACAAGTTTGGATGAGTGAATTTCCTTGTTTTGAAAAAATTGTTCCTGTTCTTGGGGAGCTTGACTTGCTACTATTGCAGGCGTTAGAGGCGGTTGATGTTGATCAAAAGACTGAAATGGTACTAGAGCTTGATGGACATATAATGAAATGTGTTCGTGATCAGAATGGAAACCACGTAATCCAGAAGTCTATTGAATGTGTTCCTCAGGAGAAGATTCGATTTATCATTGAATCTTTTTATGGGCACGTTCTAGCACTGTCTACCCATCCATATGGATGCCGGGTTATACAGGTTTCAACATGGTTTTTTTTGGGTTATTTTATTAGGGCAGTTGAAAAATAATATTAAGAAACTATTTGCTCAGCAGTGGATCTTTGATTTCACTTGTTTATATGATATTAATTATGGCAGAGAGTGCTTGAGTACTGTGATGATCTAAAAACACAAAGCATTATGATGGAGGAGATCATGCAGTCGGTTTGTAATTTAGCACAAGACCAATATGGTAACTATGTTATCCAGGTAGGTTATCTTAGCAGCTACACCTGTTTACCATAGTAGCATGTACATGTTTTTATTACATTCTGGGTTTGTGTTGCATTATCTAATGATCGATTGGTCCCTCACCATATAACCCACAACCTAACAACATAATAATTACTAATATGTTATTAAAGTTTTTATTTTAACATTTAGCTCAATAAAATATCAGCTATTTGTTCCTTGAAAGGTTTGTATGGCTACTTAATTGTTACAATGATATTCTTTAATCTAGTGTTTATAACTTTGAGATCATCTAGTAAAAACTTGACCTATCTCATCTCATAGGCTGTGTGCTTTTGTTCCATATTCCTTTTCGATAATACAGTGAACTTTATTTTTTCCTCTTCCACACATGGTCGCCTCTAGTAATGGCAAAATTCCAAAAGTAGATATTCGTTCACTACCATAATCTGCAACAGATATGCTTCTTAAGAGCAAACCTTTCCTTTTGACATCTTTCTTAAGCTTTTGGATGATTTAAATTACAACACTAACCACAAAAATGATATCAGGTCTAGCAATTTTAAGAAAGTTTGTGCGAGGGAAGATAATTGTTGAGAGACCAGGAGGCTTGTGCCACAGGAGGGGAGTGTGAAAATCACTTGGCTGTGAGATTGTAATATGGGCAAACAATGGGGAATCACGTCGTGGTAGTGTGCGGGTGGGCATTGCAGGAGGACAAGTAGAGGAGATTTGGTTCGTGTAGAGGGCTAAGAAAGAGGATAGGGATAGTGCAGCAGAATACACAATATACAGTGCTGTATCATCCAGTTAATGTGTACAAGTCTAGCTAGGGTTGTAAATGAACCAAGCGTTCGTGAATAAGTTTGGTGTTTGGCTTGGTAAGAGCTTGTTTATGTTCGTTCAATATACACAAGATTGATTAAATAAACAAGCTTGAACAGCTCGTTAAGCTAAACAAACAAGCTTGAACACATATGTGTTCAGCTCGTTAACGTTCGTGAACAAAGTTCGTGAACAATGTTCCTGAACAACGTTCGTGAACAATGTTCACGAACCATATTCATTAATAAAACTCTTTTCAATATGCTAAATAAATAATAAAATAAAATAAAATAAAATAAATAAATAAATTTAAATTTCCAAGCTCAATAACCAATCAAATAACTAAAAGTTTCAAACAATCAAACAAGCTTGAATTGAAAGCTCGATAACATCTAAACGAACCAAGCTCGAATCAAGCTCAAGTCAAGCTCGAACCAAGCTCAAGCCAAGCTTGAATTGAGAGCTTGATAACATCTAAACGAACCAAGCTCAAGCCAAGCTTCAAACAAGCTCAAGCTCATAAAAAATAAACCAAGCCAAGCTTGAACACTCATTTCAAAAGCTTGGTTCATTTTAAGCTCGGCTCGGCTCGGCTCGGTTACCTTATCAAACAAGCTTGAACACCCCAAAGCTTGGCTCGGCTCGGCTCGTTTACAGCCCTAAGTCTAGCAATGAAATAGCAAATGATAATGTGTTAGAATTCCAAAAATCAGAATAGAGAAACAAAGAATTTTATTAGGTTTTAACACAAGCAGTACAACAAAGAATACTCAAATTTTAAAGAAACTCTCTCCACTACCCAGAGTCAATGCTCTCTTATAATGATAATTCTCCGATCTTCCACAAACCAGAAAAATATATTCCCTTCTCACCCTCTCTAACTTCATACAAACTTATAACCACACACATACTCTAAAGCATGCTAACATAACTACCACACAGATATAACTGATTCTAAAATATAATTGTCTGCAATTTAACTTCCTACATATTAATTCTATTCCGGCCCCTTTTGATTTTGTTCGACCTAGAATATACACGCCATGTTGTGAGCTTGTTTCTTCCATGATTCAGTAATGGGCCCTCATTTTGAAATTGGTTTCTATCATTACCACCTCTTGTAAGAGTGAAATCATCCTCCCATCTTGTGGAGTTTGAGACTCAGCTGCGGCATATTGCATATTGTGGGGAGATTTGTCCCTCAATAGGTAACGGACCTGAGAACACTGGATGAGCCTCCACGTGCGGTTCCCCGATTTACCTTGGTAACCGATGGGAAATTTCCGTGGGGCTGGGTCCATCACCCCCAAGATTAAAAAAAAAATCATCCGCCAACGTTGTGTCAATCATGCTTAGGGATGACAATGAGTCGGTTTGGGTATGAGTAGGATTCTACTAGAAGACCTGCCTTCATATCCGATTATTTAATCGGGTCTAAAAAATTCTTCCACACCCTCCTCCATTCGGGTCGGATATCTGATCGTCCATCGAATTCGGAGGTAATTATCATCCCTAATTATGCTCTTGCTCTTCCATTTGACTAGTCATTGATCATTTATTCTGGTTCCACATTATCTTATAGTGCAACCTCCAGTCCATTGGATAGATATGCTTGCACATTGTAATCTCCAATATCTTTCTTAAGTAATGATACATGAAAATGGAATGGACCTGAGAATGAGGTGGAATTTTAAGCTTTTATTATATGCAACCTCCATATTTTGCAACAATCTAGAAAGGTTCATAATACCTTGCTGCTAATTTTTTTATTAATCCTCCTAAAAACCGCGTATGGGGCCTTAATTTAAGCAGCATCCATCCTCCTACTGCAAATTATACTGGTTTCCTCTTTTTATCACCATGTCCCTTCATTTGTTCTTGCGTCCTAGAGAGATTATATTTAGGTTGAAGAAAAGCCTCATCCCTAATTGTTTTGTTAGAATAGTTCCAAAGGGCTTTCAGACATGGTCGAAAGTTCACTTGACCTTATGTTGATATACATTAGTGATTAGAACATAGTTGTTCGAATGCATGTCTGTTTCCATAAAACACCACTTTCATAGTGCATATTATTTTGGGGAATCATATCAGTTTGGTTCTCAGATTTTTATTTCATTATAAGCTGACTCAGTTGAATTATCATTAGCATGTTCTGAAGCATGGTAAACCAGAAGAGCGGTCTGTCATCATTAGCAACCTTGCCGGACAGATTGTAAAAATGAGCCAACAGAAATATGCATCTAATGTCATCGAGAAGTGCTTGGCTTATGGCACTGCTAAGGAACGGCAAATCCTAATAAGCGAGATGCTTGGCTCAACAGATGAAAATGAACCTCTGCAGGTAGCTTATTTTCACTTCTCGGCATTTAGTTTGATATACAATTATCATTCCCAATAGAGGTGTTGGTTTACTATTGATATAGTACTGTTAGTCCCAGAGCACTCGGTGTAACATCCATTACAATAATTTCTTCTTAATGGTTTTTACGTTTCTATTTGACTCCACAGGCTATGATGAAAGACCAATTCGGGAATTACGTTGTACAAAAGGTTCTTGAGACAAGCGATGATCGAAATCGTGAACTCATCCTTTCGCGCATCAAGGTTCACTGGAATGCCTTGAAGAAGTACACATATGGAAAGCATATAGTTGCTCGCGTCGAGAAGCTTATTGCCACCGGAGGTAATGCATTCATATTCGAAGCTCATCCCCCGGGACAAATATCAATCTAATCTGCACTAAACTCGCGTGTCTCCTGTCGTTTACAGAAAGGCACATTGGAGTGTCATCACGCTGATCGTGAGACGTGAAACTGCAGCACAACTGTACAGATAATGAGGCTAGTGTTCGACTCGTCTTTTCCAGTATAAAAGGTGCTTCCGCAATCTGCCGATGTAAATAAAAGATAGGCATCTTGAAATAAGAATTTTCCTGAGCCTGTGTATATGTGCACTTGTATTTATTCAAGCAACAGAAATAGAAACAGCAATGCCCTAAATGATGGTTAGATTAGCAGAATGGGAGTCGAGGCGATACGTCTGGCGTTCGAGAGGAATTAACACTATAGAACTTCTGTAAAGTCTGTGTAGTAGTGGTCGCGGGGCGCTGTTCTATCGAGAAGGTGCCTGCATTCAAACTTTTTCTATAAATTTGCTGATGAAAAGCCTTGTTCAATGTCGATGTCATGGCGGCAGTCTCAGCATCCCTATTGAACTAGAGTTTAAGAGTGTTTCTTTTGCTACTTTATGTACGATAGATCTTGTTCTTCTAACAAAGGTCACTCCATATTTCGGAGTATTTCCGATGATTAAACTCGCTCATCACTTTTTCTACAGAATTAAAATAATAGTATGAGCATGTAAACTCTAACTATTTTTTGACAGGTAAATGTACTAAATTGAATAATTAAAATTACAAACACTTTACTACAAGTTATCCATTAAATTTGGTAGAGATTTTGGATTCAATGTTTATATAATATTTGAGTACGATGCAAATAAGGTTTTAAAAATTATTATTTTAATCTTATAAACAATCTGTTTTAACTATATATGTATATAGCATTTTTCAACCAAAAAGGAAATTTAAAAAAGTTTTTTATTATGTCAGAAGTGGGATTTGAACCCACGCTCTCTCACGAGAACCAGAACTTGAGTCTGGCGCCTTAGACCACTCGGCCATCCTGACTTACTGTTAGTAAAATATCTAATAATTTTAAATTATTGAAAACCTCAAACAAACTAATAGTTGGAAATCTTCCACTCCGAAGGTCATGTCGCAAATTGATTGAAGTCAACTTGCAAATCACTGAAAACAATTTACATGAACTAACTCTTTTATACATGAACATTGTGTGTGCTATTCACACATAACTCAGGCATGCAACAAGATATACTAGAGGTGTCAATGGGTTCACATCATTCTATAGTTTCCAAAGAGCATGAAACAGTTGGATATCGACAAAGAAATCAGACTACAAAACTGCATCAGGCCTTCCTCCAATCCAAGACAAAACGCAAAACATTTACATGGCATGTTAAGTAAGACTCCAAGTTATACATTGTTTGCCTCGCATCGATTTCCTATGCTCCATCTTTTCACATTGGGGTATACACATGCATCACCTTCAACTCTGGTGCTCAGATTTAGCCGATGATTGTGCATCTGTATCGGAATTGAAAGTGCTTGTTTCAGTTGTAAAAGTTTCTGAAGTGGTTTTAGCATATTAAATTATGTCAGTCAAAAGTATGAACAAGTAAATGGTAGAAGCATCGAGGTTAGAAGAGATGCCTAACCTTTTGGTTGTTCTTTAGGTGCTTGTTCTTCAACTTGAGATGCAGTGCCTTGTGATTCAGGCGTCGACTCAATTTTGGATGTGGCAGAAGATGCAGCCAGCTGCTGTTCTGTAACCTTCAAGAGTTCTTCGCTGGTATATGATTGGGCTAGTGGTTTTCCATCTGCAGAGTAAGCACTATGATTCAAGCAAGATCAAGGAATCAAATACATCATGTAAGAATATTAAGATCACGATCATTTTAGGACCAGAATGCTAGCCTATCAAAATGAGTGGATAACAGAGAAATTTCAAGAAAGAAAAACAAAAATATAATACCAGAATAGAATATGGAGAAAACATCATCAAGTTGTGTTTCTCTTAATTATGTGATGTCCGCTACAAAAATATTACTCTTATATTAAGTTATATATAAAGCTATATCACTAACAATAATCAAAATTAATACTAATATTTATTTTGTCTCTCTACCTCTTGCATCTTTTATTTTAATAGGATACATTTGCCAATTGGATATATTTGTTGTTATTGGATGTTAGTACCATCTTATTCTATTCTCTCCTTTTATCATCAATTGGAGCTACACCTAATTGCTATTAATTCGCCATATCTATCTTGGCATTCTCATGTCTGCTATGTTATATTTTTTCATTTGTTCCTTCATAACAGCAGAATATTCTAATCCATAAAATATGGTGGATCATATCAGTCAGATAAAATATAAAATGTTCTTTCAGCACAAGAAGCACATAATAATCATACTACAATATTGAAGCTCCCCTTCTTATCTCCATCAACACCCCATTCCCATTGAATAATAGATCCAAATATATCTAGATTTCTTACAAAAATTTCATGCATCTAAATTATATCATAATAGTACTAGGTCAAATCAGACTCTCATGCTGGCTAATTCACCTAGAACCTAAGTTGACTACATCTTTGTTTTCATGCTCCAAAGATACAAAACATAGAACATATAACATAAAAGTGAAAATTTTAAAATGTTAAATTTGAATTTCTCAAATTTGTGCACAAAATAATTGAATGGTATTTTTCTTTCTTTAAGACCTCTACAGTTGCTAATGCCACTATTCAAAATGTTGGTTTGAACCCTGGAAAATATTGATTTGATGCAGGATTTATTCAAATACTTCAAATAGGGAGGTGACATATGCAAATGCAATAGGCCTATATATTTACTATTCATGATTATCAACCTAAACTTTTAGGTCACTTACTTGGATCTACCACGGTTTCTTGTTTTTCATCAGCGTACAAGGTCGATTTGTTGATGTAATTTGTTGGAGGCACAACTTCATCAATTCCAATCTCACGCTCAAGAGTGTTCTTGAATTCTCTAGACACATCCTGTAGCATAAGAACAATTGAATGATAATTCCAGCATAATTGGAAGCTACGCCTTTATTTTCATCTGACAATTTAGCATGGATTCCTTATCAAGTTTATTTTCCTATTGCATAATAAAATGAAATTTAATATGCAAACAAAATTAACCTGAAGCTCCCTAATAGTTGGCTGGAAAGCACGCAATGTTTTCCCCAAGTTACGTGCTATCTGCAAATAGGACTTGGTTGAGAAGAATTTCAGCAATCAACTGTTGGCAAATAACTAAGGAAACAAACTGGAAGTTTAGCAATGTGACATCTGAATGCAAACACTCTTAGTAAAACAATGCTTTCCTATTAGCTTTATTTAGAACAAATAATAAGTTTCCAGCCTATAATACTATTAGATTTTTTATTTTTTTCTTCAGATGTGAAGGGAGATCCCATTTTGAGGAGTAACCAAAGAGGAACCAAGAACATACTACTGAAACAATGCAAGTCCTACGCTGGTGACAATGAGGTATTTGGGGAGAGGCCAAAAACATGAGCCAAAAATTAACTAGCATAAACTGATATGCATCTCAGTTATATTCTTGGTGCATTTGGAATTTAATAATTAGATCAATTTGAAAAATTAACTTCTATCATCTCCAATGATAGAAGTCACATACTTCCCACAAAAGTATCAATCCGTTCACTAAACTAGCAAGATGCTTGCCATGCATGATCGAGAAGCACTGGCCTCAGAAAATATATCAGAATCTGGAACAGGCATCTCTACAATGTATTAGCGTATCAAATTGTACTCGGAATACTGTCTAAGGGCAATACTTGTCCTGACAGTTTGATTCCTATGTATTTCTACACATTTTCAGCGTACAGATGAATTTATCTACTGTTCAAAGAAGGAACTTGCCTCAGCTAGGCCTTTAGGGCCAAACACCAGCAGAGCTACCACTCCAATAACCAATGCTTCAGGAGCACCCACTCCAAATAAAGAAGCACGAACAACTTTACCACGAAATTTCACCTTTTTCTCTGCCAAACAAGTAAAAGAACATCAAACATATTTTCCAAGTAGATTAGACATCCGTGCAAGTCTATGAAAACAAGAAAGTAAACCCAGCAGCAGGAATGAATCAGCTACAAGTAGGTAAGCAATTTATACATAAAAGCAAAAGATGCTTAATTTAACTATTTAAGTAGTAGTAGAAGAAGAAGAAGAAGAGGGAATGAAGCTTAGTATTAGTGATGGGTTCCGGAAATAAATGCATCAGCGTGACCGAACCCCTAATCTTCCCAGAATTAGGTATGCACACGCAACTCTCCAGCAAAGACCTCGTTTTTCAAGAAGACCAAAATCTTAGGGAGGACAAGGAGTTACCTTTGCGCGCAAAGTTTCCAAAAGAAAGAGGCCTCGCCAGCGGCTTGAGGCCGTCCCACAGCGGGGGGCGAGGCAGGTGGAGTGCGGGAAAGGATCCGCGGAGATGGGACGTAGGTGGGATTTTGGGAGAAGGCCTAGAGGGCGGACGGGAAGAGATGAGGAGGGCCACCTTCATCGAGTGGGAAGAGGAGGAGAGGGAGAGGGAGCAGTGGCAGAGTGATGCGAGGACCGTTGCAGAGCCCATCGCGGCGGAGGAAAGACGAGAGCGTGGACTGGAAGCGTACGAAAAGGCTACCACTGGTCGCCATGCGATATGGGTAGGGTTGTCCATGAGGAAAGCCGTTACGGCTACTGTAACGGTTGTTACGATACATTTAAAAAACTCTAAATTATATGCTTATAAAATAAATTAATAATAAAATTTAAAATTATGAAATCATTTGTTTATTTTCGAACGTACCCCGCCACGATCCTCGTCTCTCCTGTTTTTGACTAATGATTTTTTAGGGAATAAGCTTCCGTTTAATACCGTAATTTTTTTTTTTTTTCATAAGATTTCTTGAGACATGAGTTTAGATCTTTGTCTCGAAATATCTCTATCCCTGTATTTTTTTATCTATCGAATGAGTCAAATTATATTTTAAAGATATTTTATATTATGAAGATATCGTACATATTTTAAGGATGTCATGAGTGTCCGATTGATAAAAGGATACGAGAATAAAGTTATTTCAGAACTGAGAATCTGAACTATTTGAAACAGACGGTTGAGAAGCATCGGATACGAGCATTATCACCTTTTGCACATGTAAATAAGTGATAAGGCAATCTAAAATAGCAGCCAATTTGATCATGATGCAATGGCAATTTCATAGTCGCTTGACTGTGATTTTATGGCCGAGCTAATTGTGCGACCGTTTCATTTCGATTGCGCAGCGAACTCAATTGCAATTGTAACTTGCTCGGTCGATAAACATGAAATCACAATCAATTGGGTGCTTAATTATAATTTCATGACTGGGGTAGCCGAGAAGCCGCTTGGCCACAATTTCATAACTAAGTCATGGCTTAGTTAGTCAAGAAATCAACCACTACAAAATCAATTTTAAAAATAAAGATAAAAATAGAATAACATCCCTTTTTATTAGAATTAATAAAAAAAATGTCCTTTTTGTTAATCATCAATAAAAGAGCATCTTCAGTTTTTGTTACTCAATTATCCTTCTTATAGCTATGATTCATAATTATATAATTTACAAATGTTCCATATTGATTTATAACTACTACAATATTTATAAAAGACAAAAATTAATGATAATTAATACTATATTATAATAATTATGATTAGAATAGTATAATTACAAATCATAATTATTATAATGTTACAGTATGTACTAATTATAGCTGAATTAATTTGGTATTGGTAAAGAAGGGTAATTTGAATATAAAACTAAGTTGGCTATTAATAAAATATCCTCCTCTTTTAGATTCAATAAAATAAAAAATATGATAATCCCCAGGATACAATACGGTAACAGGATATTCAAATTATCATCCAAATATTCATGATTCGATTTGTAACTATAGTGTATTTGTAAAAAATTTTCCTCCAAGAGATGCTCGACTTCTGTGCTGGCCGTCGTGTGTGCTTTTCGATTTACCCTGATGACCAGCGGAAAACTTCCATAGGGCCGGACTGGTAATCCAGAGATAGTCAATAAGACTAACTGAGATTATCATATTTTTAATAAAATAAAAAAGTGGTCCCCGAGCCTATGGTGTCGTGGTAGGACATTCAGGATGTCACCAAGGCACCGACGATTTGATCCCCAGCTATGACATATCTGTAGAAATTTTTTCTCTAAATGGGATGTGCAACCAAAGAATGTTGGACTTTTAGGCTATCCACAGTACACGCTTCTCGATTTACTCTAGTAGTCGATGGAAAAATTTTATGGGACTAGATCGATCATCAGAGCTAGTCAATGAGGCTAAGTGGATTTATCAATTTTTTTTAATAAAATTAAAAAGTGGCTGTCTTTATCTATTTTTATGAAATACCCGTGAATAAAAAAGTGACTATCTTTATTTATTTAATAAAAAGGAGACATCGAATTTACTTGGTTTGTAATCAGGGGATTACAAATTCAAGACCTTGAAAAGCACATTAAGATTCTCCTCTAGATGGAGTAGCCACTTACAACGTTGAAACACACAATTACAAAGTTAAATAAGAATGGAATTAATTACAAGTGTTGTGTCTAATCTTTTAGGATCAGGGTTGTATTTATAGCCCTAGTCGGGGCGCCTAGAAAAGTTCCAGACGCCTGGGAGGATAAACTTTTATCTCCGCCGTAACGATCGCGCCACGTCGCATTCTGGATAAAAACCTACTCTAGGTACCTGAAAGGGTTCCAGACGTCTGGACCAGAAAGTCAACTATCAATTGACTTTTTGGTCCGGGTCTTCCGCTCCGGTTCCACTCGTATGGGTGATCTCAGCCATCTAGAATAGGGCTCACCCAAACCCAACTTCCAACCTTCGAGCAGTCTTCCACTCCGGCTTCTCGTCCCTCGAAAATGTGGCGCCCCTCCTTCTCATCCACCCGCGTACTCTTCCGCAGCACCTCGTCCCTCGGACACACTGAGCCTGTTAGCTCTCTCCCATGTCGTTCTTCTCGCTAGCTACGTCTTTCGCTCAACTTTCTGTACTCCTAAGTTCATACATTCTTAGAAATAGAGGTTAAATATCAATAAGACCTAACTTGACTTGGTTGATCACATCAAAACTATCATGGGGTACTTACAATCTCTCCCTTTTTTATGTGAGAACCCCAAGTTAAGTTAGGGTAAACCACAAAAATAATAGTTATAAAGTAAGATTTTTGCAAGTACAAAAATTAAAAATTGTACTACCCTCCCCTTAGACTTAATATTTACTACTCCCACTTTTGATCTCATTAAAAATAGGGTACTTTAAAAAATTCTACTTAACAACAATAAAAAGTCTAAGGGAGAATTAAAAATAACATTAAAGTTTAATCTTTGAAAAAAAATTTAACATATTTAAGGCAGAAAAAAATTCATATGAAGTTAAAATTATCGTTAAAAAAATTCTAAAAAATTTAACATTCAGAAAATTTTAACATTTGAAAATTTTCTTATAATTAAGTGATGAAGTTCTCGGAAAAAATAACTTTTAAATAATTTTTCACAAAATTTTTGACAAACATTTTAAAGTATTTTTATAAAAACTAATTACTTAAAAGTTGATCAATTAAATATTTATTTCAATAATTGGCTTCAAGCTGTGGCGAGACACTAGACCTTCTTGGATTATTAGAGAAACAACTACTTTCTAGACAAAGCCTTTTAAAAAAATTAAATATTTAACTTTCTGTCTGAAAGCCAAAAAAAATATTAATCTAAATATGATTTTGGAACACAAAATAGGTTCCTTCCTATAAGATAAATCAAAAAATTTTTAAGAACATATTTCTGTGATATTTTTTTAATTTGGCCCTTATGAAATCTATAATACCAGTTTAATCCTTTATAGTTTCTAAAATTTAAAACAAAAAATTGAATATATAGAACTTTTTAAGTTTTCTAATTGTTCCTTTAAATTAACATTTTCAATTTATCAAGCTCCTCTATTAAGTATGACTTTGCTAAGATTCTTTTTATTTTTAAATTCTCCTTTTCCAAATTATCATTTTTACTTTTTAATTTTCATATTGATTTAGTCATAGACTTAATACCGAAATAGAGTTGATTAGGAGGTAAGAGACATACCTCACTTACTATGTCGGATCTGAAGCTTGATTCTCCCACTGCTTCGCTGCTTTTGTCTGATGTCGATCTCCCTTCATCGATGCTGGCTTCAGAGGTGTTTTAATCTTCGTGGCTAGCCATCAGTGCTAGTCCGACGTATACTTCTATTTCTGACTCTGATGATGAGCTTTCGTCCCAAGTAGCCGTGAGATTCTTGTGTTTGTTTGGCTTGGGCCCCTTGTCTTTTTTCCTTTTTGAGCTCCGGGCAGTCCTTTTTTACGTGTCCTTCCTTTTAACATCGGTAGCATCGAACTTTTCTTCTATTTCTTAGAGTTTTTTTGTTCTACATTTCCTTAAATTTATTAGATCTAAAAAAATTTCCTAAACTTCCTTACCATATAAGCTTCTTGGTCTCCTTCCAGATCTGAGTCTGACTCAGGTTCATCCTTCTTGGTGGCTCTCAGTGCTAGGTTCTGGCTTGGCTCTTTACTTGATCTTGCACATCTGGATTCATGTAATTCTAAAGTTGAAAATAATTCTTCTAGTGTACTTACCTCCAAGTCCTTCGAGATATCGTAGGTGTCGATTGAGGTCCATTCTGGAATTCTGGGAAAGGCGTTGAGTGTGTAGAGTATCGAGTCCCGATTCATTACTGTTTCATTGAGGTTGACCGGTCCGATGATTAGTGTTGGTGCAACATCCCTCAGGTCAAGGTTGACCTGGTTGACCAAGCTTGAGTCTTGGTTTGTGTTTCGATGTTTGACAATGCAAGGTTGATTGAAGAAGAGTCAAGTAGGTCAAGGATGACCGGATACTTGACTGGGATGTTAGGCAGAAGGAAAGTCCTAGTGAGTGAAGCCAGGTGAAAGTCCTAGTGAGTGAAGCTAGGCAGGAGGAAAATCCTGGTGAGTGAAGCCAGGTGAAAGACCTAGTGAGTGAAGCTAGGCAATTGGAAAATCTTGGTGAGTGAAGCCAGGTGAAAGACCTAGTGAGTGAAGCTAGGCAATTGGGAAAGTCCTGGTGAGTGAAGCCAGGCAAGAGAAATCCAGATGGGTCAAGGTTGACCAGACATCTGGTGAGAGTCCAAGTAGGTCAAAGGGAGTGACCGGATACTTGGCACGAGAAAGAAAAGTCCAAGTAGGTCTTAGGGAGTGACCGGATACTTGGCAAGAAGAGAAAAGTCCAAGTGGGTCAAAGGGATTGACCAGACACTTGGTGAGATAGTCCTAGCTGGTCAAGGGTGACCGGATGCTAGGTCTTATGTACCAACAAGTCATGGTTGACTAGATGTTGGTTTAGGGGGCTTTGGACTTGGTTTTGGGCAAAAACCAAGATCTGGATTGATCAGCCGATTGATCCAGCGGGTTTGGATTGATCCATGGATTGATCCAGCAGGTTTGGATTGATCCGTGGATCGATCCAGCAGATCTGGATCGATCAGTGGATCGATCCAGAAGATCTGGATCGATCGGTCGATCGATCCAGTGAGTCCCCGCGAACATAACCCCTCTGGATCGATCGGTGGATCGATCCAGAGGTCCCAATCGATCAGTGGATCGATTGGGACGCTGCTGCTTCACGCGATAAGCGCTGGATCGATCCGTGGATCGATCTAGGCGTTTTTCCAGAGCACAGAGGCGCTCTGGATCGATCCGTGGATCGATCCAAAGCCTCCCCGATCGATTGGGAGCATTCCAATCGATCGAGATTCGACCGTTAGCGTCGATTTAAGCCGCAGGCGTTCATTTCCTTCGGCATCTCTTCACCGATTCATTCGAGATTCATCACAGCTCCTCCCCAGCACTCTCTAAGCTCCTCACCGCCAGTTCTTGAAGGTTCTTGGAGGTTTATCCAAGTCAAGAGGCGAGTTGCAACGAGAAGAAGAAGAAGCTAGGGTTTTTACTACATCTCTTGTAAGCCTTTGCTTATTCTTTGCTACCCTTTCTTCTACTTGTATTGAGAGTCTTGTAGGGCTTCTCCGCCTTCGGTAGTTACCGAAAAGGAGTGTTTATTAGTGGAGGTGTGTGTGTGTGCGTGGATCCTTGGACTAGTCACCTCTTGTGAGGTGGATACCAAGTAAAATCCTATTGTTAGCATTATTGTAGTTTGTTTCTTTGTATTCCGCTGTGCATCACTTTGAAGAAACGAGCAACGAAGCACGACGAGCGCACGCGAAGCTATTCACCCCCCCCCCTCTAGTTACTTTTCGGTCCCAACAAGTGGTATCAGAGCAAGGTTGCTCTTCACCGGAATCACCGCCGGAAGGGGCAAACATAACAAGCAAAGCTAGAGGGTGAAGAAGTTGGAGCAAATTCATCAAAGTCAAAGAATTCAAGAAGCTCAACTTCAAGATGCAATTCCAAGATGGACTTGGATTTGATACAAGGGTGGCTCCACCATACACATCCACAAGCTTCGATTCTTGGAGATCAAGAATTGAAAATTTCTTGATGATAGAGATAGAGCAATGGTTTGCTCTAATGGAAGGTTTTAAGGCTCCAAGGAATTCAAAGGGCAAAGTTCTCAAAAGGAGCAAATGGAGCCAAGAACAAATCCAAAGATGTGAGGCCAATGACAAAGTGACCAAGCTTTTGGTCAATCTATTGCCGAGCAACATCTTGGAGAAAATTGGAGAAGTTGAAGATGCCAAAGAGCTATGGAGCAAATTGGAAAAGGCTCATGAGATCCCCTCCACTGTACCTAACCAAGAAGAATCCAAAGAGGGTGACTCATTGGAGCAAGATCAAGAGGAGGACTCCGAAGTTGAGAGATGCTCAACTTCCGAAGAAGAGGATGAAGAAGCTTCCACCTCCACAAGTCAAGATAAATCAATTGGAGGGAAATCGATTTCGGATCAAGAGGAAGCCTCTACATTCATATCAAATGGAGGAGCAAGTGCCACCCCTACACAAGAAGGTATAAATAGTTCAATTAATAATAAGAATCATATTATATGTTTTGAATGTAGGGAACATGGGCACTATAAAAGCAAGTGCCCTAAATTGGCCAAGAAAAAGGGCCAAGTGGCACCTAAGGGCAAGGAGAAGTCAAAGGAGATCATCCCCGGAACAAAGAAGAGCAAGGAGCACATTGTGTGCTTCTCTTGCAATAAAAAGGGGCATTACCGGAGTCAATGCCCTAAGGGGAAGAAGATGGTCAAGGCTCAAGGAAGAAGCTCAAGTCAAGGGGGAGCCTCTAAGGTAAAAAGGAAGGTAACTTTTATTGAGCCTACCCCTTTACATTATGGTAAAAAGCATGATAGTTCTAATTTTTATCATTTTAATGCAATTTACCATAAGAATAGAAAGCATGAGGGCATTAAGGAAAAGCATGTGGCCCTACATGCCAAGACTACCCAACCTAAGGTTAGGAAGGTAGATAGATATTTGGGCAAGAACGCTAAGGATAATAGATACAAGCCCAAGAATAAAAATGCTCATGGATCAAATGAAAAATCAAATACTAAGGACTTAGTGAGGGAAAATCAAGGCTTGAGGTCAAGACTTGATAAATTAGAAAAGACCCTAAAAAGATTGGAAAATATCCTATTAGGGCAAAATGAGCATAACCTAGGTTTAGGGGTACAAAAGCCATCAAATGGTCATAGAGGTTTGGGATACAAAACCAAAGCAAAAAATGATGTGCCTAGTTATCATAGGGTTCCATATAGTTATGGAACAAACCCTAAGTCTAGAGGTCAAGTCAAGGATACAAGGAAAGATATCCCTAGAAGTATCTTTGCAACCAAAGTGACTAAGACTTCTAAGAAGTCTAAGAAAGTCACTAACAAGGTCACAAGGGAGGCTATCCCTAGAGTTGACTTAGAAAATGTGACCAAGGCTTCTAAGAAGCCCAACAAGGTCACTAGGAAGGTATCTAGGGAAGTTATCCCTAGTGAGTACCTAGAGCATCCAAGGAGCACCAATAGGTGTTGGGTTCCTAGGAGCATTTTCTCTACCCCATAGATGGGTTAGAGAGTGTCAACTCCGATTAGAAGGGTAGTTAACCCAACTTTGAGAAAATTGACACTCAAGGAGCATTTTCAAGGTTTTTGTTAACCTTTGAAAATGAAATGGAATTATTATTTACTCTTTGAAAGAGTAAAATGTGTCTAATGGTGGAAAAATTGATTTTATCTTAAAATGGCATAAATTGGGAAAACCTAGAGAAATACCAAGTTGGGATTTTGGTATTCTCTTAGAACCTTAAGGCAATCCGAGCTTTAATTTAAAGTGCTACTCTTGAGGAAAAATGGTATATGCCAACATTTGAGGATATGCTTAATTTTTAAGTGGCATAAACAAATCAAGAGAAATAGAAATGTCAATTTGGGTTTTGGCATTTTCTTGAAACATTTATGGCAATCTAGGTTTACCATTTTAAGTTAAAACAAGTGGTATATTTTGAGTTAGCTAAGTGGTTAAGGATACTTAGATAGGTAATCTAGGTATATTCTGTTTATGCTAAACATTGCCATGATTGTTTGCCCATGATATGTCATGACATCATATTTAGTTCTGTATTTTGCATTCATTCCTTTATTGTGAAAAATACAAAAATACCATGTCATGTCATACATACATCATGTAGCTATAGGACTCTTTCTTTTGAAAGATATGTTATATTGATGTATGTCATAACATTAATCATGCATGTAGTTTGATTTCCTTAAAATTAAGGACAAATGATTTTACCAACAAATGGTATAAACAAATGGCATTTATATACAAGTTATACCAATAAGTGATATATCAACAAGTGACATACCAACAAGTGGTATTAATACACAAGTGGTATACACAAGTGGAATCAACAAGTAACATCCTTGGTGGATGTTCACCACTCAAAATGCCTAATAGAGATGCATGATCCCTAGATTAGGGCAAAACCAAATTTACATCTCACAAAGGCCTATAAGATGACTTGTATGTGTTTTAGTGCACATTAGATACAAGTGAGATGTTAGGATGATGAACAAAACTCAAGATGTTGATTTAGTGCATTCTTTAGAGTTTTAGGTTCATCAAAACACATAGTTATGTGTTTTCCCATCATTGGGAAAGCTAATATACAAGTCATGTGCATTAAGCCCAAGGAACATGGTGGGATATTGGTTTTGAAAATGTTGTTTAAAATGATTTTGGAAAACCTTGGTGAAGGCTATCTTTTGATAGTAATCACCATTGAATAGTTAGACACAAACTTGAAGAAAACACTAAAGTTTTTGTAAGTTCTCAAGTTTGTGTCAATCTTTGAAAATATGATGTATTTTCATAGAAAACTATTTTTCCATGATAAATTATACCCTAAATAATGTCTACACAAATTTTTACGATTTTGGAATTTTGTAGAATTTTCTAGGGTTTCAAATGGCTGAAATTGAATTTCAGCAATTTCAGCTCCAATCGATCGATGGATCGATTTTGAGTGCCTCAATCGATCAGTCAATCGATTGAGAAGGCATTTCGAGCCGAAGCTCGCTGGATCGATCAGCCGATCTATCCAAGAAGACCGAATCGATCGGTGGATCGATTAGGTTCAATCGATTGGAACCCAACTCCAATCGATCAAGATGCTGATTGGCTGGGAAAGCTTATTTTCAGCATTTTGAACCTATTTTAGTCTAGGTAACCATTCCAAACCCCTGAAAATACATTTGTATACATAAAAAGGGTGTTTTCGTGTGGAAAACAAGGATGGATTGGTTAAGGAATGCTAAGTTGAAGTTTAGGTTGAGGTTTGTTTCAAATTTCGAATATTTGAACCTCAAAACTTCTAAAATTGGGTTTCCTAAAGTTTTGGGGATTCCAAGTCATTGTTGGTGCAATGACAGAAGTTACCACCATGTCTTTATGGGGAGGGACTCTTTAAAGACATAAAAATTATTTTTCATGAACCTTGGAAGGTGGTTAACCTTCCGTTAAGAACATGCTCAAGGTTGAGCGTTTGAACTTTAATGGGGAGTGGATATCCTCATTGTTCAAGTGGTTTCAAGTGGATAATGCTCAAGGATGGACATTTGCCTACATTGGGGGAGAATGTAGGGTTAAGGTTAATGAAGGGTATGGGACCTTCATTATCGTGCTGATCACAACGAGTGAAGTTGTGAACAACGATGAGCAACTCTTCAGGGAGAGAGTTTTCAACAAGTGAATTTGTTGATGTGTGCCCAAAAATGGGGCATGGTTTGATGTGTGCCAATAGGGGGAGAATGAAAGGGAGTAAGTTAGGCTTTTATCACCTAGAGGGAGTTTGCCCTCTTAGAGGGAGAATGAAGGGCTTAACTTATGTATTCATTACCTAGTGGCATGAAGAAGGTTTATGCTATGGGATTAGCCTAAGCCTAACTTACATGTGGTATTGTAAGAGATAGTGTTGGTATTGTCAAACATCAAAAAGGGGGAGATTGTTGGTGCAACATCCCTCAGGTCAAGGTTGACCTGGTTGACCAAGCTTGAGTCTTGGTTTGGGTTTCGATGTTTGACAATGCAAGGTTGATTGAAGAAGAGTCAAGTAGGTCAAGGATGACCGGATACTTGACTGGGATGTTAGGCAGAAGGAAAGTCCTAGTGAGTGAAGCTAGGCAGGAGGAAAATCCTGGTGAGTGAAGCTAGGTGAAAGACCTAGTGAGTGAAGCTAGGCAATTGGGAAGTCCTAGTGAGTGAAGCTAGGCAGGAGGAAAATCCTGGTGAGTGAAGCCAGGTGAAAGACCTAGTGAGAGTGAAGCTAGGCAATTGGGAAAGTCCTGGTGAGTGAAGTCAGGCAAGAGAAATCCAGATGGGTCAAGGTTGATCAGACATCTGGTGAGAGTCCAAGTAGGTCAAAGGGATTGACCGGATACTTGGCACGAGAAAGAAAAGTCCAAGTAAGTCTTAGGGAGTGACCGGATACTTGGCAAGAAGAGAAAAGTCCAAGTGGGTCAAAGGGATTGACCAGACACTTGGTGAGATAGTCCTAGCTGGTCAAGGGTGACCGGATGCTAGGTCTTATGTACCAACAAGTCATGGTTGACTAGATGTTGGTTTAGGGGGTTTTGGACTTGGTTTTGGGCAAAAACCAAGATCTGGATTGATCAGCCGATTGATCCAGCGGGTTTGGATTGATCCGTGGATTGATCCAGCAGGTTTGGATTGATCTGTGGATTGATCCAGCAGATCTGGATCGATCAGTGGATCGATCCAGAAGATCTGGATCGATCGGCCGATCGATCCGGTGAGTCCCCGCGAACATAACCCCTCTGGATCGATCGGTGGATCGATCCAGAGGTCCCAATCGATCAGTGAATCGATTGGGACGCTGCTGCTTCACGGGATAAGCGCTGGATCGATCCGTGGATCGATCCAGGCATTTTTCCAGAGCACAGAGGCGCTCTGGATCGATCCGTGGATCGATCCAAAGCCTCCCCGATCGATTGGGAGCATTCCAATCGATCGGGATTCGACCGTTAGCGTCGATTTAAGCCGCAGGCATTCATTTCCTTCGGCATCTCTTCACCGATTCATTCGAGATTCATCACAGCTCCTCCCCAGCACTCTCTAAGCTCCTCACCGCCAGTTCTTGAAGGTTCTTGGAGGTTTATCCAAGTCAAGAGGCGAGTTGCAACGAGAAGAAGAAGAAGCTAGGGTTTTTACTGCATCTCTTGTAAGCCTTTGCTTATTCTTTGCTACCCTTTCTTCTACTTGTATTGAGAGTCTTGTAGGGCTTCTCCGCCTTCGGTAGTTACCGAAAAGAAGTGTTTATTAGTGGAGGTGTGTGTGTGTGCGTGGATCCTTGGACTAGTCACCTCTTGTGAGGTGGATACCAAGTAAAATCCTATTGTTAGCATTGTTGTAGTTTGTTTCTTTGTATTCCGCTGTGCATCACTTTGAAGAAACGAGCAACGAAGCACGACGAGCGCACGCGAAGCTATTCACCCCCCCCCTCTAGCTACTTTTCGGTCCCAACAAGTTCCTTGATCTTCACGTATAATTGGGATACCTTCTCACCTTTTTCCAGATGTATGTTTGTTAGTTAATTTCTAACAAGGTCTCGTCGTGTAAGCTTCATTTTAGATGTGCCTTCATGGAGTTCCAGGAATTTTTCCCAAAATTCTTTGCCCGATGAGTAGCTTCCAATGCGGTTGACTTTTTGAGGCGGTAACACACTTAGCAGGTGATATTCTGCTCTGCTGTTGACAATGAAATTACTTTGTTCCTTCTTCATCCAAAGATACTCATCTTTCTCTATGCCTTGTTGATCTTTTGGAACTACAAAATCATATTTAATAATTAAAAGAATTTCAAAATCGATTTTTAGAAATACCTCCATTTGGCGTTTCCAATGTGTGAACTCCCTCTCGAACTTTGGTGGGATAAGGCTTGGTCCGGTCATTGATTTTGCTTCCGTCAGCGGTTAGTCTTTTTGAAGCGAACCTTGCTCTAATACCACTTGTAGGACCCTTGTCGGTCGACAAGAGGGGGGGCAACTGCCCTGCAAAAATAATACGCTAACCCTTCTTGAGCTTTACAGCGTAATTAAAATTAACATTTGCATAAACAGAATTCAGAAACTAATTAAGAAAAAGGAGGCACCAAATTTACTTAGTTTGCAATAAGGGGATTACAAATCCAAGACCTTAAAAAGAACACTAAGATTCTCCTTTAGGCGGAGTAGCTTCTTACAACATTGAAGCACACAATTACAAAGCTAAACAAGAATGGAATTAATTACAAGTGTTGTATCTAAGCTTCTAGGACCAGAGATATATTTATAGCCTTGGTCGAGGCGCCTGGAAGGGTTTCAGGCACCGGGGGGATAAACTTTTATCCCCTTTGCAATAGAATGTGCCACGTCATGTTCTGGATAAAAACCTACTCCAAGCTCCCGGAAGGGTTCTAGGCGCCCGAACCAGATTCGGGTCTTCCGCTCTGGTTCCGCTCGCATTGGTCTGAGTCTTCCGCTCTGGTTTCGCTCGCTTGGGTGATCTCAGCCATCCAAAAATAGGGCTCACTCGAACCCAACTTCTGGTCTTCGAGCAGTCTTCCGCTCTGGCTTCTCGTCCCTCGTAAACATCGAGTGCCTCCTTCTCGTCCGCCCGCATACTCTTCCGCAACACCTCATCCCTCGGACACACCGAGCCCATCGGCTTTTTTCCGTGTCATCCTTCTCGCTAGCTGCGTCTTTCACTCGACTTCCTGTGCTCCTAAGTTCCTACATACTTAGACACAGGGGTTAAATATCAATAGGACCTAACTTGACTTGGTTGATCACATCAAAACCACCACGGGGTACTTACACTGGCAAGTAGGCAAACCTCACCCCTTCATGGATGGCTATGAGTTCTGTTGCTAATGATGGTGTTGGAATGCTCATCCCAAAAGCGTAGAGTTTACTTCCTTAGGAGTCTCTCATCACCCCTCTCACTCTATATTTGTTCAGCCATTTGTTTACACACGCATCAACTTCCACTTGTTTATTGCCCGGTGGCAGGGTCATTCCGGGTGGAGGCTCTGGTTGGTTCAAGATAGTGGACTCAGATTGTAATTTTATTCTAAACTCTTGGTAATCATGAAACATGCTATCGTACCAACTCAAGTTGTGTCATAGCTCTTTCCCGTCGTTACCAAATATAGTTTCCATTCGATATTGCCAGATGTCCCATGCACAAGTGGTCAGTCTGTCAAAAGTTGTTCTGTATTGACTTGGATCCAGAGGTAGTCATCTAAGGTGTTGGTGTCTTAGAGGGTTGACATAAATTCCAGAGGTTGGTTTTCTTCTAACATTCCTTTATAGAAGCATAAAGGAATAATACATAAATTGTACTGTCTCAATGAAAACCACACAACAGACATGATTCTAAGCATGGCACATAACGTTGTTTTAAGTTAGTTGAAGCAGGGATAATATCATTCGATAGGTGCCACCAAAAGATTTGGATTTTAGGAAGTATGTTTAGGCTTTATATGAACTTTTACCATGCTCCCAATAAATAATTCCATGGTTTTCTGGTGATGATAGTATATTACACACTACCCTATATACCCTGGACTATGTACCACCCCTTGCTATCCAATCTCTAAAATCTAGTGCCCGGCTCATCAAATGAAAGTAGGGAAATTTTAAAAGTTTGTTTAGCATAGTACAAAGTAAACTTTGATCCAATAATTAACTCATTCCACATCCCCTCTAAGATTAAAGAGCACATCCTTTGGTCCTCCGTCATCTGTGTTGCAGTATTGATTCCACTTTGGCATTCTAGTAGCCACTTATCCTTTAATATCCTTGCTATTTTCCCATCCCCGATATGCAAGAGCAACCCCTTATCCATCAACTCCCAACCCCAAAGCAGTGAGCACCAAACAAAGGAAGGATTATTTCCTAAAGGGTCATTTATTATATCCATGTGCTTAAAGTATCGTGCCTTGAAAACATGAGATAACAAAGATTGTGGTTGCTGAATCATCCTCTAATATTTGCTTAGCTAGTAACGCTTGGTTGAATGAAGTGAGTCGTTGAAATCCCAGCCCACCCAAATTCTTATATAGGCTCACAAAGTTTGCCCTCATTGCTTCAAGTGCATGTGTCTGTTACCATTATCCATTCCCCACCAAGAGTTTGCACACTCCATTTCAATCTTTTCTCATACTAATTGTGGTATGCGAAAACATGACATTGCATTGATCGGGATAGCTTGCAAAACTGATTTGATCAAAACCTCTTTGCCACCCACTGAGAAAATTTTATGCCCCAACTTTTTATTCATTTTATAACCCCCTCTTAAAGGTAGGAAAATTGCATTCTTTTACTCCACATTGAGAAAGTCGGTAGGCCTAGACAAAATTCATTACCTTGGACTACTAGTAGTGTGAGTATCATTTTAATTGCTTCAATAGTGGTTGTAGAGGTATTCAGACTAAAAGACAATGCTAACTTTTCAAAGTTTAACAGATGACCAGATGTGATCTTATATTTCTTCAAGCAATCACTAATTTTGGAGCTATCTTGGACCTTTTCCTTGAAGAAGATAAGACTATCATCAACGAAGAAAAGGTGCAAGATTGGTGGGCAAGACATAGCGATCCGAACTCCTTGAAACTCATGGCTTGTCTCCATAGTTATAAGCATAATGGATAAACCTTATGCACAAATCACAAATAGGGGGCTTCCTAACGAATATCTCACTGTGGCCGGATTGAGCCAAAGACTTCATTGTTCAAGACAAATTTGTAATTTACTCAAGTCACGTAGTGCTGGATCGAGTTGTACATGAGAGGGGGTGAATTAAGTGGTTTTGAAAAATTTGTTCTTTTCATTTTGAGATCAAAGTACGCAGTAGGAAAACACAAGAATTAAAAGGAATAAGAAGACAGAGATAAACACGGTCAGTTTTAATTACTTGGTTTGAAACCTTTGGCGACTCCTACTCCAAGACCTAAGTCCCTTGAACCTATCAATGGGTAATCCACTAAAATACCTCTTTCGGAACTACCAAAAGAGAGGATCGAGTACAATGAAAGAATAAGAAAGAGTATAACACACTACACTTTTCTTTATACAACAATTAAGTACAGTATTAAAATTTCGTTACCCAACACCCTCAAAGATGATCGGATCAGGCTCGATGTTGGACGACTCCTTAGCAGTAGTCGGGCGTAATAGCGTCGTAGCAGGGCTACAGTAGAAAGCCGGAGTAGTCAAAAATCCAAACGGACGTGTACAAACTTGTAAAAGAGTTATGTCTTGAATGCTGCTCAAACAGGGCTTATATAGGCTATGAAAGGTGCCTTCAACCTCCTCCAAGGTGCCTCCACAAGTAAAGTTTATACCCCAATCTTCGATGATGATAAAATCTACAAACTTCAAGTTTTATCCTCTAGAAAGAGCCTTCAAAGCTCTTCAAGGTGCCTTCCAGCAAGCTCAAGGCGCCTCCAACAGCAATCTTTCGAAGGCCATAACTTTAATTTTGACTCTGAACTCGGAATCAAGCTTTGTCAGTTTCCACTCTACATTTGTCTCTACAACATAAGGTTAGAAAAATATATGCATGAACAGTTTATAAAGATTTATGAGTTAGATCCTGTCTACCCGAGACCAGAATATAGTCAGAGTCTAAATTTAGATTTCTAAAATAGATTTAAATTGGACCGAGGCCTACTATCCCCTCAATTAGGACGCCTCCTCACTTAGCCACTCTCCTCCAATGACTTACCTTCACTTACGAATTTACAGTCTATCAACTAGTCTCTCGACCTACCAGGTCTTTATGCTAGTTGTCAGGTCTGCAGACCCAACTAGATTTTGGCCAGCTGTCAGGCTCTGCGGACCAACTAGACTTCCAGCCAGATATCAAGTCAGCCCTTTGACCTATTTGGGCTTAGCACCAACTATCGAGTCTCATGGACCTAGCTGGATTTCAGCTTGGTGTCAGGTCCTTTAGACCCGTCAACTCCTGCACACTTAGTAAAGAAGTTAGACAAACACCACATCTAACTTTAACATATTTGTCATATATCAAAATTGTTGGATCGTGAAAGTCGATAGAGGGGGGGGGTGAATATCGATCGAAAAATTCGTAGCGAGTACGC
This sequence comes from Zingiber officinale, assembly GCF_018446385.1. Classification (NCBI taxonomy): domain Eukaryota; kingdom Viridiplantae; phylum Streptophyta; class Magnoliopsida; order Zingiberales; family Zingiberaceae; genus Zingiber; species Zingiber officinale. The sequence goes on from NC_055988.1 coordinate 124,500,194, forward strand.
AACGAAAAAGAAAAAGAACAATGCTAACAAGAACCAATTTACTTGGTTCAGAGCCTTGGTCGACTCCTACTCCAAGGCCCGCACTTATCGAGTGCTTTCGTTAGGCAATCACTAATAGTTCGTAAAAATAATACAAATGAAAGTACAAGAACTTTTAAAGAAGAAATACCGACAACAATAAAGGAAAGAAAAAGCAACATGTTGTCAGAGAAGCTTCGCAGCATCACAAGGACACAACGCAGTAGAGCAGATGTCATTGTTATTTTTTGCTTCAGGACTCACCATCGTTATATAGGAGACTACGGGCGCCCGAATCCCTTCCGGGCGCCTGGACTGTGACGTAGCCCAGTCAACCAAGTGAGCTCCACGTTGCAATGACTTGTGGGGATAAAAATTGCCTTCCGGGCGCTCGGACCAACTCTGGACGCCCGGATCCCTTCCCGAACCACCTTTCTCCAGAAAGTCCTTCTCCTGCAAGAAAGAGTTAGTCCGAGGCAAAATAATAGCTAAACTACCCTATAAAACAGAAGTTAGCACAATTATAGTAAAATAGACTAGTAATTAGATTCCGTCTCTTCGAGACCGGAATCTGGTCATGATCTCAACTTAGATTTCCGAAATGAATCTAAGTTGGATCAACGCCTAAGTTCCCTACCCGGGAACGCGTCCTCACAGTCACTCTCCTCCAGTACCTTGCCTTAACTTACCTGCCAGACATCTGATCAACCCGTCGACCAGTCTAGATTTCGTGCCAGCTACCCGATCAACCCGTCGACCTACCAACACTGAGTTAGCACAATAGATAAAAAATAGTACAGTAAACCTAGGGTTACCTCCCTAGGGTTGCCTAGCTTCACTCACTAGGACTTCCATTGTCCAGCTTCACTCACCAGAACTTCCTCCGCCTAACTTCACTCACTAGGGCCCGCCTTCACTCACCGGGACTTCCACCACCTAGCTTCACTCACTAGGATTTGGCTTCACTCACCAGGAATTCCACTACCTAACTTCACTCACTAGAGCCCGGCTTCACTCACCGGGGCTTCCACCACCTACCTTCACTCACTAGGACCCGACTTCACTTACTGGGACTTTCACCACTTAGCTTCACTCACTAGGGTCTGACTTCACTCAACAGGACTTCCACTTTGCCTAACCTTTGGTTAGGACTTACCTTTATTAGTTCTTTAGTCCTGACTAGACTTCTCTCTCCTTGTCAAATATCAAAACCCTAGAGGTCAATTGCACTAACAAAAATCTGATTATCAGTGTAACCTGCACCAACAATCTCCCCCTTTTTGATGTAATGACAACCTAGGTTAAAGTTAGAAAAAAAAAACATGCAAATAAGCATTAAACATGCAAAATTTAAGTGAGTTAGATTTTCTAACCTAACACACTATCCTCCCCTTTGGCATATATCAAAAATTGATACAACTCATTAAGCACAAATTTTCAATTTTTTATAAAAGTTTAAACAAAAGTTGCAAATATTTCAACCAATTTGTTTGACTAATGTTTGGAAATTTTTGAACAATTTAAGTGAAGTTTCAGCAAAATAAATAAATGTTGCAAACTAAGTTTTTCGAACAAGTTTTCAATTAATAATTTTAAATTCTTAAATTTTGAAACAACCATTACAAATAGAAAATATTATGTCTTAAAAATGATTTTTTCAAGTAAACAAAGGTGAAGTTTTTGTTCAGAAAAAAAAAACTCAGGTTTATTATAGAGAGGAGTAGATAAAAAATTAAAGTAATTTGAAAGCAATCTTCTCAAATTTTCAAAAGATTTTCAAATAATGAAAATTGAGTTTTGCAAATTTGCAAAGCTGAATTTTGTAAACCATTTCTAGATATTTTGCAAGTCAATTTTACAAGTAAGATAAAGATTTTCAAATAATGTTCAAAGAACGAAGGAACTTCAAATATTTTTCAAGAGGGTTTTATGATATTTTCAAGGAAATTTTTAATAAGTGTAAGAAACAAGTGTGAATGCATAATTTTTTAAAAGCATTTACTAAGTAAAATTTTAGTAAAGTTATTTTCCAAGTAAGACTTTTGAAAAAAAACTTTCAAGAAAATTTCTTCATAATTGTTGAGGAATCTCTTTTCAAAAGAATTTTCTAAGTCAATTTTTCAAAGTAGGGGAAAAAAATTCTCATGTGAACTTTTTCAAAAATATTGGAATAAACTATTTCATAAACTTCTAAATAAACCTTTGAAAAAAAATCTAAGTAAATATTTGCAAAGAAAAATTTCTAAAAAAATATTTTAAAAGTAATTTAAAGAAAGATTTTCTAAGAAAGATTTTCATTGTAAATTTTAAAAAAAAATAAAATAATTTTACATAAAAATTTTAAGAAAGATTTTCAAAGTGGAAGAAAATTTTTCTTAAAAAAATTTTTAGGTAAGAAATAATTTTTCAAGTTAAAAATGATTTGATTTTTCAAAAAAAAATTCAAAGCAAATAATTTTTCGAAGATGTGTTGAAAGTAAGTTACAAATTTAAAAAAAAAAATCAAATCAATGTTTTAAAGAAATTCAAAATATTTGAACTTTTTCTCTCCTTTAAGTTAACACTCTCCCTTAAGTCGTACTAAGGTTTGGGTATGTTAAATTTTGCAACATATTTTTAAGACCCTTCCTCCCTCTTAACCTAGCAACTTTTGATTATTTTTGTTAGCTATAAGAAGTTTTACCTAAGTTTTTAGGGGATTTAGTGTTAGTAACACTTATGTTCAGTAAGTATATTATTTACATAAGTATTTCTATATATACGTAATATAATTGTTCATTTAAGTTTGATTAAAATAAGATCATTAAATAATTATTCTTAAATTAAGTTAAGAAATAATAGGGATGTAAACGAGTCGAACCGAACCGAACAGTATTAAGCTCGAGCTCGACTTGTTTAAGTTATATTAGGGCTCGAGCTCGAATCGAGCTTTTATCACAACGCTCGAGCTCGGCTCGTTTTAGAATTATCAAGCTCGCAAACAGTTCGAGCTCGGCTCGTTATTAGTTTGATTATCAAAGTTAACGAGCCTAACTCGTTAAGCGATTTAGAGCTCGTTTTGGCTCATTTTAGAGGTCATTTTTTGGCTCATTTTAAAGCTCATTTTAAGGTTCATTTTAGAGCTCGTTTTTTGGCTCATTTTAGAGCTCATTTTTTGGCTCGGTTTAAGGCTCATTTTTTTAGCTCGCGAACCTATAAACGAACATGTTCGCGAGCTCACGAGTCGAATATCCTTAAGCTCAAGTTCGGCTCGATAAAACTGTCGAGCTCAAAATCGAGCTCGAGCTCGGCTCGATAAGATAAACGAACGAACTCGAACGAGCTTTTTACCGAATCGAGCTCTGAATAGCTCGCGAACCGTTTGGTTCATTTACATCCCTAAGAAATAATTGTTACTAACTCAATAATAAATAATTTGTTACTAACTCAATTAATAATTTAATACTTATTTGATTAAAACAACTTAAATTTCATATTAATTGATTGAGCTAATTAATTAATGAAAGTATTGTTGGGTTCAGAGCACAGCGAAAGGCATATACTGAATCATGGATCTTTTAGTGGTGCATATAGTTTTATACAAAATAGCATAAAAACATACCTCGAGTCCTTGATGACCGTGAATGATATTGTTGGTGTGGTTAGCACTAACGATCTAACTCAAGTTTTGATGAATAATAAATCAGGTTAAGTTAGGTTTGTCGCTATCTAACACTCTGATCGAGTGTACAGGCTAAGTCCAAACAGGTCGACGGGCTGACTGGATGTTTGGCACGAAGTCCAAGCGGGTCGACGGGCTGACCGTACGCTTGGCGAGAAGTCCAAGCGGGTCGGCAGGCTGACCGGACGCTTGGCACGAAGTCCAAATGGGTTGAAGGGCTGACCGGGCATTTGACACGAAGTCTAGCTAGGTCGACGGGCTGACCGGATAGCTGGCGAGAAGTCCAGACGGGTTGAAGGGCTAACCGGACGTCTGGCAGGTGAGTAAAGGTAAGTCACTGGAAGGGAGTGACTGTGAGGACGTGTTCCCGGGAAGGGAACATTAGGCTTTGATCCGGCTTAGATCTATTTTGGATATCTAAGTCGAGATCGTGACTAGATTCCGGTCTCAGAAAGACGGAATCTAAGTCATACTTTTTATATTGAACTTATAAACTGTGCTAACACTTTGTTTTGCAGGATATATACTATCTATTTGCCTCGGACTAACCTTGTCTTGCAAGAAAGATGCTCCCTGGAAAAAGGTGGTACGAGCGCCCGGAGGTGAATTCTATCCTGATTGTGGCGTCGACACGTGGAGCTCGCTGGTTGGACCTGCTATGTCACACCAGGGCGCCTAGAAGGGATCCGGGGCGCCCCGAGCCTCATATAAAAGAAGGGGCAGGGGTGGAACCTTGACAACAACTCTGAATTGAAGAACTCGCTCTCTTGTGCTCCTGCGACGCTGCAAAGCTCCGACAAACGCTCTGCTTCTCTTTTTAAAGTCTCTTATTTTGTCGGTATTGCTTTAATTATTTCATTAGTATTTTTCTGTACTTAGTTTGTAATATCTTTCGAACTGCTAGTGAATTGCCCATCGAAAGCACCCTCGTGTGCGGGCCTTGGAGTAGGAGTCGCCAAAGGCTCCGAACCATGTAAAATTGGTTCTTGTGTTAGCGTTGTTTCAATTTTGTCTTTTCCGCTGCGCTTACTCTCGACGAATTTTTATAATCGATATTCACCCCCCCCTCTATCGAACGTCTACGATCCAACAAGTGGTATCAGAGCAGGTACCGCTCTGATTTGGTGCAACCACCAATCAGACAAAGGGGGAGGGTCTTTTTAAAGAAAAATTAGATATCATTCGTTCTTAAAATAAAACCTTACACCTTTCATTTTTTCCCTCCAAAACTGGTTTTGAAAAATATATCGTCATCTTTTCACCATTATTTAGTATCGACAAAATATTATATTTTCAAAAATTTGAGATAATATTTTTTTATTAATATTTTATCATTTTTTTGAAAAAAAGGTGAAAAATTATATTTTTTTTCTCCAACACTGCTAATCCAAGACCAAGTCTTGGGACTTTTTCTCTGTTTCCAAGTGTACAAGACCAATGCCTCTTCAAGAAGGATGGAACCCCAACGAACCACCATCGTACGATCAAGATTTCAACTACTGGAGGCAAAGAATGGAATGTTTCTTAGGAAGTCTAAACTTTGATTATTGGCTGATATTGAGAAAATCTTCTCAGAACTCAGAACTCAGAACTCAGAACTAAACACAAATGTAAGTAAAATTATTTGTAATATTTTACCTAACAATATTTTATGCATACTAGAAAAGTACAAAGATGCACATGAGCTTTGGACCCAGTTGATCAAACTTCACGAGGAGTCGATGGAGCTCGAGGATCAAGTAAAAATTGAATCCGAACTCGGGTCAGATCCAATTGAAAAGCCTACTGAATTAGGGGATGCGGTTAAGGTGAGTAATATTTATCAAAATACCCCTGCTAATAGTAGTTTAAGGAATATACATGTTAATTTAGATATTTCTGAAAATATATGTGAAAATAATGTAGTTGACAATAATTACAAAATATCCCTAGAATATTATCTGATAAAACAAATCTAATTAATTTAGAAAATTCAAAAAGTCTGAAAATAATTAATAAACCTAAAAATTCAAACTTAAACCTAAATAAATCTGAAAACTCAAATGATAGAGTTGACAAAGTCAATATTGATCTAGATAAAATTAATAAATTATTTAATAATCTAGACAATATTAATCTAGAAAATCATATCCAAATCCAAGATAATTTAATTAATAAAAAAATTAAATTTTAATGATAAGAATAATCTAATAAATTCCACTAATTATATCAACTTAAAAGACAAAGAAAATATAAAGATAAAATCAAACACTTTAATAAAATCAAAACTAAATTTAATAAAATTGAAATTAAATGTTAAAGATAACATATTAAACAAAGATAATAAAAATTCAAAATTAACAATTAATAAAAGGTTAAAAGATAAACTTTAAGGAAATATAATTCAAACACTTTAATTAATTCAAATTTAAAAATTAATAAAAACTTAAACATTAACACTAATCTATTAAATAAAAATAATTCAATTAACTTAATAAAATTAAAAGAAAATTCAAATATTAAATACACTCTCTTAAAGAAAGATAATTTGACCAATTTAATTAATTCAAAATTAAAAACTTAAATCTAAATTACAAATTAAACATTAAATTTTAACCAAAACTAAATTATACAAGAAATCTTAAAAAGGAAAATCAATAATTTAGGGGGAGGCTCCAGAATAGCTGGCACCTCTAAAACTAATCTACTCGGCAGGGTAACCCTAACCAACCTACCCGAGAGGGTAATTAGGACTAGTTAAAAAGGGTTCAAGTTTAACTTAAAAATGGTACTGGTGAAGTTTTGGATGATAGTACGTTAGGGAAGCTTAGTCTATGCATGTCTATGAAGATATGGCTTCGACCTGGTGCATTTGGCTAAGTGGAACTGACCGAAGCTACCCTTTATGGATCTTAACCAATTAGACCCAGGTTTTGTACTAAGTCTAGTGGATAGGACTATTTGGAAAACCTTGAAGGCATGTGATCCGGCAGTAAGGTCGGGGGACCCCCTCTGAAGGGGAGTCAACGCCATGTGGAGGTCAAAAGGCAAAATGGTCAACCTAAGGTCAGAACGATCGGATAGGAGTAGGGTTAACCGGCCGACTGGCCTAGAGGGTCCAAGCCGGAATCAAAGACAACCCGACGGGGAGTCGGGTTTCCGACGCTAATGGTGAACAGGGTCGTCGTGCCGAGCGAGTAGCCCGCTCGGCCGGGGCGTAAAGCATCAATACTGTGAAGGAACAGTCTCAGCCGAGCGGATGGATGCTCGGCTCGGGGAGAAAGGAGACAAGGACAAGGGGACATTGGGGAATATCATCTTCTGACAGCAGGCATATTCGATGACCAGGCCATACGCAGAATCGTACGACGGAAGGTTCTGCTGTCCCATCAGAGAGGCGCTCAGACTGTAGCAATATGGTGTCAAGCATGCTCCTCTGGCAAGCCCATACTAAGGCATGGTATAGGACACGTGTACGCCTCGGTAGGTGTGCACAAGTCTCCCCGCAACTCTATATAAGAGCCCTCAGACTTTGCCGGAGGTATGCGATCTCTCATCTTTGGAGCCACTTCATCCTTTTCCTCTTGCCTGACTTGAGCGTCGGAGGGTCGTCGCCGGGAACCCCTTCCCAGCTCGACTTCCTTGCAGGTTCGTCGGAGATTTGTGCAGCTGGTCGGAGATAGAGGAGAGTGCCACGTCCCCAGCGTCCGTCAACTCAGCGTTCGGACAGGATCAAATTGGCGCCGTCTGTGGGAACGCACCTGCATCCGAGCGGAAGAGATGGACGAAGCTGGATGATCTCACACCGTGATGCTCTCCCAGGAGGAGCTCGATGCTCTAATCGAGGCAAGAGCAGCTAAGCTCGTGGAGCAACAGAAATAGAAGGCGCAAGCCGAGCGACTGGAGCAACAAGCGACGTCAGCGTCAGGAGGACGAGCGGAAGCACCGCCTGCCCCAGTTCCATTTCATCGGGCCCTATTCCGTACGCCTCCTGAAGTCGCACCAGCTAATATTGATCAAGGATCTTCATCCGACGAGGCACCCAGGCGAGACTACAGAAAAGGCAAGGCTCCCCGAACGGACTCCTCCCCCGAGCGGATCAACCAGCAGTTTTCAGAGGTCATCCTACGGGACCTCTGCCCAAGCATTATGTGCCCCCGGCGATCGGGGAATACAACGGAACCACCGACCCGGACGACCATCTAGGAAAGTTTGACAACACAGCTACACTACATCAATACACAGATTGAGTGAAATGTTGGGTGTTCCTTACCACCCTCTCGGGATCGGCGCAACGATGGTTCCGGAGACTGTCGGACGGATCCATCACCAGCTTTAAAGAGTTCCGCATCGCTTTTCTCCATCATTTTGCGAGCAGTCGGCGTTACCAGAAGACCAGTGTTAGTCTATATGCCATCAAGCAAGAGCCCAGGGAGCCGCTCCAAGCTTATATTCAACGATTCAACCGGGTGGCCATGGATATTCCAACGGCCACCTCAGAAACAATGATGAATGCGTTCACTCAAGGCCTCGTGGACGGTGACTTCTTCCGATCACTTATTCGAAAGTCGCCCCGAGACTATGATCATATGTTACACCGGGCCAATGAGTACATTAATGTGGAGGAAGCACAGACAGCCCGAAGAAAAGAAGCTCCAACTGAGTGACTAGCCCTTGCCGAGCAGAAGCCGCTCGCTGGCCACCAGCTGCCTAGAGGACCGCGAACCGAAGCAGTCCGCCCTCACCACGCAAGGTCCCATGCCGTCCAAGAGGTAACCGCCGAGCGACCCAAACCAAAAAAGAAGGAATGGACCCCCATGTTTTGCTCGTTCCACCGGACCGACACGCATAACACACGAGATTGCCGAAACCTTCCCCTGATCGCCCACCCCGCTCCCCGGAGTGGCCGTCGCCGATCGCCATCATCCGACAGGCGACAGCGACACCATGAAGCCGATCGGCGGATATCCAGAAAGTCTCCCGAGCGGTATCATCCTCAAGGGCATGAGGACAATCCCCGGGTATCTAAGGAGCGGCCTAGGTTGTCCGCCCGGGAGGAAGAAAATAGAAGCAACACGTCCCGGGGCGAAATCAACATCATCTCTGGCAGACCGACCGGAGGCTACTCCAACATAGCAAGGAAGGTGAGTGTCAGGCAGCTCAAGATCTATGCGGTCGGCTGCAGTCAAGAACGGGCGAGCGGGCCCGAAATCATCTTCGGGCCCAGGGACCTTGAGGGAGTCGAAGTGCCACATGACGACGCCCTCATCATCAAAGCGGTAATAGCTAACTACACTATTCATCGCATTTTCATTGATACAGGCAGGTCGGTCAACATTATATTTAAAAAGGGTTTCGACCAACTACAAATTGATCGAGCTGAGTTGCTACCCATGACAACCCCCCTCTACGGGTTTACGGGCAATGAAGTTCTATCGGTCGGACAGGTCCGACTGGTTATTTCGCTGGGAGAGGAGCCGCTCAGAAGGACGCGGACTGCCAACTTCGTCGTGGTCAACTCTCCCTCAGCATACAATGTTATCCTGGGGAGACCAGCGCTCAGTGAGTTCCAAGCAGCCGTCTCCACCTTCTACCAGAAAATTAAGTTCCCGGTTGAAGATAAAGTTGGAGAAGTGCGAGGAGACCAGCTGGCGGCTCGGTGATGCTACGTCGAAATGGTCCAAGCCGAAGCTAATTCCGTGTGGAAGACGCCACGGATCGAAGTGAACGTCATAACCGAAAAACCACCCTCTTTGGTTTATGAAGAAAAAGAAGAGGTGCAGATCCACCCAACCCGATCGGAGGCCACCACATTCATTGCGGCCAATCTGGAGGCAAGCCAGAAAAAGGAGGTGATCAAATGTCTCCAGAGAAATTGCGACGTCTTCGTTTGGTCGACGCATGAGCTGCCGGGAATTTCACCAAGTATAGCACAACATGAGCTTCACGTCCGACCAGACGCTCGGGCGGTGAAGCAAAGGAAGAGGAACTTTAGCGCCGAACAAAACGTCATCATCCGAGCGGAGGTCGAGAAGCTCCTGGAGGCCGGCCATATAAAGGAGGTCCAGTTCCCGAGCTGGCTCGCAAATGTAGTGCTAGTCTCCAAGCCAGGCAACAAGTGGAGGGTTTGTATCGATTTCCGGGATCTCAACAAAGCATGCCCAAAGGATTTCTACCCTCTGCCCCGGATTGATCAACTGGTGGACTCCACAGCCGGGTGCGAGCTGATATGCATGCTAGACGCCTATCAGGGCTACTATCAGGTGCCGCTCGCCCGAGAAGATCAAGAGAATGTCAGCTTCGTCACAGTCGACGTCACTTACTGTTACAATGTAATGTCGTTCGGACTAAAGAATGCGGGAGCAACCTACCAGCGCTTAATGAACAAAGTATTCAAGGAGCATATCGGACACAATTTAGAAGTGTACGTAGATAATATTCTCATCAAGTCTGTCCGAGTGGCTGACCTTTTTACGGACATGGAGGAGACCTTCCGAATGCTGAGGAAGTATGGAGTCAAACTGAACCCTCACAAATGTTTGTTCGGAGCAAAAGGCGGACGTTTCTTGGGCTATATAGTGACCGAGCGGGGCATAGAGGCAAATCCCAGTAAGGTAAAAGCGTTGCAAGGTATGCCTCCCCCAAGAAATCTGAGGGAAGTACAGCGCCTGACCGAGCAGATAACTGCATTATCAAGATTCATCTCTAAGACTGCCGACCGGAGTCTCCCTTTTTTCAAGATCTTGCGCAAAACTACTAAGTTTCATTGGGACAAAGAATGCGATCGGGTGTTTGAGGAGCTGAAGACATACCTGAACTCCTTGCCCGTGTTAGCCAAGCCAGCTGTAGGTGAGTCACCCTGTATTTATTTATCTTCAACCGAGCGGGCAGTAGGCTCGGCGTTAGTGAGGACAAGCAGTGAAGAACAACCCGTGTACTTCTTGAGCCATATTCTAAAAAATGCTGAATCTCGCTACACTGGGCTCGAGAAGCTGGCTTTTGCTTTGGTCCTCGCCGCTCGGAGACTGCGTCCTTATTTCCTGGCACATACAATCATCGTCCGGACAAATAGTCCATTGGGAAGAGTGCTGCTGAATCCGGAAGCGTCCGGACGGCTCATCAAATGGACAACGGAGTTGAGTGAATTTGACATTCAGTATTAACCCCGTTCGGCGATAAAGGCGCATTCCTTAGCAGATTTTGTTACCGAAGTGCAAAATTCTGAACCCGAAGCTACCTGGAAAATATTTGTGGATGGATCGTCCACTCAGCGCGGGAGCGGAATTGGTGTGCTATTACTCTCCCCCCAAGAAGAGCGGATGCACCTATCCATCCGGCTGGACTACAAAGCCACGAATAATGAAGAGGAGTATGAGGCCCTCATAGCCGGCTTGCAGGCAGCCCGGCATGTAGGAGCCGGTCGGGTGACACTCCATTCAGACTCCCAGCTGGCTGCCCAGCAGCTCTCGGGCACTTTTGAGATTAACAATGCTCGACTCAAGCTCTACGCTGAGGCCTTCGAAAAGCTCAAGGCCCACTTCAGAGAAGTCATTATCCAGAAGATACCCCGAGCAGAGAACCAGGCGGCAGATGAGTTAGCCAAGCTCGCAAGTTCAATATCACCGATCATCATCCAGCAACCAATTGAGCAAGTATCCTTGGTGGCGCACATTGACCGGATGGAGGGCCTCGCATTCTCGAGCGATTGGAGGACAGCCATCATGGAGTTTCTGTGCTCGGGTGCGACACCATCCGATTGGGAGGAAGCTCAGCTATTGAGGAGGAGAGTCGGTCGGTTCACACTCGTTGGAGACCAACTCTACAAAAAGGCTTTCTCCCGCCCACTTTTGAAGTGTGTGAGCTTGGAGGACGCGGAGTACATCCTCCAGGAAGTGCACCAAGGATCGTGCGGAGGACATCCGGGCGGGCGATCGCTGGCTAGGAAGATCCTGCTGGCCGGGTACTTCTGGCCAACCATGCAAGCAGACGCCGCTCGGACCGTCGCGACGTGCCTCTCCTGCCAGAAGTACCACAACGTCTCCCACCGACCGGCTGAGGAGATGAAAGCATCTACAGTATCATGTCCGTTCGATCAGTGGGAAATGGATATCGTAGGTCCGTTCCCTATGGCGACTGGTCAGCGGAAGTTTCTTCTAGTGGCGGTCGACTACTTTTCCAAATGGGTGGAGGCCGAGCCACTGGCCAAGATCACTGAGCAGATGGTCAAAAGGTTCATCTGGCAGCATATAATCTGTCGGTTCGGCATTCCTCGCTGGCTCATATCTAATAACAGGCGACATTTCGTCGGGAAGCAACTCGAAGAATGGTGTAAAAGTTATGGTATCGAACAACACTTTACGTCCGTGGCGTACCCCCAAAGCAATGGTCAAGCCGAAGTAGCCAACCGAGAGATCCTTCGCATTCTACGGGCTCGGCTCGACCATATGGGAGGAAGCTGGGTGGACGAGCTGCCAGGCGTCCTATGGGCTATCCGTACGACCCCAAAGGAAGGAACGGGCGTCACGCCATTCCATTTAGTGTACGGCGGCGAAGCAGTTATCCCAATTGAAGTCGGCGTAGAGTCCGTCCGGATTCAGAACTATGATGATGACAATGCCGAGCGGAGGAAGATGGAGTTGGACTTGATCGACGAGGAGCGAGCCAAGGCGTCCGTCTGGCTGATGGCATACCGGCAGAGAATGAAGCAGAACTACAACCGGCGCGTGATCCCTAGAGCATTCCAGGTCGGCGACCTAGTGTGGAAGAAAGTAAAGCCGGTCGGGGACGTTGGCAAGCTGGAGGCTCCTTGAGTGGGCCCCTTCAAAGTCATCAAAAAGCTCCGCTTGGGTGCCTATTATTTGGAGGATGAAGACGGACGGCAACTGGATCGACCATGGAGCGCGAACCACTTCCAGCCTTACCGGGCGGGGTGAAAGGTGCGCCAATGTAATGTATGCTGTATACTTTCCGTTCGGCTGTATACTTGAAATGCAGGAGTAAAAAAGTCAGAAAATTAGCGCAAGTATAGGGCATCGTCAGCCGAATCGGAAGACCGTCGAGCTCCGACGTTAAATATCGATAGTCGCGCCGGCGACTATAAACCCTCCGCCCGGAAGACCGTCGAGCTCTGACGTTAAATATCGAGAGTCGTGCCAGCGACTATAAACCCTCCGGCCGGAAGACCGTCGAGCTCCGATGTTAAATATCGAGAGTCGCGCCGACGACTATAAACCCTCCGGCCGGAAGACCGTCGAGCTCCGACGTTAAATATCGAGAGTCGTGCCGGCGAGTATAAACCCCCCAGCCCGAAGCCCGTCGAGCTCCCGCGTCAAATCTCGAGAGTCGCGCCGGCGACTATAAACCCTCCGGCCGGAAGACCGTCGAGCTCAGGCGTTAATTGAGAGTCGCGCTGGCGATTATAAACCCTCCGGAAGACCGTCGAGCTCCGACGTTAAATATCGAGAGTCACGGCGACTATAAACCCTCCGGCCGGAAGACCGCCGAGCCGACGTTAAATATCGAGAGTCGAACCGACTATAAACCGAGCGGAAGACCGTCGAGCTCCGACATTAAATATCGAGAGTCGCGCCGGCGACTATAAACCCTCCAGCCGGAAGACCGTCGAGCTCTGACGTTAAATATCGAGAGTCGAACCAGCGACTATAAACCCTCCGGCCGGAAGACCGTCGAGCTCCGACGTTAAATATCGAGAGTCGCGCCGGCGACTATAAACCCTCCAGCCGGAAGACCGTCGAGCTCTGACATTAAATATCGAGAGTCGAACCAGCGACTATAAACCCTCCGGCCGGAAGACCGTCGAGCTCCGCGTTAAATATCGAGAGTCGAACCGGCGACTATAAACCCTCCGGCCGGAAGACGGTCGAGCTCCGACGTTAAATATCGAGAGTCGAACCGGTGACTATAAACTCTCCGGCCGGAAGACCGTCGAGCTCCGACGTTAAATATTGAGAGTCGGACCGGCGATTTTTAACCCCCCGGCCGGAACGAAAGACGCTTTGAGATAAGCGACAAAGGAAAGTAGTGACAAGTCGTATGCCACCTACGCCCCGCTCGGGAGGCCTAGTTGGCCAAGTGTGTCATAGGCCCCGACCAATCACCCACACGCATGCAAAATAAAAATGAAGTTGCACAAAGATAAAGTTGCACGAAGATAAATTTTGCATTCAAATTAGAGAAATTAGGGCCGAGCAGCCGAATTACAAAAGGAAGTTTTTTTGGCCGAACGGTCGAATTACATGAAGACTTCTACTCCAAAAAATCATAAAGGTCCTTTGGGATGGTGTTGAGGAGCGCCGCATAGTCTTGGGTCGGGATGCTGGCGGAGTCAGGGAGTTGAGCCTTGGACTTCAGGTAGTCCGTTGTGGCGGTGATGGCCAACTCAAAGGCATTATACATCCGCTCGCATACTTTTTCTGAAAATTCGGTCGAGCGGATGTGCTTCAGCCTCAAGGCTGCGACTCGGTCCAGTTCCGCTCTTGATATTCCCTGAAGGCAGCTTGAGAAGCTTCGAGAGACTCCTGCAAAGCCTTCAGTTCATCCTTATGTTTAATCGCCTCGGTCGAGCGACTCGTTTTCTCGCCATCCAGCTGCTCCATCAGCTCTTTGACTCGCTGCTCCAAGCCCCGCGCCTCAACATTTCTTCTTCTCTAGATCGGCGATGGCTGTTCTCTTCCGATCGGTGGCCAGGCTTATTTTTCGGTCCAGTGATTTGACCTGTCGATCGAGTTCGGCCAAAGTATGGGACTGGTCGGCCGTCTTCTTTTGCTCAGCCGCCAGCAGAGCCTGGGTCTTCTTGAACTCTGTCTGCAGCTCGGCGTATGAAGGACCCTGAGAGGGCGCGCCGCCCGAACTCCTTAACCTCTTTAGCTCCTCGTCCATCATGGCTAGACGATTGGAGACAGCGATCTCCTCCACCCATCTCTGACATAAGCAAGATTGTTAATAGCCGAATGGAAAGAATGCGGAAAGGACTTGAGAAAACACGTTTACCCAGTAGTCTGCTGCATATGGCTATTGGCTAGATTGCTGAGTGGAATCATCGCGACACGTGCCCGAGCGTCGGCCCACATTTCCGCTAGTGGCCCCTTCATGGTGATCATGTGCTCGGGCGCGGTTGGTCGAGCGGACTCGGGCATCAACTCTTCGGTGGGGAGATGTAGGGAGACCCTGATGGTAGGGTGCCGACTGGGAGTCGTCTGAGCAGAAGCTAGGGAAGGATCGGAGGCCGGCGCAGAAAACTGGGACAAAATGGCCGAACGTTGGACTTGGCGGGGAGCGGGCGGAAGGGCGCTGACAGGAATGGCCTCGAGGGGGTCCGCAGACGCATCCAACTGGGATGGTGTCCGATCGGACGAAATCGCCTCAACCGCTAGGGCTTTACCGCGAGAATCGGCGGTGGTCCGTTCGGACGGCTGAACCGCTGAAGTGGCCGAGCGAAGTGGTGTCTCCGTTCGGCGCCTCTTTTGTCGGAGAGGGCGCTCTTCCTCCTGAGCGGAGCCTTCCTCATGGACAGTTATCTCCCTGCTAGGGGTGGCGCCTCTGGCCACATCCCGGGCGGAGGATTGAGCGGCCGACTCCTCGTGAGTCCCTCTCTCCCCTTCGTGTGAGCCGACCGGCTCAATGCCAAGAGCCTCCATCTCCTTGGCAGCTGCGGCCTCGAGCGCTGCCGCTTTCCTCTTCAAAATTCTGGCCATCACGGATTCCATGACAATGTCCGCTGCAAAGAAAACAGGAGAAAATCAGTTAGCAATCAAGGCGAATGCACAAGTAAAATTCTTACTGAAGCCGCTCAGGAGGGGAGTCCGGTTCGGACTCAGGCCAAATATGTACATCACCCCTTCAGGTAAGAACTTGTTGATGTCAAACTTCAGACCGGCTAGCATGTTGGCAGCGTGAAGATAGTTCGGTCGGGTCTTGAACCTCTTTAGCTCAGGGGAAATTGGCGGTCCGACCTGCCACTGGGTTCGGAAGGAGGCCCGTTCGGGGAGACGGAGATAGAAATAATACTCTTTCCAATGTTTATTGGAAGATGGTAGTTTATTAAAGAAAACTAAATCGGACCGAGCCTGGAACATGTAAGTACCCAGCTCGGACTATTTAGGATAATAAAAGTAGTAGAAGACCTCCGGTCGGAGGGGAATGTTATGGATTTTGAACAAGACAACAACGCCGCATAGAAGGCGGAAGGTGTTAGGGACCAAACTTCCAAGCGGAATGCCGAAAAAATTACAAACTTCTGCGATAAAGGGATGGATGGGAAAGCGCAGACCGGCGGTGAACTGATCGCGGAAAACACAGAAAGCTCCGTGCGATGGTTTGTGTGGCCGAGCGGAGGGGGAGGGTAAGATAAGTTCAAAGTCGGAGGGGATGTCAAAGTTGTTCATCAGAACCTCAGCGTCGCGCCGATTGAAGCGCGACTCCATGGTGGTATACCACGGGCCGAGGGCTGGGTCTTGGGGTTGAGAAGAGCTGGCCATCAGCCGAGCGGGAAAAGGAGTGAAAGATGAACGAAAGGGCAAAAAGCTTAAGAGAGGAAACCGAATCGTAACCGGGAGACGAGAACGCGAAGAGAAGAAGAAAGCACGAGAAAAACAGGAAATGAAAAGTAAAAGGCAGAAGGATCTTACGGAAGCAGACGAAGATCGAAAGAAGTAGGCGAGAGATTGCCGGAAGAAGCAGCAGTAGGATCACCAGAGCAAAGATGGTAGGGGAAGCCTCTGGGCACGCGAGAGCACAAATGCGACGAGTAGGGGGAGAAGGCGAAGGCTTTATAGGGTTGGGCCCGAGTGACCTCCACCGTTAGATGCAGGTCACGGGAACCGAAGCAGGCATCGGGCCGTCCATTTCAAATTGCCTCGGTCTCGTCACCGCGACGCCGCCGCCGTACGATGACGACAGCAGCGCCACGTGGCATTCGGCCACTGGAGTGCATTTAATGAGCGCGTGCTCCACCTTAATGACGGAGATTGATGCAAATTCCGAGAAGATCCGAGGGAGGGTGGCGTTGACTGAGCCCGTAGCTACTTCCACACGGGTTGATCAGAGGAGGGTTTCTTGGATGCGCCGCTCGGCACTACGAGCGTCCAGTCAGTCGGACTATGCGCCTCCTTCGACTAGACTTGAAGGGAAGGCAAGTGATCCGGCAGTAAGGTCGGGGGACCCCCTCTGAAGGGGAGTCAACGCCACGTGGAGGTCAAAAGGCAAAATGGTCAACCTAAGGTCGGAACGATCGGATATGAGTAGGGTTAACCGACCGACCGGCCTTGAGGGTCCGAGCCGGAATCAAAGACAACCCGACGGGGAGTCGGGTTTCCGACACTCATGGTGAACAGGGTCGCCGGGCCGAGCGGGTAGCCCGCTCGGCCGGGGCGTAAAGCATCAATACTGTGAAGGAATAGTCTCAGCCGAGCATCCGGTCGGACTGATACCTACGCCCGGTCGGACTGATGCCTGCCGAATGGATGGATGCTCGGCTCGGGGAGAAAGGAGACAAGGACAAAGGGACATTGGGGAACATCATCTTCTGACAGCAGACATATTCGACGACCAGGCCATACGCAGAATCGTACGACGAAAGGTTCTGCTGTCCCATCAGAGAGGCGCTCAGACTGTAGCAGTATGGTGTCATGCATGCTCCTCTGGCAAGCCCATACTAAGGCATGGTATAGGACACGTGTACGCCTCGGTAGGTGTGCACAAGTCTCCCCGCAGCTCTATATAAGAGCCCTCAGACTTCGCCGGAGGTATGCGATATCTCATCTTTGGAGCCACTTTATCCTTTTCCTCTTGCCTGACTTGAGCGTCGGAGGGTCGTCGCCGGGAACCCCTTCCCGGCTCGATTTCCTTGCAGGTTCGCCGGAGATTTGTGCAGCTGGACGGAGATAGAGGAGAGTGTCACGTCCCCAGCGTCGACTCAGCGTTCGGACAAGATCAGCATGGTTACTCTAATGATGTCCAAGTGACTCACCATAGCCCAGAAGTTTATCCAGAGAACACCTATTTGTTGAACCCAAAGTTAAACCTGAATCTAACACAAGTTAAAAACAAACCCTAAAATTGAACCTAACTCATCTCACAAAATTATAGGATTCCCTGATTGAAAACATAGATCGGGTGAGATTACTAAGGACCTAAATGAAATTAATTAATAGAATTAAAATAAATATAATTTAATTTAAATTAAGTTAAATTAGATTAATTTTTTTTAACTTTAAAATTTGTTTTAAAAAAAAACTTAAATTTTTTTTAACTTTAAAATTTATTTTAAAAATTAAACTTAAATTGTTTTAACTTAAAAATTTATTTTAAAAATTAAACTTAAATTTTTTTTACTTTAAAATTTATTTTAAAAATTAAACTTAAATTGTTTTAACTTAAAAATTTATTTTAAAAATTAAACTTAAATTTTTTTAACTTTAAAAATTTATTTTAAACGTTAAACTTAAATTGTTTTAACTTAAAAATATATTTTAAAAATTAAACTTAAATTTTTCTAAACTTTACAATTTATTTTAAAAATTAAACTTAAATTGTTTTAACTTAAAAATTTATTTTAAAAATTAAACTTAAATTTTTTTTAACTTAAAAATTTATTTTAAAAATTATTTTGAACTGAAAATTATTTTAAAAATTATTTTAACTCAAAAAAATATATTATTTTAACTTAATAAATTATTTTAAAATTTATTTTAACCTGAAAATTATTTTAAAAATTGTTTTAATAAATTCTTTCAAATTTATTTTAAAAATTCTTTAAAAACCATTTTAAAAATTACTTTAAAATTTATTTTAAAAAAAAACTCTTTAAAAACTATTTTAAAAATTTATTTAAAAAATTATTTCAAAAAAAAATCTTTAAAAAAAACTATTCTAAAAATTCGTTAAAAATTAAATTAAAAATTCATTTTAAAAAAACTATTTTAAAAATTCTTTAAAAATTATTTTAAAATAATTAAAAAATTATTTTAAAAACACTTTCAAAAATTATTTTTAAAATTCTTTTAAAAATTATTTAAAAATTCTTTTAAAAATTATTTAAAAATTCTTTTAAAAAATTATTTTAAAAATACCTTTAAAAATTCGTTTAACTTAAAAAAAACTATTTTAAAAATCCTTTTAAAAAATATTTTAAAAATACTTTTCAAAACTATTTTAAAAATTTCTTTTAGAAACTATTTTAAAAATTCTTTAAAAACTATTTTAAAAAATCTTTAAAAATTGTTTTAAAATTCTTTAAAAATTCTTTTAAAACTATTTTAAAAATTACTTTAAAAATTATTTTAAAAATTCTTTTAAAAAATTCTTTAAAACATTATTTCAAAAATTCATTAAAACAAACTATTCTAAAAATTCTTTAAAAATTATTTTTAAAAAATTCTTTAAAAACTATTTTAAAAATTCTTTAAAAATTATTTTAAAAATTCTTTAAAAAATTCTTTAAAAAGAACTATTTTAAAAATACTTTAAAACTTATTTTAAAAATATTTAAAAAATATTTAAAAACTATTTTAAAAATTACTTTAAAAATTATTTTAGAAATTTCTTTAAAAATTATTTTAAAAATTACTTTAAAAATCATTTAAAAATTCTTTTAAGAATTATTTTAAAAACTTTTTTAAAACTCATTTAAAAATTCTTTTAAAAATTCATTTAAAAATTTTTTAAAAACTCATTTAAAAATCCTTTTAAAAATTATTTTTAAAACTTTTTTAAAACTCATTTTACAAATTCCTTTAAAAAATTTTTTATTTTTTTGGAAAAAAAACTCATTTTAAAAATTCCTTTAAAAATTATTTTAAAAACTTTTTAAAAACTCATTTTAATTCCTTTAAAAAATTATTTAATTTTTTTTTAATTCCTTTAAAAATTATGTGAATTTTTTTTTAAAACTCATTTTAAAAATTCCTTTGAAAATTATTTTAAAAATTCCTTTAAAAATTATTTTTAAAACTTTTAAAACTCATTGTAAAAACTCTTTTAAAAATCATTTGAAAAATTCTTTTAAAAATTATTTATAAAAAAACTTTTAAAACTCATTTTAAAAACTCTTTTAAAAATCATTTTAAAAATTCTCCAAAAAGAAAACTATTTAAAAAATTATGTTAATAATAATAAAATTCTTTTTAATTCGTTTAAAACTTAGACACATGTCTTAAAAACTTAAATTTCATTACCTTAAACTTTAAACCTAATCATGTATAACTTAATTGTTTAATTCTAACTTTAGTTGAGTACTAAAATTGACTTGAATTAGAAAAGAAAATAATAATAATAATTATAACTAACACTTTCATTGACCAACTCAGTCAATTAATATGAAATTTAATTAGAAAAGTCAAGTAAAATAAAAGATAATCAATAAACTATTGATAATGATTAACTATTATTAAGTTTGTAATAAATTACTTATTACCTATTATTAAATTGATTACTCGTTAACTTCAATAATCTTATTCTTATCAAAAAAACTATACCAGGTATATAAATATACTTATATAAATAAGTGTCACTAACACTGTATCCACCAAAACACTTAGGTACAAAAATGTATTGATGCTGTAAAATTTAATATAACCAAACCTTAGTATTAACTTAAGGGGGAGATATTAAATTAAGGGGAGTAATAAATTCAAGGGAGGTTCAAATTTTTCTTTTTATCAAATTTTCTATTTAAATCTCTTTAGAAAATCCTACCTCAATTTAAAAAAAATTACATTAAAAATCTTACTTTGAAAATTTTAACGTCAGGTTCAAGGGTAGAAATTAATTTACTTATTTTTCAATTATTAAAAATATTTTTTTATGCTTTCTTAAACCTATTTTTGAAAACTAACTCATATAAAATTAAATTTTTTTACTTTTTATTGAAAATTGATTTTGAAAATTAACTTTAACTTAGGTTTGAAAATTAAAATTGAAAATTTATTTATGAAAATTTGATTTTACTTAAGTTTGATTTGAATGTTAAATTAGAACTTAAGTTCACAATCTAAGTTTTTCAAAATCGTTGTCCTTGATTTTGAAAATTGAATCTAGCTTAAAAGTTGACCTCACTTGTGATGTTGAGACTTTACTTAATTCTGAAATTATGATTTTTCAAACTTAATGTTCAAAATTAAGTTAAGCAAATACAAACTTAGTTTTGAAAATTAATTTTTTGAAAATTAAATTTCAAACTAAGCTTTGAAAATTGGATTTTGAAAACTCATGTTTGAAAAGTATTTCAAAATTGAAACTCATTCTAAAAATTTACACCTTGATCGTGAAACTTTGATCTTCAAAAACTCATGTTTGTAAAGTGTTCCAAGTTAAAACTTATTTTGAAAATTAAATTTCTTGAAATTTGGAACTTAAAAATTTTTCTGTTTGAAAATTAGACTATACAAACTTAGCTATTTTCTAAAAAGCTAAAAGCTAATACTTTAAACAAGTTTTCAAAAGTTTAAACTCCCCCGAGTCAACTTAACAGTTCACTAAATATTAAGTTAGAGCAACTAAATGTAAATTTGAAAAACTAACTTAAAACCTTAAAAACCTCAAAAATCATGCTTGATTTTTGCATATATTTTCACTAACTTAACCAGGTTGTCATTCCATCAAAAAGGGAGAGATTGTTGGTGCAGTTATCACTAACGATCTAACTCAGGTTTTGATGAATGACAAATCAGGTTAAGTTAGGTTTGTCGCTATCTAACACTCTGATCGAGTGTACAGGCTAAGTCCAAACAGGTCGACGGACTGACCGGATGTCTGGCACGAAGTCCAAGCGGGTCGACGGGCTGACCGGACGTTTAGCGAGAAGTCCAAGCGGGTCGACGAGCTGACTGAACGCTTGGCACGAAGTCCAAATGGGTCGAAGGGCTGACAGGACATTTGACACGAAGTCCAGCTAGGTCGACGGGCTGACCGGATAGCTGGCGAGAAGTCCATACGGGTCGAAGGGCTGACCGGGCGTCTGGCAGGTAAGTAAAGGTAAGTCACTAGAAGGGAGTGACTGTGAGGACGCGTTCCCAAGAAGATAACATTAGGCGTCGATCCGGCTTAGATCCATTTCAGATATCTAAGTTGAGATCGTGACTAGATTCCGGTCTCGGAAAGACGGAATCTAAGTCATACTTTTTATATTGAACTTATAAACTGTGCTAACACTTTGTTTTGCAGGATATACACTATCTATTTGCCTCAGACTAACCTTGTCTTGCAGGAAGGATGCTCCCTAGAGAAAGGTGATCCGGGCGCTCGGAGGTCCGGGCGCCCGGAAGGGATCTGGGCGCCCGGAGGTGAATTCTATCATGATCGCGGCGTCGACACGTGGAGCTCGCTGGTTGGACCTGCTACGTCACACCAGGGCGCCCGGAAAGGATCCGGGGCGCCCCGAGCCTCATATAAAAGAAGGGGCAGGGGTGGAGCCTTGACAACAACTCTGAATTGAAAAACTCGCTCTCCTATGCTCCTGTGACGCTGCAAAGCTCTGACAAACGCTCTGCTTCTCTTTTTAAAGTCTCTTATTTTGTCGGTATTGCTTTAATTATTTCATTAGCATTTTTCTGTACTTAGTTTGTAATATCTTTTGAACTGCTAGTGAATTGCCCATCGAAAGCACCCTCGTGTGCGGGCCTTGGAGTAGGAGTCACCAAAGGCTCCGAACCAAGTAAAATTGGTTCTTGTGTTAGCGTTGTTTCAATTTCATCTTTTCCACTGCGCTTACTCTCGACGAATTTTTATAATCGATATTCCCCCCCCCCCCCCCCTCTATCAAACGTCTACGATCCAACATATATCACTGACATATAAGAGTCCCACGTGTGACTTCTCTAGCGATATCTATGCACACTAGATCATGAACTTGATATGATATGTTAGGTGCTAACATCTTGGATCAATAAAACCTTGGAAGCACTACCGATCTCTTCCAATGGAAGAAAGCGAAGAAGAAGTTGACGAGGGAGAAATGGAGAGAAGGAATTCGTCACTTGAATCTTTTCGAGGATGGCTACTTATAGTCTCCAAGGAATATGAAGAGTTAAGGTCTCAATTAATTCATCATTTATAATCTTCTTTAATTAGAAAGATGAAGAGTTATAGTAAATTCTTCATTTATGACCTTCATTATGATGACTCTTCAAATTCTCTATTAATCATCATTACGATGACTTTTCAAATTCTCCAATTATCATGATTATGGCTATTCGAATTCTCTCTTCTTTGTATCAAATAAATCCATATTTGATCTTGATCTAGACTAATTTTTGATATTTCAGAATTAATTAATAATCTAATTAATTCTTATTCTGAAATAATCAATTGATTAATTTTAGTATTCACTAAAATAATCAATAATGTTCATGTCTACGTGATATGCGTGTGACGCTCTAGGTTTTATACACAAAGACGGTGCAAATTCATACACAAACTAAGGTAACCGTCTAGCAATAGTTTTTAGCCACCCAACGTGATAAAATTAATATCAGTCATAAACTATAAATTACCATGAACCGATTACTGTGTAATTCAATCTCTTCATCTAAGCATACATCCCAATTAATTTAGTACATTATGCATCATTACCAAATTAATTATTTTATTTGATTTCTAAGATATAATAGACTCCTCTTGAATGATAAATCATTCCTCCCATGGCCATGGATTTCGAGTCAGTAATATCTCTATCAAGCGGTCAGGATTTAACTCCTAATCCAAGAGAGCGATGAATCCTCTATTGTCTCAACATTATTCTCTCTAGACATGCATAGGCAGAGTTTCCCTAACATACTATCATCCAAAACTTTTCCAATATTGTTTGTCAAATTAAACTTTTATCCCTTATAAAACTAGTCCTTAATTATCCAACCGGGTAAACTATTATTTTAGAGGTACCAACTAATTTGATTCCTCCCCTTGAATTATTAAACTTAGGTTATATTTTAGTTAAGATTAATTAGGTTTTAGTCTAGGTTTAATTACTTGTAATTTATGTTCAATTTAAGCTTTAAATTTTGAATTAATTAAGTTGGTTAAATTATCGTTAAGATTTAAATTTTATTTTTATTTAAAATTTATTAAATTATTTGAATTATCTTTGTTTAACCTATTACATTTAATATTTAAGTTTTTATTAATTTTTAATTATGAATTAATTAAATTATTTTTCGGTTTATCTTTAATATTTGACTTCTTATTATTTGTTGATTTTGAATTAGTATGATTTAATTTTAATTTTATCAAATTAATTTTATCTATAGGTTTATCCTTAAGATTTAAATTTTTATTAATTTTTAATTTTAAATTGATTGAATTATCTTTGTTTAAGATCTTATCTTTAATATTTAAATTGTTATTTTAGATAAAGATTTCTAGATCTAGATTATAAAATATTTTATCAAAAAATATATTAATCTTATCTAAATCTATATTGACTTCGTCATTTTTAGGTTTTAAGTTTATCTTAAGATTTGAATTGATCAAACTATTATTGGATAGAGTATTAGTTGAATTTTTCTTAGAGGTAGAAATATTCAAGTTGATTTTATCTATATTATTAAATATTTTATTGGGAAATATGTTGATTTCATCTATATTGATTTGGTCATCATTTGAATTTTTAGGGTTAATTAAATTTTTATTAACTATTTTCATATTATCTAAATTTTCTAAATTAATTAGATTTATTTTGTCAGATAATATCCTGGGTTATTTTCGGGAGTATTATCAAATACACTATTTTCACATATATTTTCAGAAATATCTAAATTAACATGCATAATTGTAAACTACTACTGACAGAGGTATTTTGATAATTATTACTAACCTTGAGTGCA
This sequence comes from Zingiber officinale, assembly GCF_018446385.1. Classification (NCBI taxonomy): domain Eukaryota; kingdom Viridiplantae; phylum Streptophyta; class Magnoliopsida; order Zingiberales; family Zingiberaceae; genus Zingiber; species Zingiber officinale. The sequence goes on from NC_055988.1 coordinate 124,524,689, forward strand.
ACCCTTAATTCTGTAAGTTTCTTTGTTGGATTGCACTTGAGTCTGGATTCGCTTTTGACTTGATCCTCTAGCTCTATCGGCTCTTCGTGAAGCTTGGTCAGATAAGTCCAAAACTCATAAGCATCCCGGTGTTCTCCAATTCTACATGTGATTTTATTAGGTAATAATTCTACAATTGAATTTATTACCTTTCTATTGGCTTATATGTTTTGGGTTGATCGCCTTAGTGTCATGCTACAATCGAAGTCGTCATAAAGATGAAATTTTCCATCTGCATCCTCCACAAATTGAATTCATGCCTCATGGACATCTCATATGCAGGTGGTTTGTTAACATTTAGCTCGAGCGTCTCTGTGTTCCATTTCAAATATCTCGTAAAAAAATCAGAAGGAATGTCCTAAGACTAAGTCTTGGATTAGTAGAGTTTGAAGTAAAAAAGAAATATCGACGACTCGAGTGGTATTGCACCAACTTTGAGAAAAATAAAATAAAATTATCAATTTAAATAAAATATAAAAAAAACTAAAATTCAAAAAGAAAATAAAATAATCCCCCTGGCATGATTGGTGGTTGCACCAATTCAGAGCAAAAACTGTTCTGATACCACTTATTGGATCGAGTCGCACATGAGAGGGGGTGAATCTCGTAGTTTTGAAAAACTTGTTCTTTTCATTTTGAGATCAAAGTACGCAGTGGGAAAACATATAAATTAAAAAGAACAAGAAGACAGAGATAGACACGGTCAGTTTTACTTAGTTTGAAGCCTTTGGCGATTCCTACTTAAGGACTCAGGTCCCTCGAACCTATCGATGGGTAATCTACTAAAATACCTCTTCTGAAACCGCCGAAAGAGAGGATCGACTACAATGAAAGAATAAGAAAGAGTGTAACACACTACACTTTTCTTTATGCAATAATTAAGTACAATATTAAAATTTCATTACCCAATACCCTCGAAGATGATCATATCAGGCTCGGTGTTGGACGACTCCTTAGCAGTAGTCGGGCGCAATAGCTTTGTAGCAGAGCAACAGTAGAAAGCTGGAGCAGTCAGAACTCCAAATGGACGTGTACAAACTTGTAGAAGAGTTGTGTCTTGAATGCTGCTCAAATGGGGCTTATATAGGCTGTGGAAGGTGCCTTTAACCTCCTCCAAGGCGCCTCCACAAGTAAAGTTTATCCCCCAATCTTCGATGATGATAAAATCTACAAACTTTGAGTTTTATCCTCTGGAATGTGCCTTCAAAGCTCTTCAAGGCGCCTTCCAGCAAGCTCAAGGCACCTTCTAGCAAGCTCAATGCGCCTCCAACTACTGGTTTGACACAGCAATCTTCCGAAGGCCATAACTTTTGACTCTAAACTCGGAATCAAGCTTTGTCAGTTGTCACACGTGTAGAATTTGATGGTCTACGTTTGTTTCTACAACATAAAGTTAGAAAAATATATGCATGAACAGTTTATAAATATTTATGAGTTAGATCATGTCTTCACAAGACTAGAATCTAGTCAGGATCTCAATTTAGATTTTTGAAATAGACCTAAATTGGATCGACGCCTACTGTCCCCCAATCAGGACGCGTCCTCACTTAGCCATTCTCCTCAAGTGACTTACCTTCACTTATCAATTTGTAGTCTATCGACTAGCCTCTCAACCTACTAGGTCTTCATGCTAGTTGTCAGATCTGCAGACCCAACTGGACTTCTTGCTAGATATCAAGTCGATCCTTTTACCTATCTGGATTTCGCAACAACTATCGGGTCCCGTAAACCTAGCTAGATTTCAGTCTGGTGTCAACTGTCAAGTCTTTTAGATCTGTCAACTCCTGCACAAGATTAGACAAACACCGCATATAACTTTAACCTATTTGTCATACAACAAAACCTAATTATCAGTGCAACCTGCACCAACATATATAGTTCATGATCTTGTCGATCCACATTGGTGCAATCCCCAGCTTGGCCATCACTGCTTTCAAGAATAGCCATTCAATTGAATCATCAGTCTTGCTCATATCAAATTTTCTGTGATTACGCATCTAATGAATACACTCAAAATCCAACATGATGTTATCACTGATTAGCCTGCTTGGTATAAAAATGCTCTACAAATCATTAATGATCTATTCTAAAGTGAGGTGGAGGTGGTTAGTGAGCACTTTAGCCACTATCTTGTAAATAACTGGGCACAGACTTATTGCCTAAAATTCTTTCATCAGCATAGGGTTGTCCATCTTTGATATTAATGTAACAATGGTATCGCTCCATTCTATCATTGGTTCACCCCTCATTTAGGAATTTGAGTTCTGCACGTGTGGTATCCCTTTCCAGTTCTAGGATTTTTGATAAAACAATGCAAACATTCAATCTGGTCTAGGAGCCTTATTAGGGTGCATATGAAAGAGCGCTCTTTTCACCTCTTCCTCTGAAAAATGGTGCACACAGCATGGAGTGATTATTTAGAAAATACACTTTACCGTTTACCATCACATTCCGTCCCGTCTTTACGAACCAGAGGATTATTTTTATGCGGAGCTCGATACATATCTTCCAGATTAATCAGCGCAAACGAAATATCTTGCGCCAACTAAAAAATAATAATAATAATAATCATGATTGTTCGATCAATAATTGCTATCAGTCTCGTGAAATGATGGCCGACGCAGATCCAGTTCCTGTGTGGACTCTGGAGCATCTCATTGAGTCATGTGGGGCATTTGCCAGCGACCAGAGACGACGCCATGGCCAGGAGACGGCCAGCAACTCGTTCCTTTTCTGTGCTATTGATTGCACGATTCATTTCTCCCCCACCCCCACTGACTCACTCAATCCGTCGACAAAGATCGAATTTGTTGCTTTGCTCTGCTGAGGATCAAGGAAGCAGCAGCAGGGATTCTTCAGTTGTTGTGCGATGGCGACGAGATTTCGAAGAACTCGTTTGTAGATGCGCACGATCTCTTGTAGGTCTTGAAATAAAACTCGCATTTTTGGATCTTTTCGTTGTTTTTGTCATCTTCTAAAAGATATCGAAGATGGCGTTGGCTCCCACTGTAATGGTAGTTTTGGGATCCCTAGCTTTTGGGATCTTCTGGATCTTGGCCGTCTTCCCGGCGGTGCCTTTCCTGCCTATTGGCCGGACCGCCGGATCCCTCCTCGGCGCCATGCTGATGGTCATGTTCCGGGTCATCTCCCCCGAGGAAGCTTACGACGCCATCGACCTCCCCATTCTCGGCCTGCTCTTCGGCACCATGGTCGTCAGCGTCTTCCTTGAAAGAGCCGACATGTTCAAGTATTTGGGGAAGCTGCTCTCCTGGAAGAGCCGAGGCGGCAAGGACTTGCTCTTCCGAGTCTGCCTGATCTCAGCCCTCTCCAGCGCCCTCTTCACCAACGACACCTGCTGCGTCGTCCTCACCGAGTTCATCCTCAAGATCGCGCGGCAGCATAACCTGCCCCCGCAGCCCTTCCTTCTAGCCCTAGCTTCCAGCGCCAATATCGGTTCTTCCGCTACTCCCATCGGTAACCCGCAGAATTTGGTCATAGCCGTCCAAAGCAAGATTTCCTTTGGCAAATTCCTGCTGGGCGTCCTTCCCCCCATGCTTCTTGGGGTGTTTCTCAATGCCGCCATTCTTCTAATTTACTACTGGAAGAAGTTGTCCGACGAGAAGGATGTCGAGGTAGCCTCTGTCGCTGCAGTGGCTGGCATAGGGGATCAGTATGTCGCATCTCACCACCGGTTTTCACCGGCAACAATGTCACACAAAGATTGGGATTCCATGGTTCCCTGCTCATCAGTCGATGCCAATTTTGCTCATGTCGAGACTTTGAGGAATCGAAGAATTTCGACCGAATCTTACTCGCATTCTGTCTCGAGCAGCAAAGCTGAGTTAACAATGCCACTAAATGGATTCAATGAGGAAGCTCAAGCTTCAATGAGTTACTCAAGAAGTGGTAATTCAATGAAAGGGATGAAGGATGAAATTCTATTCTACTCGTCCGAGGACAAGGAAGCTACAATTGAGAGATGGAAGGTACTCCTATGGAATTGGTTAGTCTATCTTGTGACTATAGGAATGCTTGTTTCCCTTCTGATGGGGGTAAATATGTCGTGGTCGGCAATAAGTGCTGCTCTTGCTCTCATTGTACTGGACTTCAAGGATGCTCGACCTTGTCTCGAGAAGGTAATCAACTTGCTTGCATTTGACATTCATATTAAAAGTAAACCTTGTGCTTTGCGTAGTTGAAGATGAATTCGGTTCATTATTTTGCTGCAAACAACATTCTTTTCATCTACAAAGAAGTGTATGACTATGAGTTTGAATTGGGTAATAATGTTGGTGATTGTTAACCAGGTTTCGTATTCATTATTGATATTCTTCTGTGGGATGTTCATCACGGTTGACGGCTTTAACAAAACTGGCATACCGAGTGCTTTGTGGGATTTAATGGAACCCTACGCACGCATTGATACTGCCAGTGGGACTGCAGTGCTAGCTTTTGTTATTCTTTTTCTCTCTAATGTTGCCTCCAACGTACCAACCGGTAAGTGAACTTCAATTCTAAGACCACCTTGATGTTACATAATAGAAAATTAGAGGTTGAGGATCAAAGTTTGATGCACAGTATTTACTTAGTTTCTATTTCATTATAATAATCAATATCTGAGTTGGCAGAAAGTGTTTATTCGACTTACTTGCTAAACTCAAGGAAAAGTTGTTGGACCAGATGATATTTCGATAGAGGTATGGAAGTGCCTAGGGAAATAAAGTATTGAATGACTTGCAAATTTATTTAACATGATATTAAAAATGAAAAAATATTTAATATCTAATCAATGAAGGGTAAATACTCTAGTTCCCTTATATAAGAATAAGGGAGGCGCACAAAATTGCGCAAACTATTGGGGTATTAAACTAATGAGTCATACCATGAAACTTTGGAAAAGAGTAATATAAAAAAGATTAAGGAAGGAGAGCACAGTGATCGAAAATCAATTTGGGTTTTGTTCGCGCAATCGACATCTAAGGTTTTAATGTTTGACAAATATGTTTAATAGAATTTGATCAAGGGAAGCCCTAGTCCTGACTAGGCAAAGGTGAGAAGTACCGAGTGACTAGTCCTAACTACAGTTAGGCAAGGGAAGGCCTAGTTGCGGCTAGGCAAGGGAAATCTAGATAGATCGTGGAAGTCAGGTAGAAGGATTCGATAGGTCTGGAGGATCCGATATTGAATCCTTGGTGGGCCGATCCAATGTTGAGTCTTGGTGAGTGAAGTCAAGTGGAGAAAACCTTAGGGGATGGTAACTTTAGGTCCTGGTGAGTGAAGCCAGGTAGAGAAAACCCTAGAGGGAGATAACTTTAGGTTCTAGTGAGTGAAGCTAGATGGAGAAAATCCTAGGGAGAGGTAACCTTAGGTAACGAGAAATCTTATAAGAGTGAACTCCAAGCAAGGTTGATCGGATAGTTTCTGATTGAAGTTTAGTTTTACCATAGTATTCTGTATTACTATTATTATTGCTGGCTAATATAGTATTACAGGAAAAGTCTTAGTGGATCAGGCGATCAGACACTGAGTAGAGAAAGTCCAAACAGGTTTGGAGGACCAAATGTTTGACAGGTAAGTTGAGATAAGCAACTAAAGAGGAGCGACGGTGAGGTCGTGTTCTAGAAGGGACAAACCCTAGGTCGATGATCCAACTAAAGAAACCGATAAGGTTTCCAAGTTGAGATCAAGACAGTTCTACTGTCAACTATTATTCATGCATCTTACTAGTCATACTGTGCTAACCTTTGTTTTGCATAAACATATTTTGTTTAACTCTATTTTGCCGGAACCGACCTTATCGGTTGATCGAATCTAGGGATCGATCGATCGAATCAGGTTGACTCAGATTAGAGATCAGACCAAAGCAGAGTTCGATCAGAAACCTGATCGGTCGATCGAACCAGCAAATCGGTCGACCGAACCTTGATGATAGGGCACTGAGCGCAAATCAGATCAAATCGAAGTAAAGAAGGAAACCAGGTTGATCGGTCGACCAAACCGAGGGATCGGTTGACCGAACAATCACCTCATTAATGATGTATTAAGTGTGAATCTCGGCGAATAGGGAAAGTTCACTGTTCGGTCGACCGAACAAGGTGATTGGTCGACCGAACCATTAAAGCTCATAATGCACAAGGATCGGATCTCAGCAAAGAAGGAAAGTACAGGATTCAGTCTATCGATAGAAGGTTCGGTCGACCGAATGGATCAGTTGATTGATGGGTTTGTCAGTCGACCGAACCATGCTTCTAAAAGAGGAGCTCGAGGTTCGAGGCAGGTATCAAGTTTTTGGTTCACCTCTGTGCAAAAGCTCTGTTCATGCTATTACTCAGCAAGACATCTTCAAGCAAGCTACTACTCTGACAAAACGTTGACGATCTTCATCTATACTCTTTTTCGGTATACTTTATTTTAACTTGCATTGTACTTAAATTCAAATAAGATAGTAGTCTGTTACTATTTTATATTCAATCTGTATGAATTGTTTCTTTTCGAAGGTTTCGGAAAGAAAAGTTTTAGTGGATTGCCCAACGGTGCGATTAAAGATCGCGGGCCTTGGAGTAGGAGTCGACCTAAGCTCCGAACCAAGTAACCAAAACTTGTTCTTTATTTTCCGTTGCACTACTCTTGTTTCAACACTTAAAAAAAAGTTAACCTGTCATATTCACCCCCCTCTATCGCATCTTTCTCGATCCTTCAGGTTTATGCCTGGAAGGTCAACAATCGAAGCTATATGGAGAATTGGAAAAATATCGGGAGCAAAAACAAGATTTACGCATGATATTCATTGACTTAAAAAAACTTATGATAGACTTCCAAGAAAAATTATATGGAGAATTATAGAAAAGAGAAATGTTAGCGTAACATATATTGAACTAATTAAGGATATATATGAGGATGTAACGACCAGAGTAAAAAACTTCACGCAGAGTAACTGAACCATTTCGAATAAAAATATGGTTACATGAAGGATCAACTCTAAGTTTACACTAATTATAGACGAACTCACTGCACATTCAACACACACTACTGTGGTGCGTGTTGTTTGCAAATGATATTGTTTTGATAGATGAAACATATGATGGAGTAAATGCTAAACTAGAATCTTAGAGATAAAGACTAAAAGAAAAATATTTTAGGCTGAGTGGAATAAAGACAAAATATATGAAATTTAAGTTTAACAAATTAGACTAATTAGATAATTATTAATATAGGAGATGACGAGTTGCCTTAAACTGAGAGTTTTAAATATTTAGGATCATTTTTGCAAAACGATGGAGGAATTGAGACCAATATCTTACATAGAATACAAGCAAGATGGTTGAAATGGAGAAGAGCGTCAGGTGTTTTATGTAATTGTAAAGTACCTCTAAAAGTTAAAGGAAAGTTCTACAAAATCACAGTTAGACCTGCTATGTTATATGGAGTTGAATATTGGGCTATGATTCGAGCACATGAGTAGAAGATGAGAGTTGTAGAGATGAGGATTTTAAGGTGGATATGTAGACATATAAGGATGGACATAATAAGAAATGAGATCATTGAAAAAAAAAGTCGGAATTGCATCTATTGAGGAAAAACTTTGAGAGACACGTTTAAGATGGTGAGGCATATATTTAGATGACCAATAAATGTTCCAAGTAAACGATGTGAAACTATGATAAACACGCATATTAAACGAGAAAGAAGAAGATCAAAAAAGACTTAGTTAGCAACAATAAAATAAGATAAATTTTATTTAAATATAGATGATGATATAGTAGGATAGAACCTAATGACATAAAAGGATCCATATAGTCGATCCCACCTAATGAGATAAGGTTGGTGGTTGTTGTTGTACTCACTAAACTCATGCTTGCCACCTTTTGCAAATATCCACTTCGTCGCAAACCACATCTTCTTAAGCAATAAATTAGATTTCAAATAATGACACTTTGTGTTGTAAACAAGATAAGCCGAATCAAGCTTTATGGTGTTCAAGGTTGTTTGATAAGGCAACTGAGCCAAGTCGAATCTAAAATAAAACAAGCCAAAGAAATGATTGTTCAAGTTTGACTTGGTTTCTTTATTACAAGCTTGAGCTTGGTTCGTTTACATGTTATCGAGCTCTCAATTAAAACTTATTTGATCGTAGCTGAACATAAATATGTTCAAGTTTTTTCATTTGGTTTAACAAGTTATTTAAACTTGTTTATTTAATTGACTTTATATGTATTGAATTAACATAAACAAGTCCTTGCTAAATTAAACATCAAATTTGTTCATGAACTTTTGGTTTATTTAACTTCCTAATGACACTCCAAAATATCTAGGTTCAGATCTGTCATTTTCTATCATGTGTAGTTGATTATACACAAACTGAAAACTTGCTGTCACATTCCCCCAAAAGTTTATTTTCATGAAGTTTCTTTCCCATGCTAATACCTCTCTCCGATACCCCATCTCTTTACTATAAAATGAATCTCGAGCCATGGAATACATGAATTTCTAAAAACTTGAATGCTGATCCTTAGCAAACATTAGGACAGTGTCAACATACTTCCATATTAATTTCGATAAGAATTGTGGCATTGTCTCAATTTGCTTGCTCGCAAGTGTCAATGAACATGTAACTAATACCAAACTGTATGTGCTTGCTCCAGTTCTGTTGCTTGGAGCTCGGGTGGCTGCTTCTGCTGCAGAAATTTCTCCAGCTGAAGAGACCAGGGCATGGCTGATGTTGGCATGGGTAAGCACAGTCGCCGGGAATTTATCACTTCTTGGATCCGCTGCCAATTTGATAGTATGCGAGCAGGCTCGCCGTTCTCAATCTTTTGGCTACAATCTCTCTTTTCTGATGCACTTGAAATTTGGATTCCCGTCGACGATTATCGTCACGGGCATCGGTTTGCTACTTATGAGATGAGAAGTTATAGAACAATTGATTGGGAGACAACAAACTAGGATTGTTATCTGTCCAAGAACGACGGTATGTTGTGAACTAAATGTGCATCTTTTAGGAAGGAAGGAAGGAGTCTGAATGAGTTTAGCGATCGTACTTCTCTCATCTGTTTTGATTGTTGTTATCATGAATATTGAGAGATAGAATATGGAAGTCAACATTTTGGATAACTTAAGGAATAAAGGTTCTGTATTCTCTATTTTTCTTGTTCCTCCTCTTTAAGCTTGAGCAGAGCAAGCTAGGTGGAATGGATAGTCTGGATCGAGAATCGAACCGTTGGGATGACACGATGAAGATAAAAGAAGATAAAGAAATAGAAGAAGAGTTGTGAATGGTGAAATGCCAAAGGCCCTCCCCCTTTATAGTGAACTGAAATGGCATCTACCTTCCTTTTCTTCATCACTTCAATACAAGTTAATATTTGTATCCGGAACAAAAATAATTATGATTTAATAAATTAATCGGACAAAAAAAATATTAAGATCAATGATTGCATCCTGGTTGATTGTGTTCTATTTTAAGATGTTGACTTTTTGCGTGCGAAGATACTTTAATATGGGTAGGTACTGAACACTATGATTCTGTCTCTTTATCCATATCTTGAGAAGAATTCAGTGCCGTGTTTAACTTCTCTTACGAAATTAAAAAAAAAAAAAGTTTTATATCTTACATGGCAATTGAGGACGCATTTAAAATTTGGAATTCTTGCATTTCAAAACTAATACCACTTTAAAATGTTAAAATCAACGCTACAGTCATACTGTTTTTTAAATCGAAAAACATAATTGTGTTGTTTTTTGAAATCCAATATGATAGTCATTGGTGGGAGGGAGTAAAATATAAAATAAATAAAAAAAAATCTATTATATATGTGTATATATATTTCTCTCACAATCTCAGCTACTGGTGCAACGTGCAATTGAGCACCAACACGAGCGGGTGGTCCCCGGTCCTCCTTTTCCGTGGTGGGGGCCGCCTCCATTCGGCAGCTATAGATTTTAGACAAAGATTTAGGCATTTAGCCGGAAGATTGCACGTGCCGGAAAGATCTCACGGCCACGATATCTTGAAAGTTGAACTCGACCTCCCGGTTCGGTCGACACTGAGCCCGTGTTCCTTTTCACCGTCCGATTCAGATCCTAGTTGATCGGACGGTTGGACGGGGAGCTTTGCGTGACTTTGCAAACGAGCCACAAACTCCGATCGGTTCAGTCTGAACAATCTAGACGCCGATCACATCCCTCCCGTTGACGTTCTAAAAGTCAACAGTTAATCGTCGAGTAGGTTTGACCGAAGTGGTGCGCGGAACTCTCCTCGTGCTATAAAAGTCAAAGGAAGGCAGCTCAGATCCCTCGTTATATTCATCGGAGCTAGTTGGCGATCCTTGAACTTGTCGATGACGTTGTGCATGGGTCACGGATTGAGCATGGCAATCAAGGGAGCCGGCCTGCTCCTCTTCCTCGTCGGAGCCGTCTTCATCTTCTGGCTGTCACCGCTCCGGCGCCGGCGCCGCCTGAGGCAGAGCGGCCTCCACGGACCCCTTCCCGTTTTCCCTCTAGGAAACTTGATGGAGATGAGTAGGAAGAGAGAACAAGAACCAGTGCCGCCAGCTTCTCCGGCCGGCGGCGGAGCCGCAGTCTCTCACGATATACACTCTTCCGTGTTCCCATACTTCCACCGGTGGAGCAAAACTTACGGGAAGGTGTTCGTCTACTGGCTCGGAACAGAGCCGTTCTTGTACGTCGCCGACCCGGAGTTCCTTCGGCAGGCCACCGCCGGCGCCATGAGCAAGAAATGGGGGAAGCCCAACGTGTTCAAGCGCGACCGGAAGCCCATGTTCGGCAATAGCCTTGTCATGGTCGACGGCGATGACTGGGCACGCCACCGCCATATCATCTCGCCGGCGTTCTCCGTCACCAATCTCAATGTAATCGATCACCGATTAATCAGTTAATCTTCTTGTTTGTAGCTCTGTTCGATGTTAATTAGCGATGGTGCAGAGTATGACAATCTTGATGGCGGAGACGACGGAGAAGATGTTGAGGGAGTGGAGCGGGAGGGTGGCGGCTGGACTCCCGGATATGGACGTGGAGAAGGACATCACGGAGAACGCGGCGGAGATCATCGCGAAGGCGAGCTTCGGAATGAGCGAGGAGAAGGGGAAGAAGGTGTTCGAGAAGCTGCGGCGGATGCAGGCGATGCTGTTCCGGACGAACCGCCTCGTCGGCGTGCCCTTCGGCGACCTCTTCACGGCGGCCAAGTCGTACGAGGCGTGGCGGCTGGGGAAGGAGATCGACCGCTTGCTCTACGCCATCATCGACGCCAGGAAGTGCCAGAAATCGCGTAATGACGGCGATCAGGAGGATCTGCTCGGGCTGCTGCTGAAGCAGGGCCGCGAGCTGACGACGCGCGAGCTGGTGGACGAGTGCAAGACATTCTTCTTCGGCGGGCACGAGACGACGGCGCTGGCGCTGACGTGGACTCTACTGTTGCTGGGGCTCCACCCTGAGTGGCAGTCGGCGCTGCGGAAAGAGGTCATGGAGGTCACCGGAGAAACAGAGACGGCGGCGCTCGACTCCGCCGCGCTCTCTAAGCTCACCAAGGTCAGTTTTTTTAATTAAAAAAAATAGAATTTTTAAACGATTGATGGAAAAAAAATATCAAATTTTTAAGAATTTGGGGCGAACGTATGCAGATGGGATGGGTTTGGAACGAGGTGCTGAGATTGTACTCGCCGGCGCCCAACGCGCAGAGGCAAGCTCGGGCGGAGGTGCAGGTGGGGGAGGTGGCGATCCCGGAGGGGACAAACATGTGGGTGGACGTGGTGGGGATGCACCACGACAAGGCGCTCTGGGGGGACGACGCGAACGAGTTCCGGCCAGAGAGGTGGTCAGGGGAGGTGGCGTCGGCGGCGGCGGAGCGCGGTGGGTGTCGACACAGGATGGGGTTCCTGCCCTTCGGGTTCGGGGGCAGAATCTGCGTTGGGAGGAACCTGACGGCGATGGAGTTCAAGATCGTGCTCAGCCTCGTGCTGCGAAGGTTCGCGTGGTCGGTGTCGCCGGCGTACTCCCACTCGCCGCGGATCATGCTGTCTCTCCGCCCATCGAACGGCGTTCGCCTCATCCTTCGGAACTTCAACGAAGAAGAGGACAAGAAATATTAAATAAATTATAATTATTTTTAAATCATGGTATAATTAATAATTATTTTTGTTTTGTGTATTTGTAAACCGGCGACTGTGTGTTTAATTATTTAAATTAATAAAAACATGATTAGCAAAAATAGTTTTATTATTTTAAAAAAGTTCATTTAATTTTCTCTTTCATTAATTAAATAATTCGATTCTAAAGTACTAAATCGATGATTAATAGTAAAATAATATATTTTATTTACAGAGATAATAATGAATATCTCAATTGGATTAGATGAAAATTTAACCTGAATTTAATAAACACATCTAAAGAATCTTGATAAGAATAAATAAATATGAAGACATGTAAACTTTTTTACTTTAATACTTTTTATTTTTACCAAAGTCAAGATATCCCTAATTGTAAATAAGGATGAGCATTCGGTTAATTTGATATTAATTTTGAATAAATTCTTTTTATTGTTATTTTAAACCGATTTAGTTAATTCGGTGTTAATTGAAATAACTAATTCGGTTAATTCAATTTTAGTAAAATTTTGATTTGATTCGATTAGCCAACACTAAATCGATTTTCGGTTAATTCGATTAATTTATGGACCGAATTAATCGAATGCTCACCCCTATTTACAAAGCTAAGTAGGTCACTTGTTAGGTTGAACTCCTATAGTCAATTTATATATAAAACATAAAGATTTATCTTTAAAATATATATTTTATGTTATTTTTCATCGTAAAACTAGTCTTGTTCAAATTTTATTACTATAATAGTTTGGTCAAAATTATTATAATATAAAATAAAATAATTTTAACTTTACTCTAATATTATTATAATAATTTTGATCAAAATATATAGTTAAAATTACTATAATAATATTAGAATAAAGATATTTTTAAATTAAAAAAAAGATTTTAATAATAAAAAAATAAGATTGCTACTAAATAATATGTATAATATAATGGTAAAACATTCAAATGAACAATTAAGAAGAGTAGATATAAATTTCATTAAGGGAAAATATTTAAGAGATTTACCCTCGAATTTACCAAGTAGATAAATTAAGAACAAAAAAAATTACCAAATATATATTGATATTTTATAATAATATGCGATTGTGATAGATTAATTTGCTAGATTAATCCTGCAAGGAAGGAGATTGTATTTGATGGTGAGGTCTTGTAAGGTAGCACCTAGGAAGTGAAATCAAAGTCATATAATGTTCAAGAGATTGTGTTCAGAATTATAAGGTGCTCGGAAAGTGGAGTAAGAGTTGGAGTCAGAAGGTACTTGGAATTGGATTTCGAATCTGAATATTCTCAAGAATCGGTGACAAAACCATAAGATGCACGAAAAGTATGTCTAAACTTAGAGAGTGTTCGGGAGTTAGGAGGGTGCGGCCGTGCGGAGCAGAATAGTAAGATAAGCATAGATTTTGTTTGGTTTGGGGACAATAAAAACAATTGATAATGGCTATTATAGGTGGAGATTTCAAGTGACCATTGAAAAATAATAATGATGGTTTACGACCGTTACAAAAGGAGAATATTAATGTTATAAAGGGTGTTGTTACATAGTAATAACTTTAAAAGAAAGATTATAATTAAGAAGGGGAGGTAAATGTTCATTCTCATGCTCACTTTTCATACATTTCATCTACTACATTTTTATTATTTTTTTTTGCTCTTGTTGACTTTGGGCAGAAAAACCTTTTATTTTGATACAATGTACAGACATAACATTTAAACATCAATATACCCGTAGTACTTAGTTGAGAGCTTTCAAATTTTGTTATATCATAATTGACGTCGTCTATGGGAAACTAGAGATAAGACATTGACATTAAGATGAAGGGAGAAGGGTGGCCTCATACCTCACTAGATGGATGGGAAAATCAAAACTTAACGTGATCTCAAAGTCTTGCATGAGGTCGCTCCTCTCTTTCTCCATGACTGTAACCATCGCCTCCTCTAGGAACTGTTTGGGGGCAGCTGGAACCGCTATCCCCTCTGCCTGGTTGATCGATGATGGCTCTCCCTAGTGGTCTCCGTCGGCATCCTCAATGTTGGATGCCAGTTGCTCTTCTTCTTCACCATGACTGTTCGTGTGCTGATGTAATTGTCGCCTCTTCTGCAACATGTAACATTCTGATCGCTTTGCCACTAATTTTGTTGGATTTGATATTTTCCAAAAATATGATATGGTTGGAGAGTATGGAGTTGTTGCTCTTGACCATGATTGTTGCTATTTTCATCCATGTTGAAGATCTCTCTCATTCTCCATGGTCACCGCTACCTCTGCCAAGCCCTTATCGCGATGAACTTTTACTCGGGGTCATTGATGCTAATGCACAATGGGACAACGTTGATGCTTCTGACTTTGATACTTGGCATTTGAAAAAAGAAATATGAAACCCTCATGATGTGAAGATCATTCCAAATGTTGAAATTATTAATGAAGATGAGAAAAAATACTGCTTTTCAAATGATACGGTGGACATAATGTCAGCACACCTAACCTCAAGTGGGTTGCAGACGCCTAACTATTGTCTGAGCCTGAGTGCGTTGCAGGCGATATACGTCTGCCTGAGATCGAGCCCGAGCAAGAGCAACCTAATCAAGAGGGTGCCAAGGTGGCAAAGGCATAAGAAGCTCATTCTCTGATCCTACGTGTTGTGGGAGGTGGTGCCCAACATCTTGAAGACGGACAAGGCATCATTGATCGCCGACATCGTCATCCACATCACTAAGTTGCAACAAAGTGTTGGAGAAATGGGGCTCGCACTTCCAAGTGTGCGAAGCACTAGGTCGACAGCGGCGTGACTGGTGAGGAGATCATCATACGCATAGGTTGCACGTTGCGAGCAATTAGCGGGGAACATTATCCAGGCCTTGAAGCAGTCAGACGTCAAAGTGACGGATTTGAAGGCCACTATGGGAGGCAACAAATGAGGTGGAAATAGAAAATAATATGAATGTTGAAGCAATAGAATCATGAGATCCTAAATGTGTTCATTAATAAAAGGCACAATACCCGTTCCAAATGGCCCACCTCATGTATTCATAAGTTGAGCACTCCATGCATGCAGTAAAGGTGGGACCTATTTTTTCCTTTTATATGTAATATTGCCAAGCACCCTGTCTAATAGTCTTACCAAAGATTGGGCCCACTCCTTAATGAACCATTACTAGTGCAATAATGTCGAACACCCACTTCTTCATTGATGATGTGGAGCACTATACTTTTTCTAAAAAGAAATAAAAGGTTGAACACCAAGGTAAGAAGATTATGTTGTTGAGCATCATATCATTTTCCAAGGTTGCACATCGCCCGAGTACTGAAGCATACCAAACATTATAGCTACGAGCTATTTTGCTTGCCTGAGTATGCTGGGAAGCCAGAGGCTTTAAGAGTTTAAATTTGAGCTGAAAGATGCCGATTATAAGTGGATGCATCCTCTAATACAAGGGCATCTTTTGGGAAAAAGGCATGATAGTTTTTACCACTCTTTTCATATAAGTTAATAATGTCAACATTGAAAAGTATGTTATTCTACGTTATTCTATTCAATATCGCTTATTTCTGATTTTCTCCTTTAAGGTTTGGCTTGAGCGTTGAGAGGTTTTTGTTGAGATATGCTTCGGCCTCTGTCTAACTTTTTTCTTGTGATCATAAATTTTAAATCTTCTATACAAGCGGTATTAAAACTAATATTATTTAATAATATTGAAAATATTTTATGAGTTAAGTCATATTATTCTAAAAGTAAACATAATAATTGTGTGATGCTATAAGCAGTATGTGATTCATAAAAAACTCTATAAGCTAACAATTTTTTTTTAATGTTCCAAAAGTTATAGATCCAATGACATGTCACACCTATATAGGAATGTGTTTATCAATAATTATTCCAAATATCATAACATAAAAAAAAATTTATTATTTAATTTACTAAATTCATCAATTAAATTCTTTTTTTCCTTATTTTATTAATTTTTTAATTATATGAGTAAATGTAGTCCTAGAAACACGTTTAGCACATAGATTAAAAAATTCTTTACAAAAATCTTTCAATGTGCATTTAGATCCAAGACTAAAAGAAAATATTCTATGGAAATAAATTTAGTTAATGATGCTCTTAATTTATTATCAGAATTAGTACTACCGTTAGTTAAAAAAATTTAAATAATTATATTTGAGAATAGTCAAGTCCTATGTATTTTGTCAGGTGTTTCGATTTTACGTGTCGTTTCAACGACTCATAGTTGTGTCTAGCATAGAATTTTAGGAAACAATGCAATGTTTACATTTTGCATGCAAATCTCCCGATGAATGTATGACATTCTCAAAATGTTTAGTAAAAATAGAATTTTTAGAGGAATTTTTCAAATCTTAGAAGTAATTGCATCAGTACTTTCTTATGTTTCGTGTGTCAGAAAGTATTCGGTCTCATTATCAACGGCTTGAATGTTGGGGTTCTCGTGTGGATTTATTATTTCCTTTCCCTTCCGAGATCGAGATGATAAACATCCACCTCCATGGCCTCCTTCCATTGTAGTTGAAAGTTGAAGACGAAAGTGCATAGAAATGGAGACTTAGAGTCACAAACGTGTAGAGAATGTGAAATTGATAATAAGAGTAAAGAAAATGTGTATGGAAATGTGTATTTGGATAGTAACGGACACTAAATTATAGTCATTGATAAAAAAAAATGATCAAATTATCTTAACTATTGAAAAAAAATATTTCCAAAAAAAATTATCCCCATCCACCCCACTCCGGGCTAGGCGGTTCCAATGGCGAGGGCGGATCCAATGGATGCATATAAAAAAAATTGAATCGGCGGACCAAACCATCAGTTAACTAGCGGTTCATCGATTTTTGGGGGTCTGGAATCGTAACCAGCCCGACATCTTGTCGGGCAGGTTATGGTTCGACCCATTGACCCAGCCCAAGGTCAGGTCTAGTTACAATCAACCGATATGAAATACAACAATCTATAACTCAAAAATGGAAATAGAGAGAAAAGAAAGCTTAACTAAGGGTTGTTTAGGAAGGAACTCCAAGCTTCAATGATTGACAGATTGTCGTGATGACTCTTTGAATAATGACTTCAGGGTTCCATAGAATAGCCAATGACTCTTCGATTCTAAAGTACTAAATCGATGATTAATAGTAAAAATAATATATTTTATTTATAGAGAAAATAATGAATATCTCAATTAGATTATATGAAAATTCAACCTTAATTTAATAAACAAATCTAAAGAATGTTGATATGAATAAATAAATAGGAACACAGGTAAACTTTCTACTTTAATAATGTTTTATTATTATTGGTGCAATATCCCTCAGGTCAAAGTTGACCTGGTTGACCAGGCTTGAGTCTTGGTTTGAGTTTCAATATTTGACAATACAAGACTTCGATGATATGGACAAGTGCAGGTGCAGTTGTTTATTTGGGGAGATTGTTTGGTGCAATTTCCCTCTGATCAGGGTCTGATCAGGTAGATTGAAGAAGAGTCAAGTAGGTCAAGGTTGACCAGATACTTGACTGAGAAGTCCTAACTGGGATGTTAGGTAGAAGGAAAATCCTGGTGAGTAGAGCCAGGTGAAAGACCTAGTGAGTGAAGCTAGGCAGATAGAAAATCCTAGTGAGTGAAGCTAGGTGAAAGACCTAGTGAGTGAAGCTAGACAGAAGGGAAGTCCTGGTGAGTGAAGCCAGGCACGGGGAAATCCAGATGGGTCAAGGTTGACCAGACATCTGGTGAAAGTCCAAGTAGGTCAAAGGGATTGACCGGATACTTGGCACGATGAGGAAAAGTCCAAGTAGGTCAAGGAAGTGACCAGATACTTGGCACGATGGAGAAAAGTCCAAGTGGGTCAAAGGGATTGACCAGACACTTGGTGAGAAAGTCCTAGCTGGTCAAGGGTGACCGGATGCTAGGTTTTATGTACCAACAAGTCATGGTTGACTGGATGTTGGTTTAGGGGGCTTTGGACTTGCTTTTGGGCAAAAACCAAGTCTGGATTGATCCAACAGATCTGGATTGATCGGCGGATTGATCCAGCAGATCTGGATGATCAGCCGATCGATCCAGCAGATTTGGATCGATCAGCCGATCGATTGGATCATGCCCAATCGATCAGCTGATCGATCGGGTGAGTCCCCGTGAACAGAACCCCTTTGGATCGATCCGTGGATCGATCCAGAGGTCCCAATCGATCAGTGGATCGATTGGGAGCTGCTGTTTGTGCGCGATAAGCCCTGGATCGATCAGCCGATCGATCCAGGCTATTCCAGAAAGCACAGAGGTGCTCTGGATCGATCGGTTGATCGATCCAAAGCCTCCCCGATCGATTGAGAGCAATCCAATCGATCAGGATCCGACCATTGGCGTCGTATTTAGCTGCAGGCGAGCGTTTCCTTCAGCAGACCTTCACCGATTCATCTCCGATCCTTACAGCATCTCCATAGCAACTCTTTAAGGTTCATATCGCTAGTTCTTGAAGGATCTTGGAGAGACATCCAAGTCAAGAGGCGAGAACACAATAAGAAGAAAAGCTAGGGTTAGAGTTTTCATTGCTTATCTTGTAAGATATTTCTTGTATCTGTTTTCCCTTTGCTTTCTTCTTGTATAGAGAGATTGTAGGGCTTCTCCGCCTTTGGTAGTTACCATAAAGGAGGGTTATTCATAGTGGAGGGTGCGTGCGTGTGTGGATCCTTGGACTAGTCACCTCTTGTGAGGTGGATACCAAGTAAAATCCATTTGTTAGCGTTGTATGCTTTTGTTTCTTGTATTTCCGCTGCATATCTCTGAAGAAACGAGCAACGCCGAAGATGAGCACGCGAAGAGCTATTCACCCCCCTCTAGCTACTTTTCGGTCCCAACAATTATTACCAAAGATAAAGCGATATCCTTAATTGTAAAGTTAAATAGAGAGTAGATCTTCTGGTCCATAATTCTTTATCTTCTTTTGTTTTCTTTCGTAATTTGTATGTTGGATTACGATCGAAATCCGACCAAAATTAGCTGTGATCTTCCCTGGGTTCATCTTTCCACCCAAGTTATCGTTTAAATCGAGACCGACAGCCAGAGGCCGTCGACAGTGGGCTAACTGTATGATGTCGAGCAAGGGGTGGCATGTCCACCTTCAACGGCCTCCGATCGTCTACCTCGACCCAAACTATAACCTGGATGAGAAGATAAACATAGGAGAGATCAAAACCAATTTTGACAAGATTCCAACAACGATCTAACATGCAAATTATGAAAAAGATCAGGAAAAGATCAAAGATTACAGACCAAAGAATCTACACTAAACTAAATAGGTCACTTGTTAGGTTAAAATTCCTATAGTCGATTTATATATAAAATATAAAAGACAACTTTATTTTTAAAATATATATTTTATTTTGTTTTTCATCATAAAAATAGTCCTATTCAAATCTTATTACTATAATAGTTGGGTGAAATTATTATAATATAAAATAAAATAATTTTAACTTTGCTCTAGTATTATTAAAATAATTTTGATCAAAATAGTTAAAATTGCTATAATAATGTTAGAATAAAGGTATTTTTAAATAAAATATTTTAATAATAAAAAATAGGATTGCTACTAGAAAATATGTATAATATAATGGTAAAACATTCAAATGAACAATTAAGAAGATTAGATATAAATTTCATTAAGGATAAATATTTTAGAGATCCATTCTCTAATTTACCTAGTAGATAAACTAAGAAAAAGATTCTTTACCTAATATATATTGCTATTTCTTAATAATCTGCAAATGTGATAGATGAATTTGTTGGGTTAACCTCGCAAGGAAGGAGATTATATTTGATGTTTGTAGGAGATCGGATGGTCAGTTAGAAGGGGAGTTGGATAAACGGCGCCCTCAAATCGTTTGCTTCCTACGTATTCGTTAGTGCGCAAGCGGAAATACAATAACAAATACTAATACGAATACAAATATAAATAAGAAAGAAATGCAAACCGCTAACACGTTCGTTTACGTGGTTCGGAGATAACTTGCTCCTACTCCACGGTTGTCCGTAAGGTGGACAATCCCTCAATCCGTCGGTGGATTAGTCCCCGGAAACTCCGACTAGCTTAAACCTCCTTGTGGGTGGAGAAACCTCACCACAACACTCACCAAGAACACTTGGACACAAGGGAAACCTTGAGCACTTAGTGACTACTAATTAGCCTTTAACCAAGTCTAATTTCGTCACCTTGGTCGGCCATCCCAAGCTCCTTCTTATAGAGCTGGGAAGAAATCAACAAGCTGATTTGTCCGTTACCAGTCGACTGGTCCTTGCACCAGTCGACTGGTGTCAGCCTAACGGCATGCCAATGACTATCTACCAGTCAACTGGTCCCATGACCAGTCGACTGATCCCAGCCATTTCGGGCACAGAGAGCTTATGTGCTCACCACCAGTCAACTGATCCCAGTACCAGTCGACTGGTACAACCCTATACCTATCGTTCCCATCCCGAGTACATTTCTCTCAGCACTCGGACCCTCACGACTCACTTGACTCTTCTTTGCAGCCTTGACCTCTTGTCTTCAAGCCTACTTCCTTTGGCTCTCGTTCCTAAGATGCATCCAAGCCCGCGGCTCGTCCCCAATGTCATCCTTCGCGTATGCCTCGAAGTCGCTTCCCTCGGCCCTTGTCCTTGCTGCCTTGTCCACGGTCTCTCGGATGCATACAAGCCCGCGGCTCATCCCCAATGCCATCCTTCACCGGACCTGAAGCTATCAACCTGAGTCACATGTGTATCATGCAGTCCTGCATAACTCAAGTACACATATCAAATATAAGGGTGAACCTAACTTAAACTCTTTGCCCAAACACCAAAACACATGGTCGCATGGACCATTGGGATTGCTCCAACAATCTCCCCCTTTTTAATGTTTGGCAATACGTTTAAGTTAGGGAAAACATAATAGCAAAACAATATGCTAAAAATAATGGACTTATGATGCCAAGGCTACACACTTGGACTTACTCTGCTGCACACTTGGACTTACACTGCCGAATGGACTTACGATGCCAAGGCTACACACTTGGACTTACATTGCCGAATGGACTTACGATGCCAAGGCTATACACTTGGACTTACACTGCCGAAAGAAAATGTAACATGCATTGGAACCTATCCCAAGGCTCCCCCTACGCCTAACCTCCCCAATGAGCTAGGATTTTCCAACAAGGATTTTTAAGAACCTATCCCAAGACTCCCCCTACGTAAATGCACTAAGGTTTTTCCCAACTAAACCTTACTTCTCCCCCTTTGTCTAACATTAAAAAAACTCTCCAACAATATCCCAATTGTTGAAAACTTGTCGTCCAAATTGACCCTAAACTCATGTATTTATCCCCCATAGATCTCATGCATCTAAACGAGTTGACACGATCAAGAACAGTGCTGAAAAACACTATCAGGCTGGTATCAGTTGACTACCCCTTAGTACCAGTCGACTGCCCCTTTCGACACAACCTTATAGAAGCATTCTGTGGTTGAAAAATACTGTTACCAGTCGACTGGTATTTGCACCAGTCGACTGATACCCTATTTCTGAAAAAATAGCCTTTTCAGGCCAACTTCAGAAATGCACCAGAAATTCCATAGACCTCCAAAAATTACCAAACTTTGTGGAGAGGTCTATTGTACCATGTCTACTTGGGAAAAATACATTACAAAATATATCTATCACCAATCCCAAGGTTGACAAAAAATCCAAAACTAGCTAAATGGTTTAATTGAACCTTGACCTAAAGTCCTAGTTTTGGCTTCCTCTTGATGTATTTGCACATACCAACCCACAATGCATCCCTAACATTGGTTTATATGATATCTATACATCCAAAACCAATTATCATGCCATATGACTCCAATGTCATATTTCTAAGCATGAAACACAACCCAATTGTGCCAAATCACTAAGGTTGAGACTCAAATCTGTCTTCAAACCTTTTGGCACATTCCATAACCCTTCTAGAATTCCAAGTAGTACTCACTTGAGATCCATTTGCCATGGGTCCCAAATTGCCTCTTTGAGCTCCTCCTAGAACTCTTAACCTTAGTCACCTCCCTAGGTGATTCGTCCACAATGCTAGGCCACATCGGTGCACCTCCGGTGATACTTGGCCTACAAACCTAACCTTTTTAACCTTGGACACCTTGTCCTTGGTTAACTTATTCTTACCTTTAAATGACTTTCCCTTATCATTTATTGGTTTCTTCTTGCTATAGTCATATGCAACCCTAACATAAGACTTTCCCTTAACCTTAAAAAACTCTCCATTGCCATGATCATTTGCCACCCTAGCATATGATCTCTCATTGGCCTTGGAGGGACTAGATCGGTATCCCAAGCCCAATCTATCATTGTTGGGTCTTTGACTACCCAACACCATATTTAATTCCTTAGATCCAACATTGAATCTCTTAAGGAATTGTTCTAACTTATCAAGCTTTTCCCTTAAGGCTTGATTCTCCTTCTCTAGGTTCCTAACCCTAGAGTTAATTTGTCTACATTGGACATTCCTAGACCTACCTAATTTTCTAGGCATATGTCTTCCCTTTTTTGGATTTTTGCCTAGATTCTCCTTAGGGCTATCATTACTAATTTTATGATGAGTAGGTACCTTAGGGTTTTGTTCTACATTAACCCTACTTCTATCATGATATCTAAAACCGAGGTTATGCATGGGCAAATAATGGAAATTATTTCTAGCATGCATGGGAGTATAAACATTTGAAGTACGATTCAAATTAGGGTATACCTCTCTTTCCCTTGAAATTCCCCCTTAACTTAAGCTCTTCTTCTTCTTCTCTCATTTCTTTAAATGTGAAAGATTCTTGATTTCCCTCTTCTTGGGGCATTTGGTGTGGTGGTGTCCCTTCTCTCCACACGTGAAGCATATGATGCGCATTCTTTTTCCTTGGGTTTCTTCATTCCTACAACCCTTGTTAGTTTTTAAATTAACTTGAATGGATTTAGGATTTACCTTCTTCTTACCCATTGGGCGCCTACTCTTGTAGTGTCCCTTCTCATTGCACCCGAAGCATACAATATGATCCTTTGACTTTGCTTCGGTGGAGGTGCTCACTAGGTTGACTTCTTCCAAGATTTCTTCTTCATTCATCTTGGACTCTTCTTCATGTTGGAGTGTATACTGAAAGCCTAAGCTTTGTAAACATTCATTATGAATAAAGAATCATATTTGGTCAAATTGTCTACATTTAGTTGTAGTTGTTCAATTAATTTATATTGTAGACAACATAGTATGTGGTGTCACATGCAGAAGATAATGTTATCAGTACCTTATAAATTATAAACAGTAGCTCATGACCAAAATGGAAAGGAACAAACCATTAGAAGGTCGTAGTGTAATTAGGTATCAGTTTATCTTGACTGTATAATTACATTAGTACACTCAGAGTGTATTGAGTAGGACCATTTGAGGTCGTTTCTTTTATACTGACTTTATAAAGAAACAAAGACCTCGGTTATTATGGAAGTGTGTGCTCTTAATCCTAATATAATAACAAGCACATATATTTGATATTTATTTCTTTAATTTATCAATGGGTGAGATTTAGTTTGATGAATCAATAAGCCCGATAAATTGGGAAATGGTATCACTTATAGTGTGTGTTGTTGATTATAGAAGGAAACTGTGTCCTATAGATACTAGGTTGATAATGTCCTCAAGAGGAGCTCATAAGGATTCTCATGTTAAACCCTGCAGGTGGACTTAGTCCGACATGACGATAAAGTTGAGTGGTACTACTCTTGGACTAAGATATTAATTAAATGAGTTGTCAGTAACTCACTTAATTAGTGGACATTCGATATCTTAAAAACAGGGAGACTAACACACTCATAATAAGAAGGAGCCCAAAAATGTAATTTGGGATTGGTGCGGTAGTTCAATAATAGTTCTCTAGTGGAATGAATTATTATTGATAAAATTAAGTTGTGTGTTCGGGGCGAACACGAGATGCTTAATTTTATCGGGAGACCAAAACCAATTTCTCCTCTCGGTCCCTATCGTAGCCTCTTATTTATAGAGTACTATACCCACCTATACCCACCAATAGAAGGTCGGCCAAGCTAGCTTGGGAACCAAGCTAGGGCCGACCTAGGTATAAATTGGGGTGGCCGGCCCTAGCTTGAACCCAAGCTAGAGGGGCCGGCCATATTAATTTAAAAAGGGATTTTAATTTTTATTATGTGGGAGATATAATTTATTAAAGAGAATTAAAATTAAAATATCTCTCTTGTAAAAGATCTACAAAAGATTAAAGAAAGAGATTAAATCTCTTTCCTTATTTGTATATTGGTGAGATATTTTATTTTCTCTTTAAAAATTATTCACATGTTGTAAAATTAAAATTATAGAAATTTCCTTTTATCAACCATGAAGAGATTTTTAAAGAGAAATTTTAATTTTAAAAATTTCCAGAAACAAATTAGGAAGTTTTAATTGTTGATTAAAACTTGTCTAATTTATCTCTTTTAATGTGGCCGGCCATTAGAGATTAAATTGAAAATTTTTATTTTATTTTTCTCAATTAAATCATGTCAAGGAAATTAAGAAAATTTTATTGTAATTAAATTTCCTAATTTGCCTAGGCCAAGGAATATAAAAGAAGGGGTGAGGGTGCCTTCACAAGACACAACCTCTATTATTTTCTCTCCCTCTTTTATTCCTTGGAGTGGCCGGCCATCCTCTTCCTCTCTCCCTCTTTGTGGTGGCCGAAACTCTCAAAGGCTTGGAGCTCTTGTGGCGGCCGGATACTACTTGGAGAAGAAGAAGAAGAAGAAGGAGAGAAAGCTAGCATCTCTTGGAGCTTGGTTGGTATTTTGTTCTTCATCCTTGGTTAAGCTTTTTGTGGCCGAACCTAGCTAGGAGGAGAAGAAGGTGGTTGGTGGTTTCTCATCTCGGAAGATCGTTGCCCACACAACGTTCGAGGTTAGAAGAGGAATACGGTAGAAGATCAAGAGGTCTTTCTAAAAGGTATAACTAGTAATTTTTCTTTCCGCATCATACTAGTTATTTTTGGAAATAATACCAAATACAAGAGGCTTACGATTCTAGAATTTCGAATATGTTTTTCGATGTTGTGTTCTTTTGTTTTTTCTTTTCCTTGTGATTTGATTGTTCTTTTCGGTTAACCTAAAGTTATTTTAGGAAATTAAATATTAGCTTTCTATAAAAGGTTTTGTCTAGTCGGTGGTGGTTGCTCCCATATCCAAGAAGGCCATGTGCCTCGCCACGTCAATACTGGAAACCGATTATGGAAATTAATATTTAATGGAATTAATAACTTAAGGTGATTTGGGTCGAACGTGTTAAGTTCCGCAGGAGACCCAAGTCAAAACCTAAAAGAACGAATAGATTAAGTTTTGGATCAAACGTGTTAAGTGTTGGAGGATCGGTGGCCGGCTAGAAGGGGGGTTGAATAGACGACACCCCCAAATACTCGCTTCCTACGTATTTGTTAGTGCGCAAGCGGAAATACAAATACTAATAACGAATACAAAAGCTAATGACAAAGAAAAGAATAAGCAAACCAATGCACGTTGATGTAACGTGGTTCGGAGATGATGCTCCTACTACACGGCTGTCCGTAAGGTGGACGATCCCTATCCGTCGGTGGATTAGCCCCCGGCAACCTCCGGCTATCTCAAGTCGCTCCTTGTGGGTGGAGAAACCTCACCACAAACACACCAAGACCTCTTGGATTACACAAGCACTTGAGAACTCTTGTAACTACTAATTAGGCTTTAACCAAGTCTAATTTCGTCGCCTTGGCCGGCCATACCAAGCTCCTTCTTATAGAGCTTGGGGAAATCAGCCTTGCTGATTTGCCCGTTACCAGTCGACTGGTCCATGCACCAGTCGACTGGTGCCAGCCCAACGGCACTCCAACGGCTATCTATCAGTCGACTGGTCCCATGACCAGTCGACTGATCCCAACCATTTCGGGCACAGAATGCTTCTGTGCTCACCACCAGTCGACTGGTACAACCCTAAACTTACGGTTTCCCATCCCGAGTACATTTCACTCGCACTCGGACCCTCACGACTCGCTTGACTCTTCTTTGCAGCTTTGACCTCTTGCCTTCAAGCCTACTTCCTTTGGCTCTCGTCCCTCGAATGCATCCAAGCCTGCGGCTTGTCTCCAATGTCATCCTTCGCGTATGCCTCGAAGTCGCTTCCCTCGGCCCTTGTCCTTGTTGCCTTGTCCACGATCCCTCAGATGCATTCAAGCCCGCGGCTTGTCCTCAATGCCATCCTTCATCGGACCTGAAGCCGTCAACCTGAGTCACATGTGTCACCTGCAGTCCTGCACAACTCAAGTACACATATCAAATAACGAGGGTAAACCTAACTTAAACCCTTTGCCCAAACACCAAAACACATGGTCCCGCGGACCATTGGGATTGCTCCAACAATCTCCCCCTTTTTGGTGTTTGGCAATACGTTTAAGTTAGGGAAAACAAATAGCAAATAAACATGCTAATACACTGGACTTACGATGCCAAGGCTACACACTTGGACTTACTCCGCCGAATGGACTTACGTTGCCAAAGCTATACACTTGGCAACCGCCGAATGGACTTACGTTGCCAAGGCTACACACTTGGCAACCGCCGAATGGACTTACATTGTATTGGAACCTATCCCAAGGCTCCCCCTACACCTAAGCTCCCCAATGAGCTAGGATTTTACCACGGGCTTTTTAAGAACCTATCCCAAGGCTCCCCCTATGCAAAAGCAATTAAGGTTTTCCCAATTTAAACCTTAATTCTCCCCCTTTGCCTAACATCCAAAAAGTTCTCCAACAATATCTCAATTGTTGAAAACTTATCATCTAACTGACCCTAAACTCATGTATTAATCCCCCTTGGATCTCATACATCTAACCGAGTTGACATGGTCACATACCAATGCTGAAAACAGTTTCAGACTGGTATCAGTCGACTGCCCCCCTTCGACAGACCCTTACAGAAACATTCTGTGGTCGAAAAGCACTGTTACCAGTCGACTGGTATTTGCACCAGTCGACTGGTACCCTTTTTATGAAAAAATCAGCCTTTTCAGGCCAACTTCAGAAATGCACCAGTAATTCCCTAGACCTCCAAAAATTCCCAAATTTTGTGGAGAGGTCTATTGTACCAGTGTCTACTTGGGAAAAATACATTACAAAATGTATCTATCACCAATCCCAAGATTGACACAAAATCCAAAACTAGCTAAATGGTTCAATTGAACATTGACCTAAAGTCCTAGTTTTGGCTTCCTCTTGATGTATTTGCCCATACCAACCCACAATGCTTCCCTAGCATTGGTTTATATGGCATCTATACATCCAAAACCATTTATCATGCTATATGACCCCAATGTCATATTTCCTTGCATGAAACACACACCACATGTGCCAAATCCCTAGGTTTGAGACTGAAGTCCGTCTCTAAACCACTTGGCACATTCCATGGCTTGTCTAGACTCCCAAGTAAAACCCCCTTGAGATCCATTGGCCATGGGTCCCAAATTAACTCTTTGAGCTCCCCCTAGAGCTCTTAACCTTAGTCACCTCCCTAGGTAACTCATCCACAATGGCTAGGCCACATCGGTGCACCTCCGGTGATACTTGGCCTACAAATCTAACTTTCTTAACCTTGGACACTTTGTCCTTAGTTAATTTCTCCTTACCATTAAATGGCTTTTCCTTGCCATAGTCATATGCAACCCTAGCATAAGACTTTCCCTTAGTTTTGGAGGACTCTCCCTTGCCATGATCATTTGCCACCCTAGCATATGAACTCTCATTGGCCTTGGAGGGACTAGATCGGTATCCCAAGCCCGATCTATCATTGTTGGGTTTTTGGCTACCCAACACCATACTTAATCCCTTAGATCCAATAGTGAATCTCTTAAGGAATTTCTCTAAACCATCAAGCTTTGCCTTCAAAGCTTGATTCTCCCTTTCTAGGTTCCTAACCCTAGAGTCAACATGTCCACCTTGGACATTCCTAGACCTACCCTTTCTAGGCATGTGTCTCCCCTTCTTGGGATTAATGCCTTGGTTCTCCATTACCTTCTTCTCCTTAGGTAATGAGAATTTAACGTGTCTAGGTCTATCATGTATAGGTCTCCTAGGGTTATGATCTACATTAACCCTATTCTTATCATGATATCTAAATCCAAAATTTTTCATTGCTACATAATGATAATCATTATTTCTCCTAGCATGCATGAGAACATAAGAATTTGAATTTGAATTACACTTCAAATTAGGGTATACCTCCCTTACCCTTGAAGCTCCCCCTTGACACTTGCTTCTCTCCTTCTTCTCCCATTTCTTTAGATGCGCTAGCTTTTTAATTTCTCCCTTCTTGGGGCATTTGGTGTGGTAGTGGCCCTTCTCTCCACACGTGAAGCATATGATGCGCAATCTCCTCCTTTGGGCTTCTTCACTCCTACAACCCTTGTTAGTGTTTAAATTAACTTGAATGGGTTTAGGAGATACCTTCATCTTACCCATAGGACATCTACTTTTGTAGTGTCCCCTTTCATTGCACCTGAAGCACACAATGTGAGCTTTTGATTTTGCTTCGGTGGAGGTGCTCACTAAGTTGACCTCCAAGACCTCTTCTTCATCCTCTTCAGTTGTCTTGGACTTTTCTTCAACCCTTGAGGATGTAGATGATGTCTCATCTTCCTTCTCCTCCTCGGATGTTGAGCATGACTCAACTTCCGTTTGCTCCACATCCTCTTCTTGAGCTACTAAGCCCATCTCCTTGGGCTCCACATCCGATTGGTCCTTCTTCTCCTCTTGGACCACTTCATCACTTTCTTCGGATTTTTCTTCTTCTTCTTGTGTAGGCAAAAATTCCTCCCATGGAAATTTCTTCACTTTGCTCCATAAATCATGGGCGTTCTTATATTCACCTACACCACTTATCACATGATTAGGCAAAATATCAATCAATATAGATATTACCTTTGAATTTGCCTCCGATCGTGTGGTTTGCTCTTCCGTCCAACGTCGTGGTTGGAGTCTTTTTCCTTTCTTGTCTTTCGGGACTTCAAACGGTTCTTTGACCACCATCATGGTGTCCCAATCTGTGTTGAAGAAAACCTCCATCCTCATCATCCAATACGTGATGTCCCCAAGGCTTCCTCCTTCAAATTTTGGAGGGACAATAAACCCGGCCATCTTGTGCTTCCTTGGCGGTTAGTCCAACGGAGAGCGTCCTCGCTCTGATACCTAGAAGGGGGGGTTGAATGGACGGCACCCCCAAATACTCGCTTCCTACGTATTCGTTAGTGCGCAAGCGGAAATACAAATACTAATAACGAATACAAAAGCTAATGACAAAGAAAAGAATAAGCAAACCAATGCACATCGATATAACGTGGTTCGGAGATGATGCTCCTACTCCACGGTTGTCCGTAAGGTGGGCGATCCCTATCCGTCGGTGGATTAGCCCCCGGCAACCTCCGGCTATCTCAAGTCGCTCCTTGTGGGTGGAGAAACCTCACCACAAACACACCAAGACCTCTTGGATTACACAAGCACTTGAGAACTCTTGTGACTACTAATTAGGCTTTAACCAAGTCTAATTTCGTCGCCTTGGCCGGCCATACCAAGCTCCTTCTTATAGAGCTTGGGGAAATCAGCCTTGTTGATTTGCCCGTTACCAGTCGACTGGTCCATGCACCAGTCGACTGGTGCCAGCCCAACGGCACTCCAACGGCTATCTATCAGTCGACTGGTCCCATGACCAGTCGACTGATCCCAGCCATTTCGGGCACAGAATGCTTCTGTGCTCACCACCAGTCGACTGGTACAACCCTAAACTTAGGGTTTCCCATCCCGAGTACATTTCACTCGCACTCGGACCCTCACGACTCACTTGACTCTTCTTTGCAGCTTTGACCTCTTGCCTTCAAGCCTACTTCCTTTGGCTCTCGTCCCTCGGATGCATCCAAGCCTGCGACTTGTCTCCAATGCCATCCTTCGCGTATGCCTCGAAGTCGCTTCCCTCGGCCCTTGTCCTTGCTGCCTTGTCCACGATCCCTCAGATGCATTCAAGCCCGCGGCTTGTCCTCAATGCCATCCTTCATCGGACCCGAAGCCGTCAACCTGAGTCACATGTGTCACCTGCAGTCCTGCACAACTCAAGTACACATATCAAATAACGAGGGTAAACCTAACTTAAACCCTTTGCCCAAACACCAAAACACATGGTCCCGCGGACCATTGGGATTGCTCCAACATTAAGTTCCGCAGGTGATCCAAAATTTAATTTAAAAGAACACATGGTAGCTAGGAAAAGGTTCAGACCTTTGTACAAAATTTTTGTACAGTGGAACCTCTGTTGGTGCAACCTTAGGTCAAGGTTGACCTGGTTGACCCGACTCGAGTTGACCTGACTCGAGTTGTATTTTGATGTTTGACGAGAATAGAAAAGTTGTATCTTGATGTTTGACAAGAATACAAACTTGGGAGATTGTGGGTGCAACCTTCGGTCAAGGTTGACCTGGTTGACCCGACTTGAGTTGACCTGATTCGGTAAAGTCCAAGTATGGAGACTTGGCACGGAAAAAGTCCAAGTATGGAGACTTGGCAAGGAAAAGTCCAAGCAGGAAGCTTGGCACGGGAAAAGTCCAAGTATGGAGACTTGGCACGGAAAAGTCCAAGCAGGGAGCTTGGCATGGGAAGTCGGAGAGGGCTTGGCAGCTCGATCTTCGGACTAGGTCAGAGAGGGCTCGGGAGCTCGTTCTCTGGACCAGACGAAGTCGGAGAGGGCTCGGCAGCTCGTTCTCCGGACTAGGTCAGAGAGGGCTTGGGAGCTCGTTCTCTGGAACAGACAGGGTCAGAGAGGGCTCGGTAGCTCGTTCTCTGGACCGGACGTGGAAGTCGGAGAGGGCTCGGTAGCTCGTTCTCCGGACTAGGTCAGAGAGGGCTCGGGAGCTCGTTCTCTGGACCGGACTGTTGGTTGCTACTCGGAAAACCTAGAAGTTCCACTGTACAAAAATTTTGTACAAAGGTCTGAACCTTTTCCTAGCTACCATGTGTTCTTTTAAATTAAATTTTGGATCGCATGCGGAACTTAACACGTTTGATCCAAAACTTAATCTATTCGTTCTTTTAGGTTTTGACTTGGGTCTCCTGCGGAACTTAACACGTTCGACCCAAATCACCTTAAGTTATTAATTCCATTAAATATTAATTTCCATAATCGGTTCCTAGTACTGACGTGGCGAGGCACATGACCTTCTTGGATATGGGAGCAACCACCACCGACTAGACAAAACCTTTTATAGAAAGCTAATATTTAATTTCCTAAAATAACTTTAGGTTAACCGAAAAGAACAATCAAATCACAAGGAAAAGATAAAACAAAAGAACACAATATCGAAAAACATATTCGAAATTCTAGAATCATAAGCCTCTTGTATTTGGTATTATTTCCAAAAATAACTAGTATGATGCGGAAAGAAAAATTACTAGTTATACCTTTTAGAAAGACCTCTTGATCTTCTACCGTATTCCTCTTCTAACCTCGGACGTTGTGTGGGCAACGATCTTCCGAGATGAGAAACTACCAACCACCTTCTTCTCCTCCTAGCTAGGTTCGGCCACAAAGAAGCTTTACCAAGAATGAAGAACAAAAACCAACCAAGCTCCAAGAGATGCAAGTTTTCTCTCCTTCTTATTCTTCTTCTCCAAGTAGTATCCGGCCACCACGAGAACTCCAAGAGGGATGAAGTATTCGGCCACCACAAGAGGAAGAGAGGGAGAAGATGATGGTCGGCCACAACACCAAGGAAAAGAGGGAGAGAAAATAATAGAGGTTGTGTCTCATGAAGGCACCCTCACCCCTTCTTTTATATTCCTTGGCCTAGGCAAATTAGGAAATTTAATTACAATAAAATTTCCTTAATTCTCTTGACATGATTTAATTGAGAAAAATAAAATAAAATTTTCCCAATTAATCTCTAATGGCCGGCCACATCAAAAGAGGTAAATTAGACAAGTTTTAATCAACAATTAAAACTTCCTAATTTGTTTCCGGAAATTTTAAAAATTAAAATTTCTCTTTAAAAATCTCTTCATGGTTGATAAAAGGAAATTTCTATAATTTTAATTTAACAACATGTGAATAATTTTTTAAAGAAAAAATAAAATATCTCACCAATCTACAAATAAGGAAAGAGATTTAATCTCTTTCTTTAATCTTTTGTAGATCTTTTACAAGAGAGATATTTTAATTTTAATTCTCTTTAATAAATTATATCTTCCACATAATAAAAATTAAAATTAAAATTCCTTTTTAATTTAATTTGGCCGGCCCCCACTAGCTTGGGTTCAAGCTAGGGCCGGCCACCCAATCTTATACCTAGGCCGGCCCTAGCTTGGTTCCCAAGCTAGCTTGGTCGACCCCCTATTGGTGGGTATAGAAGGTGGGTATATTACTCTATAAATAAGAGGCTACGATAGGGACCGAGAGGAGAAATTGGTTTTGGTCTCCCGATAAAATTAAGCATCCCGTGTTCGCCCCGAACACACAACTTAATTTTATCAATAATAATTCATTCCACTAGAGAACTATTATTGAACTACCGCACCAATCCCAAATTACATTTTTGGGCTCCTTCTTATTATGAGTGTGTTAGTCTCCCCGTGTTTAAGATATCGAATGTCCACTAATTAAGTGAGTTACTGACAACTCATTTAATTAATATATTAGTCCAAGAGTAGTACCACTCAACCTTATCATCATGTCGGACTAAGTCCACCTGCAGGGTTTAACATGACAATTCTTATGAGCTCCTCTTGAGGACATTATCAACCTAGTATCTCTAGGACACAGTTTTCTTCTATAATCAACAACACACACTATAAGTGATACCATTTCCCAACTTATCGGATTTATTGATTCATCGAACTAAATCTCACCCATTGATAAATTAAAGAAATAAATATCAAATATATGTGCTTGTTATTATATTAGGATTAAGAGCACACACTTCCATAATAACTGATGTCTTTGTTCCTTTATAAAGTCAGTATAAAAGAAACGACCTCATATGGTCCCACTCAATACACTCTGAGTGTACTAGTGTAATTATATAGTCAAGATAAACTAATAACTAATTACACTACGACCTTCTAATGGTTTGTTCCTTTCCATTTTGGTCGTGAGCTTCTGTTTATAATTTATAAGGTACTGATAACATTATCTTCTGCATGTGACACCACATACTATGTTATCTACAATATAAATTAATTGAACAACTACAACTAAATGTAGACAATTTAACCAAATGTGATTCTTTCTTCATAATGAATGTTTACAAAGCTTAGGCTTTCAGTATACACTCCAACACGGACGAAGTCGGAGAGGGCTCGGTAGCTCGTTCTCCGGACTAAGTCAGAGAGGGCTCGGTAGCTCATTCTTCGAAATTCGGAAACTCTCTGTGAAGCGTGCTGATCGGTCTGGGGACCGATCAGCATAGGTCCTGATCGGTCCCCAGACCGATCAGGGATGTCCTGGACCGATCAGGCCATAGCCTGATCGGTCCAGGCCTAGCCGTTGCGACACAACGGCTAGTTTATGTGTCTTCTTCTTCGCAGGTTATATAACAGGTCGAGGTGGGCTATAGTGCTTGTTCTTCTTCCTCACTCTTGCGATCTGAGCTTTGCTGAGCTCCCTATTCCTGAAGCTTCGTGTGAGCTTCCCCGACTGGGTGATCAGCTGGTGTTGACATCGTGAAGTTGCTGCTTCATCGAACTCCAGTCGACGAGAAGGCAAGCAAAGTGTTTTTACATTTATATTGTTCTTGTTTTCTTTCTCTATTTGTTGTACTCCATTCTTGCTGTTGCAAGAGAGATTGTGGCGAGGTTTCTCCACCCAGAAGGAGTTCATATTAGCCGGTTATCCGGGGTCTCATCCACCGACGGATTGATAGGCTTCGTCCACCTTACGGACACGCCGAGGAGTAGGAGTATCATCTCCGAACCTCGTTACATCATCGTATTTGAGGTTTGATCTTCTCCACTTTCGTTTCTACATTGTATTTCCGCTGCACTAACTAAAATTGTAGGAAGAAACGCGAATTTGGGGTCGGCTATTCACACCCCCCTCTCTAGCCTCGACCGTCGATCCTAACAAGTGGTATCAGAGCAAGGTTGCTCTTCGTCGGATTAACACCCGGGGGAGCACAAGCTAGAGAATGGATCTACTTGGAGAAGACATCACGATTCCACCCTTCTACGATCACGACGACTTCGCGTATTGGAAGGTAAGAATGAAGTATTTTCTTATGACTAACCTAGTGAATTGGAATTGTGTACGAGTAGGTTTTTCTCCTCCGGTGGATAAGAAGGGAGAACCTCTCGAGAAGAAGAAGTGGACGAAGGAACAAATCCACCAATCCACGATCAATGATGAGGTAACGAAAATTCTTGAATTTTCATTACCTAATGATATGTTGTGCAAGATAGGTGGATACAACAATGCCAAGGAATTATGGAACAACTTGGCTAAGTTCCATGAGGAGAGCTCCACTTCAAGTCATGAAGAGGAGTCAAGTGAGCCAAGTAGCTCACATCATGGAGGAAAGGAATTAGAAGTTGAGGGCTACTCAACATCTAAGGAAGAGGAGGAGGAGAGTTCTTCTTCAAGATTGGAGCAAGAAGAAGAAGCCTCTACTTCCGGAAGGGATGAAGAAGAAAGCATACAACCATCCTCAACCCTAGGTAACTCAAGCAATTTACTTTCAAGTAAATTACATATAATGTGCTTTGAGTGTAGGGAATTTGGGCATTACAAGAGTAAATGTCCAAAGAGGATTAGAAAGACTCCACCGGCGCCAAAGGTCAAGGAAGCCGGAGTCCCGATACGCAAGGGCAAGGAGCACGTGGTGTGTTTCCAATGCAAGCAAAGGGGACACTATAGGAGCCAGTGTCCGAGGGGGAGGCAACCTCACAAGGACAAGAGACCGAGCACATCGATAGGGGGAGCTAAGGCAAACCCTAAGGTAACCTTTAAGGCACATTCTTGCAATTTGAATAAGACACATGTTAATAGTAGTTTTGTTGCAATTGTCAATAAAGATAGGCATGATAACAATAGAAATCAATACATTTGCTTAGGTGCCAAACATGTTAGCCTAGGTAAGGACAATTCTAGAAATGCTAACCCTAGAGTTAACTCATCTAAGGTTAAGGAAAACCTAGATAGAAATCCCAAAACAACTAGACATATGCCTAGGAATACCTCAAAGAAAAATGGAAAATTAAAACTTGAGGTATTAGAGAAGGAAAATCAAGTCTTGAGGTCAAGACTTGACAATTTAGAAAATACCCTTAAGAATTTGGAGAAGTCAACTCTAGGGTCTAAGGGTCAAAAGCAAAAGCCCAAGGACATGAGAGGTTTGAGTCACAAACCTAAGTCTCAAGTGGTCAAGCCCACTTACCATAATATTCCATTCGATTATGGAACAAGGCCTAGGGCTAGGAAGACCATCACCAAGGTCACAAGGGGAGTCACCCCTAGAGTTGATCTTGATGAGTCTCAAATGACCAAGGCTTTAAAGCCTAGGAGGGTCATTAGGAGGGTTGCTAGGGAAGTCATCCCTAGTGAATATTTAGTGAACCCAATGAGTTCAAATAAGTATTGGGTTCCTAGGAGCGTGATTCCATCACGCTAGATGAATTAGGGTGTGCCAACCTTAATTGAATAGGTAGTTAACCTAATCATGGAAAAAGGTGGCACTTTAGGAATGTTCAAGGTGTAATCAAGCATTGAAAATGAGATTAAGAAATTATTCCTAAGGTGATTAGCATGTGCCAACCATATTCGAGGAATTCTCTAGGGTCAATCTAATTGGCACATAGTGATCTAAAAATCTTTAGTATATGATTTTAGATCTATTACACTTAGGAATATGGAATTTATGGCAAAATGATCAAAATTATCAAAAATGGCAACTAAGGCTAGAATTAGGTATTTTCTATACATTTATATATTATTTGCCATGTATTGTTTGACATATGCCATGTCATGACATCATATTTAATTTATTATCATTTGAAATGTCATGATAATACTTAGGTTAGCTATATGTCATGCCTTATTTAAGTTTCATACTTTATGCCATGACATCATGACATTGGCACATGTTTTTACTTATGATATCATTATATGCCATGTCATTATCTTTTGCATTTATAATCAATTAATTTGATTTAAGGACAAAAACATAATTTGACATGGAAATCAAATTGTTGTTTAGAAAATGCATGAGAACTTAGATTAAGATGACCTAAACCATATCTCACATCAAAATTGACTTGGATGTGTTTGATACACCTTAGATGTGTGTGAGATATTAGGATCATGAGTTAGGATCAAGGTGCATAGTTCTTGTACCTAGATGAGCCTAATTCAAAATGGAGGATCATAGGGAAAGCTTGTGTACAAGTCATGTACATTTAGCCCTAAGATTGTGGTCCTAAATTGAATGGTTTAAAATCATTTCAAAATTGATTTGAAAAACCTTGATGAAGCTTTTCTAGTGATAGCATTCATCATTGAGCAAGTTGATACAAAGTTGAGGTAAACTTGAACTATTTCAAAGTTTTTAAACTTTGTATCAAGATTTGAAAATGGAAGTTATTTTCATAGAAAACTATTTTTCCATGATAGTATATGTTATGAGGAATGTATCCTCAAAATTTTACAATTTTTGGAATTTTCTATAATTTTTTAGGGGTTTCTGAATTTCGGGAGGAAAAAAAATTCAAAACTCTTATCAGAGAGTGGTGGACCGATCAGAGAAGAGCCTGATCGGTCCAGAGTAGTGTGGATCGGTCACTGGACCGATCCAAGGAAGTCTGATCGGTCTGGTGACCGATCCAGAGGAGTTCTGATCGGTCTGGTGACCGATCAGAGCGTGCCAAAATGCTGATTTTCGACTGATTGTCTGAAATTTCAGCTGTGGAAGTTGTATTTTAGATTTCTAAAGGATTGAAACTCTCCAAGACATTGTTGACATTGTTGGTGCAATGGTCAAGGGGGAGTTTTACCTATTGGTCAAGCGGGAGTTGACTTTTAGGGGGAGTTTTTACTCGATTTCTGAGGATGAGTGATATGAGATTATCACTATGTTGATTGTTGTGTTTAGTATCAAGGGGGAAATTAAGGGTTTCAATGAAAGGTATGGGACTTTCATTAGGAAGAAACTCTTGACCTTTATTCACTCTTTTTGATGTATGTCAAAAAGGGGGAGAATGTTTAGAAAATGTTCAAGGAAGAACATTGGAGTTTGGGGAGAATGCTCAAGGAAGAGCATTGGAAAACTATTGGAAAACCTAAGTTAGGTTATCGGGTTAACCTAACGTGATTATGATTTTTGTCAAACATCAAAAAGGGGGAGATTGTTGGTGCAACCTTAGGTCAAGGTTGACCTGGTTGACCCGACTCGAGCTGACCTGACTCGAGTTGTATTTTGATGTTTGACGAGAATAGAAAAGTTGTATCTTGATGTTTGACAAGAATACAAACTTGGGAGATTGTGGGTGCAACCTTCGGTCAAGGTTGACCTGGTTGACCCGACTTGAGTTGACCTGATTCGGTAAAGTCCAAGTATGGAGACTTGGCACGAAAAAAGTCCAAGTATGGAGACTTGGCACGGAAAAGTCCAAGCAGGGAGCTTGGCACAGGAAAAGTCCAAGTATGGAGACTTGGCACGGAAAAGTCCAAGCAGGGAGCTTGGCATGGGAGGTCGGAGAGGGCTCGGCAGCTCGTTCTCCAGACTAGGTCAGAGAGGGCTCGGGAGCTCGTTCTCTGGACCAGACGAAGTCGGAGAGGGCTCGGCAGCTCGTTCTCCGAACTAGGTCAGAGAGGGCTCGGGAGCTCGTTCTCTGGACCAGACAGGGTCAGAGAGGGCTCGGTAGCTCGTTCTTTGGACCGGACGTGGAAGTCGGAGAGGGCTCGGTAGCTCGTTCTCCGGACTAGGTCAGAGAGGGCTTGGGAGCTCGTTCTCTGGACCGGACGAAGTCGGAGAGGGCTCGGTAGCTCGTTCTCCGGACTAAGTCAGAGAGGGCTCGGTAGCTCGTTCTCTGGACCGAACGAAGTCGGAGAGGGCTCGGTAGCTCGTTCTTCGGACTAGGTCAGAGAGGGCTCGGTAGCTCGTTCTCTGGACCGGATGAAGTCGGAGAGGGCTCGGTAGCTCGTTCTCCAGACTAGGTCAGAGAGGGCTCGGTAGCTCGTTCTCTGGACCGGACATGGGAGAGGGCTCGGTAGCTCGTTCTCCGGACTAGGTCTGAGAGGGCTCGGTAGCTCGTTCTCAGGACCAGGTAGGGTTTAGGGCTGGGAGCTCTAAACCTGGATCGGTCTGGTGACCGATCCAGTGATACGCTGGTTGACTGATCGGTCTGGTGACCGATCAGTAATCATACAGAAGCGAAGAAGATCGGGAGAAGAAAGAGGGGGATCGGTCTGTGGACCGATCCACCTGAGTCCTGATCGGTCCACAGACCGATCAGAGAGTTCGGCAACTCTCTGTGAAGCGTGCTGATCGGTCTGGGGACCGATCAGCATAGGTCCTGATCGGTCCCCAGACCGATCAGGGATGTCCTGGACCGATCAGGCCATAGCCTGATCGGTCCAGGCCTAGCCGTTGCGACACAACGACTAGTTTATGTGTCTTCTTCTTCGCAGGTTATATAACAGGTCGAGGTGGGCTATAGTGCTTGTTCTTCTTCCTCACTCTTGCGATCTGAGCTTTGCTGAGCTCCCTATTCCTGAAGCTTCGTGTGAGCTTCCCTCGACTGGGTGATCAGATGGTGTTGACATCGTGAAGTTGCTGCTTCATCGAACTCCAGTCGACGAGAAGGCAAGCAAAGTGTTTTTACATTTATATTGTTCTTGTTTTCTTTCTCTATTTGTTGTACTCCATTCTTGCTGTTGCAAGAGAGATTGTGGCGAGGTTTCTCCACCCAGAAGGAGTTCATATTAGCCGGTTATCCGAGGTCTCATCCACCGACGGATTGATAGGCTTCATCCACCTTACGGACACGCCGAGGAGTAGGAGTATCATCTCCGAATCTCGTTACATCATCGTGTTTGAGGTTTGATCTTCTCCACTTTTGTTTATACATTGTATTTCCGCTGCGCTAACTAAAATTGTAGGAAGAAACGCGAATTTGGGGTCGGCTATTCACACCCCCCTCTCTAGCCTCGACCGTCGATCCTAACAACCTCTAGGTTTTCCGAGTAGCAACCAACAATTGGTATCAGAGCTAGGGTTTTGCCTCTGTGTATTTGGTATTAGTTTAATTATGCACATGTCATACATAATTTAGGCAGGTTAATAGTAGGATGTGCTAACTTTGTGGATGCAGGATCCAACTATTATGGCTTTTAGTTATTATGTGTGTGATTGGACCCTTGGACATGTCAAGGGCA
Organism: Zingiber officinale; assembly: GCF_018446385.1. Taxonomy (NCBI): domain Eukaryota; kingdom Viridiplantae; phylum Streptophyta; class Magnoliopsida; order Zingiberales; family Zingiberaceae; genus Zingiber; species Zingiber officinale. Next base: position 124,564,337 of record NC_055988.1, read on the forward strand.
TTTATATGTGTGTGCATGATTGTATTAAAATACAGCAGGTGCTGTATTTAGTTTTATTAGGATTTTATTTTTGATCTAGATACATGTACATTCCTTTTAAGGAATATAGGATCAAAAATGTAAAAATCTATTTATGTCGCGAATCGAATCTTGCAAAGCGTGGAACCTTCTAAGGACCAGAGGCGCAGCGGAACTAGGAGCAAGATGGATGCGACAACTAGACCCGGTGGCGGTGGCCAAATATGGCAGCAGCTTGGGATGACAACACACGGAGGACAACTAGAGATAAAAGCCATAATAGTTGAAAATTAGATTTTCTATTTATTGCTTTTATATTGTGTTGTGTGTATATGTTAGTTTACATGTTTAGTAGGCTAGCATAGTTAAAATTCCTCATTTATAAATAACTAAGTGGGAGAGGGATTTTTAAATAAATCCCATGGTCTTCATTACTGGTTTGTAAGTGATGCAAACAAGCTTGCGCGTTGGCTCTGAGTGCCTTCCTCCATAACGGATGAGCTTGTTTGTGGATCACTAGAACAGACTTCCATTTTTGGATGACTATAGGAAGTTAATTAATAGCGTGTGATCTTCCCCAACGGAAGGGGCATAATCTTATTAATGGACTTAGTGTCAAGTAATGGTATACACTTAGACACATCTAATAGTATCCTCCCCATCGGAGTCACTGCTATTATTTGTGTGACCAAAAGACACCAACTATTAATTTTATTTGTCAAAAAGTTAGGTTGACAAGATAATAAAATTAATGGGATAAAACCCTCCTTTTACAAATGTTGAATTTGTATACGTCCACACTAATGTGGCATACAAAATTCATGGTGTTTTGAGGTGTTGGTTAATTTAAAATAGTATTATTTGAGGAATCAATATTATTCTAAATTTAGAGTTCTGACCAAAAGTTATTTGTGATTCTTAGGATGACTTTCAATCCACTGTCCATCATACTTCAACAGAATAGACTTACTGGACCTAATTACATAGATTAGAAAAGGAACCTGGACATTGTTCTTACTGCTGAAAGCTATAAATTTGTACTGACTGAGCCTTGCCCTAAAGCACCTACTGGTGAATCTACCCAAGAGGAGATTGAATATCATAGGAAATGGGTAAAAGCAGATGAGATGGCGCGGTGTTACATTTTGGCTTCAATGTCAAATGTATTGCAACATCAGCATCAAGACTTACCAACACTTATGATATTATGAACAATCTCAAGGAACTCTTTGGTCATCAGGATAGGGCTTCTAGACAAGAAGCCATGAGAAAGATAATGACAGTCACCATGCAAGAGGGTACTCCTGTGAGGGATCATATCCTAAAGATGATGGCTTATCTGAACGAGACACAGATCCTTGGAGGAGAAATTGATGGGGAAACCCAGATCGATATGATCCTCCAAACACTACCTAGAAGTTTTGAGCAATTCCGCCTGAATTACAATATGAATAAAAGGGTATATTCATTGGCGGAACTACTGACAGAACTTCAGGCAGCAGAAGGATTATTTCGTCACAATGCTCAAATTCACTATGCTGAAAATGGTTCTACTTCTAAGCCGAGAGGAAAGAAGAAGAAGAAACAAGTCGGTTCAGCAAAGAAAGTGAATAAGTCTCAGAGTACGGGATTTAAAGCTGGAGTGAAGAAGCCGAAGGGCAAGTGCTTCATCTGCAAGCAGGCAGGACATTGGAAGGCGGACTGTCCTCGTTGGAACTAAAACAAAGGTATATCTCATGCTCTAGTTGTTGAAACATGTTTAGCGGTATTATCTACCAGCACCTGGTGTGTAGATACGGGAGCCACTGATCATGTCTGCAATTCCTTGCAGGGGTTCCAGGAAACCCGACGACTATCTGAAGGAGAAATTACCGTCTACATGGGCAATGCTACTAAGGTGGCAGCTGTTGCAGTGGGAGACGTCTACTTATCTTTTAGTAGAAATAGGAATTTGGTTTTAAGAAATTGTCTTTATGTACCCAGTTTTAGAAAGAATTTAATTTCAGTTTCTAAACTATTTTTAGATGGATATTCAGTTTCTTTCAGTAACGATGTAGTTATTAAGAGAAATAAAGTGATTATCTGTTCTGGTACATTAGTTGGCAATTTGTATACTTTAAATCCAATTTCTTCCACAAAGCAAAACATGGAAATTTATAACTCATCTTCTAACTCAAATAAAAGAAAAGAACCTTCGGAAATGAACCAAGCATATCTTTGGCATCTAAGGCTTGGTCATATTAACTTAAGTAGGATTCAGAGGCTAATAGCCGATGGACTTTTGGGTTCATTAGAGTTGGAAAATTTTCCAACTTGTGAATCTTGCTTGGAAGGTAAAATGACCAAGAGACCATTCAAGGCCAAGGGGTATAGAGCCAAAGAAGTGTTGGAATTGGTTCATTCTGATTTGTGTGGTCCTATGTCTGTCCAGGCAAGAGGTGGTTTTGAATATTTTGTCTCTTTTATAGATGATTATTCAAGATACGGATATATTTACCTAATGCGCCGCAAGTCTGAGTGCTTTGATAAGTTCAAAGAATACAAGGCTGATGTGGAGAAATGATTAGGTAAAAGTATCAAGACACTACGATCTGATCGTGGTGGCGAATACCTCTTAGGAGAGTTTAGGAATTACTTATCAGAGGCCGGGATTCAATCCCAATTGTCTGCACCTGGAACACCCCAACAGAATGGTGTAGCAGAACGAAGGAATAGGACTCTTATGGAGATGGTTAGATCGATGATGAGTTATTCAGAATTACCAAATTCGTTTTGGGGATATGCTCTGGAAACAGCAGTGTATGTTCTGAACTTAGTACCTTCTAAATCAGTTTCTTCTACTCCCATAGAATTGTGGAATGGGCGAAAACCCAGTCTAAGACATATTCGGATTTGGGGTAGTCCAGCACATGTGCTGAAACCAGATGCTGATAAGTTAGAATCCCGTACAGAAGTTCGCGTGTTTGTAGGATATCCCAAAGGAACGAAAGGTGGTTTATTTTATAGTCCTAAAGACCAGAAGGTCATTGTTAGCACCAATGCCCAGTTTTTAGAAGAATACTATATAATGGATCACAAGCTCAGTAGTAAAGTTGTTTTAGAAGAACTAAGAGAGGGCACGTCTACTTTAGTACCAACAGTACAAGATGAAGTATCACAAGAGACTGCAACACGTGTCACACATGATACACAACCACAGACAGTGCCTCGTCGTAGTGGGAGGGTTGTGAGGCAGCCCGAGAGATTCATGTTTTTGGGAGAGTCTTCGGACTTGATCCCGGGAAAACATGAACCTGATCCCCGGACATATGACGAAGCACTCCAATATATTGATGCAGCATCTTGGCAAAAGGCGATGAATTCTGAAATAGAGTCTATGTACTCTAATAAGGTATGGGAGCTTGTAGAACCACCTGATGGTGTAAAAGCCGTTGGATGTAAGTGGATCTACAAAAGGAAAAGAGGGACAGACGGGAAGGTAGAAACCTTCAAAGCTAGGCTTGTTGCGAAAGGGTACACTCAGAAAGAGGGAATCGATTATGAGGAAACTTTTTCACCGATAGTCATGCTTAAGTCTATCCGGATACTCTTATCCATTGCTGCTCATATGGATTATGAGATTTGGCAAATGGATGTCAAGACAGCTTTCCTTAATGGAAGTCTTGAAGAGAACATCCATATGAAGCAACCAGAAGGGTTCATTGAAAAGGGCAAAGAGCATCTAGTGTGTAAGCTCAATCGATCCATTTATGGACTGAAGCAAACTTCAAGATCTTGGAACATCCGGTTTAATGAAGTAATCCAGTCATATGGATTTATTCAAAGTCCGGATGAGTCTTGTGTATATAAGAAGTGTAACGGAAACGTGGTGGTATTTCTTGTACTATACGTAGATGATATTTTGTTAATTGGCAACAATGTCAAAGTATTATCAGACGTAAGGGTATGGTTGTCCAAACAATTTGATATGAAGGACTTAGGAGAGTGTGCACACATTCTTGAGATCAAAGTAATAAGGGATCGCAAGAAAAGAATGTTGTGTCTGTCTCAAGCTTCATATATAAATACAATCCTTGCTCGTTTTAGCATGCAGAATTCCAAGAAAGGTTTCTTACCTTTTAGGCATAGAATAGCTCTATCTAAAGAGATGTCTCCTAAGACATCAAAGGAGATAGAAGACATGAAAGCAGTTCCTTATGCCTCGGCTGTAGGAAGCCTTATGTATGCAATGCTATGTACGAGACATGATATTTGTTTTGCCGTGGGCATGGTCAGCAGATATCAGAGTAACCCTGGACAAGGACATTGGACTGCGGTAAAGCATATATTAAAGTACCTGAGAATGACTAGAGATTATATGCTAATTTACCAAGCAGACGATTTGCTCCCTGTGGGTTACACGGATTCAGATTTTCAATCAGATAGGGACAATAGTAAGTCTACATCAGGCTATGTGTTTACTTTAGGAGGTGGAGCCATTTCATGGAGCAGTGTTAAGCAGAAATGCGTATCGGACTCAACCATGGAAGCTGAATATGTAGCAACCTCTGAGGCAGCTAAAGAAGCAGTATGGCTCAGGAACTTTCTAATGGACTTAGATGTGATTCCTGGTTTACCCAAAATTATCACAATTTATTGTGATAATAGCGGTGCAGTTGCAAACTCGAAGGAACCACGAGCTCATAAGGCAAGTAAACATATAGAGCGCAAGTACCACCTGATACGAGATATCGTGAAGCGAGGAGAAGTGTCATCGCCAAGATTGCATCAGCAGATAACCTGGCAGATCCTTTCACTAAGGCCCTTCCGGCGAAAGCTTTTGATCGACATGTGGAGGGAATGAGAATCAGTTGTATGGTAGAAGATATGACAGCTTAGTCATTAGTATAAGTGGGAGATTGTTGGAGTGTATACTGAAAGCCTAAGCTTTGTAAACATTCATTATGAATAAAGAATCATATTTGGTTAAATTGTCTACATTTAGTTGTAGTTGTTCAATTAATTTATATTGTAGATAACATAGTATGTGGTGTCACATGCAGAAGATAATGTTATCAGTACCTTATAAATTATAAACAGTAGCTCACGACCAAAATAGAAAGGAACAAACCATTAGAAGGTCGTAGTGTAATTAGGTATCAGTTTATCTTGACTGTATAATTACACTAGTACACTCAGAGTGTATTGAGTAGGACCATTTGAGGTCATTTCTTTTATACTGACTTTATAAAGAAACAAAGACCTCGGTTATTATGGAAGTGTGTGCTCTTAATCCTAATATAATAACAAGCATATATATTTGATATTTATTTCTTTAATTTATCAATGGGTGAGATTTAGTTCGATGAATCAATAAGCCCGATAAATTGGGAAATGGTATCACTTATAGTGTGTGTTGTTGATTATAGAAGGAAACTGTGTCCTAGAGATACTAGGTTGATAATGTCCTCAAGAGGAGCTCATAAGGATTGTCATGTTAAACCCTGCAGGTGGACTTAGTTCGACATGACGATAAAGTTGAGTGGTACTACTCTTGGACTAAGATATTAATTAAATGAGTTGTCAGTAACTCACTTAATTAGTGGACATTCGATATCTTAAACACAGGGAGACTAACACACTCATAATAAGAAGGAGCCTAAAAATGTAATTTGGGATTGGTGCGGTAGTTCAATAATAGTTCTCTAGTGGAATGAATTATTATTGATAAAATGAAGTTGTGTGTTTGGGGCGAACATGGGATGCTTAATTTTATCGGGAGACCAAAACCAATTTCTCCTCTCGGTCCCTATCGTAGCCTCTTATTTATAGAGTACTATACCCACCTTCTATACCCACCAACAGGGGGCCGGCCAAACTAGCTTGGGAACCAAGCTAGGGCCGGCCTAGGTATAAATTGGGGTGGCCAGCCCTAGCTTGAACCCAAGCTAGAGGGGCCGGCCATATTAATTTAAAAAGGGATTTTAATTTTAATTTTTATTATGTGGGAGATATAATTTATTAAAGAGAATTAAAATTAAAATATCTCTCTTGTAAAAGATCTACAAAAGATTAAAGAAAGAGATTAGATCTCTTTCCTTATTTGTAGATTGGTGAGATATTTTATTTTCTCTTTAAAAATTATTCACATGTTGTAAAATTAAAATTATAAAAATTTCCTTTTATCAACCATGAAGAGATTTTTAAAGAGAAATTTTAATTTTAAAAATTTCCGAAAACAAATTAGGAAATTTTAATTGTTGATTAAACCTTGTCTAATTTATCTCTTTTAATGTGGCCGGCCATTAGAGATTAAATTGAGAAATTTTATTTTATTTTTATCAATTAAATCATGTCAAGGAAATTAAGGAAATTTTATTGTAATTAAATTTCCTAATTTGCCTAGGCCAAGGAATATAAAAGAAGGGGTGAGGGTGCCTTCACAAGACACAACCTCTATTATTTTCTCTCCCTCTTTTATTCCTTGAAGTGGCCGGCCATCCTCTTCCTCTCTCCCTCTTTGTGGTGGCCGAAACTCTCAAAGGCTTGGAGCTCTTGTGGCGGCCGGATACTACTTGGAGAAGAAGAAGAAGGAGGAGGAGAGAAAGCTAGCATCTCTTGGAGCTTGGTTGGTATTTTTTTCTTCATCCTTGGTTAAGCTTTTTGTGGCCGAACCTAGCTAGGAGGAGAAGAAGGTGGTTGGTGGTTTCTCATCTCGGAAGATCGTTGCCCACACAACGTCCGAGGTTAGAAGAGGAATACGGTAGAAGATCAAGAGGTCTTTCTAAAAGGTATAACTAGTAATTTTTCTTTCCACATCATACTAGTTATTTTTGGAAATAATACCAAATACAAGAGGCTTACGATTCTAGAATTTCGAATATGTTTTTCGATATTGTGTTCTTTTATTTTTTCTTTTCCTTGTGATTTGATTGTTCTTTTCAGTTAACCTAAAGTTATTTTAGGAAATTAAATATTAGCTTTCTATAAAAGGTTTTGTCTAGTCGGTGGTGGTTGCTCCCATATCCAAGAAGGCCATGTGCCTCGCCACGTCAGTACTGGGAACCGATTATGGAAATTAATATTTAATGGAATTAATAACTTAAGGTGATTTGGGTCGAACGTGTTAAGTTCCGCAGGAGACCCAAGTCAAAACCTAAAAGAACGAATATATTAAGTTTTGGATCAAACGTGTTAAGTTCCGCAGGCGATCCAAAATTTAATTTAAAAGAACACATGGTAGCTAGGAAAAGGTTCAGACCTTTGTACAAAATTTTTGTACAGTGGAACTTCTAGGTTTTCCGAGTAGCAACCAACACTTCAACCCTTGAGGATGTCAATGATGTCTCATTTTCCTCATCCACACTTGTGGATGGCCTCTCTTCATCCTCCTTCTCCTCAGATGTGACCGAATTCACTTCCTCTTCTCCTTTTGATGTTGAATTGGTCTCCACATCCGATTGGTCCTTTTTCTCCTCTTGGACCACTTCATCCTTTTCTTCGGATTTTTCCTCTTCGTGTGTAGGCATGAGTTCTTCCCATTGAACCTTCTTTATCTTGCTCCACAAATTGTGAGCATTCTCGTACTCACCTACACACCTCATCACATTAGAAGGCAACATATCAATTAAAATTGATATTACCTTATTGTTTGTCTTCGATCTCGAGGCTTGCTCCTCCGTCCAATATCGTGGTTGAAGCTTCTTCCCTTTCTTGTCTTTCGGGACTTCGAACGGTTCCTTGATCACCATCATGATATCTCAATCCGTGTCGAAGAAGACCTCCATCTTCATCATCCAATAGGTGATGTCCCATAAGCCTCCGCCTTCAAACTTCGACGGTTCACTCAAGCCGGTCATCTTCTTGTATTTGCTCTTCTCGGTGATTAGTCCGGTGAAGTACGAACCTAGCTCTAATACCACTTGTAAGGGATCAGATGGCTTGCTAGAAGGGGGTTGGATAGACAGTGTTTCCAAATCGTTTGCTTCCTACGTATTCGTTAGTGTGCAAGCGGAAATACAATAACAAATACTAATACGAGTACAAATATAAACAAGAAAGAAATGTAAACCGCTAACACGTTCGTTTATGTGGTTCGGAGATAACTTGCTCCTACTCCACGGCTGTCCGTAAGGTGGACGATCCCTCAATCCGTCGATGGATTAGTCCCCGGAAGCTCCAGCTAGCTCAAACCTCCTTGTGGATGGAGAAACCTCACCACAACACTCACCAGGAATGCTTGGACACAAGGGAAACCTTGAGCACTTAGTGACTACTAATTAGGCTTTAACCAAGTCTAATTTTGTCACCTTGACCGGTCATCCCAAGCTCCTTCTTATAGAGCTTGGAAGAAATCAGCAAGCTGATTTGCCCGTTACCAGTCGACTGGTCCTTGCACCAGTCGACTGGTGCCAGCCCAACGACATGCCAACGGCTATCTACCAATCGACTGGTCCCATGACCAGTCGACTGATCCCAGCCATTTCGGGCACAGAGAGCTTATGTGCTCACCACCAGTCGACTGATCCCAGTACCAGTCGACTGGTACAACCCTATACCTAGGGTTCCCATCCCAAGTACATTTCTCTCAGCACTCGGACCCTCACGACTCACTTGACTCTTCTTTGCAGCCTTGACCTCTTGCCTTCAAGCCTACTTCCTTTGGCTCTCGTCCCTCGAATGCATCCAAGCCCGCAGCTCATCCCCAATGTCATCCTTCGCGTATGCCTCGAAGTCGCTTTCCTCGGCCCTTGTCCTTGCTTCTTTGTCCACGGTCCCTCGGATGCATACAAACCCGCGGCTCATCCCCAATGTCATCCTTCACCGGGCCCGAAGCCATCAACCTGAGTCACATGTGTATCATGTAGTCCTGCACAACTCAAGTACACATATCAAATAAAGAGTGAATCTAACTTAAACCCTTTGCTCAAACACCAAAACACATGGTCACACAGACCATTGGGATTGCTCCAACAATGTTGAGGTCTTGTAAGATAGCACTCAGGAAGTGGAATCGGAGAGTAAGATAGCACTCAGAAGATACTCAGAATTGGACTTAGAAGGTACTCAGAATTGGACTTCGAATCTGAAGATGTTCAAGAATTGGAAACAAAACCATGAGATGCTCGGGAACTATGTATATACTTAGAGAGTGCTCAAGAGTTAGGCGGGCGCAGAGCCGAATAGTAAGAGAAACATAGGTTTTGTTTGGTGATTGAATAGTAATAAAAAGATAGGTTTTGTTTGATTTGGGGGGCAATAAAAGCAATTGATAATGACCATTATAGGTGGAGGTTTTGGATGGCCATTGAAAGATAATAACGGTGGTTGACGACCGTTACAAAAGGAGAATATTAATATCATAAAAGGTGTCATTACATAGTAACAACTATAAAAGAAAGATTATAATTCAAGAGGGGAGGCAAATGTTCATTCTCATGCTTACTTTTCATACATTCATCTACTACAGTTCTACTATTTTTTTACTCTCGTGATCTTACTTAAGCATCGGAGGGGTTTTGTCGAGACTAGATTGATGCCCTATGACTTTGTATTGACTCTAGGAAAAAAACCTTTTATTTCTTTACAATGTACAAACAGAACATTTAATCATCAACATACTAGAAGCACTCGGCTTTTGAATTTTGTTATATCATAATTGGCACCATCTCTATGGGAAACTAGAGATAAGACGTTAATGTTGAGATGAAGGGAGAAGGGACGACTTCACACCTCACTAGATGGATGGAAAATCAAAATGAAACATGATCTCAAAGTCCTGCATGAGGTTGCTCCTCTCTTTCTCCATAACTATAACCATCACCTCCTCTAGGATTGATTGGAGGCAGCTGGAACTGCTATCCCCTCTGCCTAGTTGATCGAGGATGGATCTTCCTAATGGTCTCCGCTAGCATCCTCAATGTTGGACGCAGGTTGTTCCTCTCCTTCTCCACGATTGTTCGTGTGCTGACGTAATTGTCACCTCTTCCGCAACATGTAACAGTAGCCTCTTCTGCACCATGTAACCATTGCCTCTTCCACAAGTAACGGTTGTTTCCTCCTTAATTATTGGAGTGTTGCTATAACCCTTGCCACCTAGGTGGTTGTTCGAGGTTGGCCCGAGACATTATCTCCTCGTTGCATTTTGATTGCTTTGCCACTAATTTTGTCGGATTTGGTATTTTTCTAAAAATATGATAGGGTTGGAGAGCACGGGGTCATTGCTCCCAACCATGACTATTGCTATTTTTGTTTGTGTTTGACGATTTCTCTCATTCTTCATGGTCGTCACTACCTCTGTCAAGCCCTTATCACAATGAACTTTTATTTGGGGTCATTGATGCTAATGTATGGTGGGACAGTTTCGATACTTCTAACTTTGATACTCAACATTTGGAAAAAGAAATACGAAATCCTTAGGATGTGAAGATCATTCCGGATGTTGAAATCATCACTAAAGATGAGAAAAAAATACTACTTTTCATATGATATGGTGGATGATAATGTTGACAAATCCAAGCTCAAGTGGGTTGTGGATGCCTAAAGATTGCCCCAATTGCTTTAGACCGAGCCCAAGAGGGAGCAACCTAATCAAGAGGGTGCCAAGACGGCAAAGGCATGAGAAGTTCATTCAGTGATCCTACGTGTTGTGGGAGGTGGTGCCCAACATCTTGAAGATGGACAAGGAGTCATTGATCGACGATGTCGTCATCCACATCACTGAGTTGCGGCAAAGTGTTGGGGAAATGGAGGTCGCTTGTAAATCCAAGTGCGCGGAGCATTAGGTCGATGGGGGCACTACTGATGAGGACATCATCATACGCATAGGTTGCACGCTGAGAACACACTCAGTCGGGAACATCATTTGAGCCTTGAAGTGGTCAAAAGTCAAAGTGACAAACTCAAAGGGCACTATGAGAGGCAACAAAGTGAGATGACTATAGAAAATGAGATGAATGTTGAAGCAATAGAATCATATTAGATCTCTAATGTGTTCATTAATAAAAGATGTAGGACCCGCTTGCAGAGCAGAAAGGCACACTTCATGCATTCATCGGCTGTAGGACCCGCTTGCAGAGCAGAAAGGCACACTTCATGCATTCATCAAGCCGAGCACTCCATGCATTTAGTAAAGGTGGGACCCATTTTCTCTTTTTGCATGCAATATTGCCAAGCACCCTATCTGAGTATCCTTACCAAAGGTGAGACCCACACCTTCATGGAGTATTACTAGTGTAATAATGACGAGCACCCACTTCTTCATGTGTTGATGTGGAACACCATTGCCAAAGACGAACCCACTTTTTCTAAAAAGAAATAAAAGTTTGAACATCAAGATGAGAAGATTACATTATTGAGCATCATATCATTTACCAATGTCGGTCATCACCCGAGTACTATAGCATACTGAGCATTGTAGCTATGAGCTATTTTGCTTGCTTGAGTACGCCTAGAAACCAAAGACTTTAAGAGTTTAAATTTGAGTCGAACGGTGACAGTTATAAGTGGATGCACCCTCTAATACAAGGGCATTTTTGAGAAAAAGGTGGGACAATTTTTATCACTCTTTTCATATAAGGAAATAATGTCAACATTAAGAAGTACGTTATTCTATGCAATCTCGCTTATTTGTTATTTTCTCCTTTAAAATTTGACTTGAATATCAGGGGATTTTTGTCGAGATTTGCTTTGGCCACTATCTAACTTTTTTTGTGAGCACAAGATATCAATGTCCCGAAAGTCTTCCGCTGCAGACATCCAAAGTTAGATTGATCTTTAGACACTCAATCTTTAGATTGATAACTAGAAAGTGTCTAAAAGAGAGAAGGAACAATTCGATCAAGTAGGAGTGGGGTGCGGTCGGTTTAGGATGTGGAGGTATGATGTCTTTTGTGCAACTAGTTCAGGATGTAGAGGCATGATGTCATTGTACCAAAGTGGATGTGAATATATGATATCTGTGGTGTTGAGGAAAAGATGAGGAGGTACAATTTATATTGAATTGAGGAGAGGATTTTGAGGTATGATGTCTATTGTGCCGAGGTGGATGCAAATGTATGATATCTAAGGTGTCGAGAAAAAGATGTGGAGGTATGATATTATTGAGTCAAGAGGAGGATGTAAAAATATTTAAAATCCTAACCCCAAGTTGATAGCCTTCTGAGTCCTTGACTCGGTTGTGCATTTATAAACTTCAATTGAGTTAACAACCTAAGTCCGAACTGTGTCGGCTACATTCTGAGCCTTTGACTCGGTTGCGCATTATAAGCTCGAACTGAGTTGGCAACCGAAGCTTGAATTACGTCGATAGTCTTTAGAGGGGTGACTAATGAATGAGCGATCGTTTGAATTCTATGGTCGGACTCGGTTTACAATGCACCATCTCACTCATGTGAGGAGTGACTAATGATATTCCATAATAATCTACGATTGTTATGAATGGACCAACTAAGTTAAACCTATAAGGAAATTGGATTTTGTGGTGAAGTCTTGTAAGGCAGGACTCAGGAAGTGGAGTCGGAGTCATATAATGTTCAGGAGATTGAGTTCGGAGTTATTAGGTATTTGGGAAGTGTAATTGGAACTAGAAGGTGCTCAAGAATTGGATTCAGAATCTGAAAATGCTCATGAATTGGAGATAGAACAATGAGGTGCTCGGGATGTTGTTGTCGTTAAGTAATAAAATATATCGATCCTACAAGAACTATAAATCAAAGTACCAATTGAAGTTGTGAAGCTAGTTTATCTAGAGAATTAAAATTGTGTGAGTTCAAGAGAGAGAGAAAGAGAGGGAATTGAGAGAGTTGAGAGAGTCTAGATCCAACAAAAGGTCGAGAGCAAGCAAGTGGTCATGAAGAAGTCTGGATTGGACGATCTTAGGACTTCGGTTTGCCACGATAATTGTTGACATCATAAGTATTGTTTACTTTCCTCTCTATATGTTTATTCACATTGGTGAACCTATCCTAAAATACCGATATAGGCTTTTGAAATTATATCGGCGTGCCTACCCAAATGTTTGAAATTATTAGTTCAATCGCTTTCTCATGAATGCCCCTATCACGTGAACCCCATGATCCCCTAGTTGCCCTCATTTACTTTGTGACACCGAATCAAGGTAGACCTATTAAGATCTGTGACAGACAATGGTGCCCTTATTGGAGAAGAACATCATTTCCTCGTGGCATACCGACATACTTTCGTGATCGACTCTTACTGTCTCGGACATTTATGGGTCGAAGAGTTGGATTCACTTTTCAGTCCTTCCCCATGTCTGTGAGATATGAAAGTGCAGGTTAGCGTCACAGTCATATATCCACAATAAAGTCAAACCATGAATAAACATGTCATGCAATAGAGAAAGGTAAACACTTACTTAAATTGATTATCAACGATTATATCGGGTTATTTCCTAATCCTAAGATCTAAATAACTACTCCATAGAGATGGAGTTACAACTAGACTTGACCACGGTTCAGAACCAATGGTTTGATGGTTTAGAACCGTTGGTTCGACAATTCCTGATAGGTCGATCCTCTTAACTTTAACCGCCCAAGACGGTTACGGTTCACAATTTGGAACTGTCAATTCATGGTTCACCATGGTTTATGATTATTATATTAAAAATTTTAAATTTTAAAATTTATTTAAAAAAGGGTTTGTACTTTTTAAAATTATATACGTATCCTCTTAGGGTAAGGGAATCAAAGTTCACATAGTTCTTTTATATTTTTATTCTTTTATATTAGGAAGTGATGTTGTTACTCACTTCCATTTTTCATTCCCGTTGTATTCGTCCCTTCAATATCAAAATCTTTGACTTCGTCATCTGAAAGTTGTATTCCTTGGATTCTTTTCTCAACTCTGATTCAATCGTCGAGTAATATTTGGACTTCCAATAAATTGGGAGACAAAGTGAATCGCGATTCATCTAATATGTTGTCATCGGCACTGAACATCTACTCCACAGCAATAGTTGACATTAGACAACTAAAATTTCTTTGGCGATCATGAAAAGGACAGGAAAGCTTTGAGCCTTTTATGACCACCACTTTAGGATATCAAAATTTTTGCTATCTACTTCATTAAAATCAAAAGAATTCATAAAATAATTCTCAAGTTTCTATGTGGAACTTGAGGAACCCCATAGATGTTTTGTTCGCCTTTTTAATAAAAGTTGTGCTTTTGTAAGTTTTAAATTATTACTAGTAGCTTGTTATGTTTTAGAATTATTAGGTGGCGTTTGTTGAGGGGTTTGGGCATGAAGGAATGAATTCATTCCCAAACCTTGTGTTTGGTTGATGGGAATGAAACCCAAAAACTTGGGTATTGGTGAAACTCACCTCCTCTTTTGGATTTTGATGAGAATAAAAATAAGAATTAAGTTTTAGACGAAAATACTCTTAATATATTTGTTCAATTTTTCTTTCATATCACTTTCTCTCTCCTTATTCTCTCATCATACTTTCTATCTCCTCATTCTATCATCACACTTTCTCTCTCCTCTACCTCTCCCATCATACTCTCTCTCTCTTCATTTTCTCTTATCATATTTTCTCTCTCTATATTCTCTCCTATCACACTTTCTTTATTTTTTTCTCATCACCGAGACTTCCACCATCTAGTTTCACTCACTAGGGCCCGACTTTACTCACCGGGACTTCCACCACCTAGCTTCACTCTCTAGGGCTCGACTTCACTCACCAAGATTTTCACTTTGTCTAACCTTTGGTTAGAACTTACTTTTGCTAGTCATCTAGTCCTGACTAGACTTCTTTCTCCCAAATATCAAATCCTGTTTAGGTCAACCCTTGGTCATATTGTCAAATATCGAAATCCTAGAGGTCGATTGCACCAATACAAAAGAACATGTCCATGTTATGGGATATGACTAGAAAGCATCATTGTAGCTTCTCATTCCAAGGCTTAAATGACTCTGTTTTTACTTTAATAAAAACAAACAAAGAGTAATTTTCCGAACTAAAAGAGTAAAATAAACAAAATGAAGATGCGAGAATGTAAATTATGCTCATGAAATGACACAGAATATATGTAAAACAATACTAAAAGCACGTAAGAAACACGCATATCAATCTTGTAAGCAAGGAAATTGGATTTGGTGGTGAAATATTGTAAGGTAGCACTTGGGAAGTGGAGTCAGAGTCATACAATGTTCGAGAGATCGAGTTCAAAGTTATTAAGTGCTTGGGAAGCAGAGTTAGAGTTAGAAGGTGCTCGGTAATTGGATTCATAATCTGAAGATGCTTAGGAATTAGAGATAGAACCATGAGGAGCTCAGGAAGAATGTCTAGACCAAGAGAGTGTTCGGAGGCAGATGTAAAATTGAATAGTAAGAGAAGCATAGGTTTAGCTCTAAGACAATAAAAACAATTGATAATGGTCATTATGGGTGGAAGTTTCGAGTGGTCGTTGAAAGGTAATAATGATGGTTGGCGGTCGTTATAGAAGAATAATATTAATGTCATAAAGAGTGTCATTATATAGTAACAGCTATATAAAAGAAAGGACATAATTCAAGAAGGGAAGGCAAATACTCATTCTCATGCTCACTCTTCATACATTCATCTATTGCAGTTCTATTATTTTCTACTCTCATCATCTTACTTAAGCATTAGAGGGGTTTTGCCAGGACTAGATCAACACCCTCTGACTTTGTGTTGATTTTGAGCAAGAAAACTTTTTATTTTGATACTATGAATAGATAGAACATTCAACCATCAACATCCCAAAAGTACTCAATTGAGAGTTTTTGAATTTTATCATGTATATATAGAGAGAGAGAGAGTTTTGATATGACGCACCTTACACAGCACACCCAGTGAGCACCTCAAAAAAAATTTTATTTTGATTTTTTTTTTGCTTAATACTATAATCCAACCCCTAAGTCCTAAATACAAAATCTGATTGGGATAACTGAGAGCTTAAAAAAATAAAAAAATAATATAAAAAATATATATATTACACTATGTACTCACAAGGTGTGCGACATAAGGGGTGTGACATATTATATATATGTGGGTTACCTTGCAAACACCCCCTGTACTTCCAGCATGAGCGCCTAAATGTAGTGGGGTGCCCGAAATACTTCCAGGTACTTCGCATGTACTCAGGCGCCCACGCTGGCCTAAGAGAGTGTCCAACATATCACTTGCATTCTTTTATATATAAAAAAGCATGTTACCTTACCTCTTGAGTCTTATAAGCAATTTTCTTAATTTTTTTAGAGCTTGAGTTTAGAATTTAACTTAGTATTCAAGCTAAAGAAAAAAAATACACTCACAAAGAAAGTACTATAAGGTAAGTGGAATATCATTTCTCTATATATAGTTCTGATATGCTGCCTGACTCCCCATACATAACACACATAGAATTCTAAGCACTTGGATCTCTTCTAAATGTCCGAATTAGTTTCGGATGCCTTGCACATTCATCAAACATGGGAGTCGAATACGGAAATCAGGCAGCATATCATTTTCCACATATATATATATAGAGAAATATTATTCTGCACACTTTACCCTACACATTCTGTGAGCACCTACATTTTTTTTTATATTTAAATTTTTATATGTGTTTAATAATATAACTCAATTCTTAAACGCTAAAAGTAAAATCGTATTGACATAACCGGAAGTTTAAAAATAAGCAGACACCATTGTTGCCCATGCCAGACGCCCAAACTATATTGCAAATTTAGTTTGCTCACCCACGGTGAACAACCACCCTGGGCTACCATGTATTTTATTTTATTTTTTTTATTTTCTTGTTTTTCTAAGCAGTGGACTATGCTTATCAGATTTTAATTGTAGGAGGTTGGATTAACGTATTAAGTAAAAATAAAATTTTTTAAAAATTTTAAAAAAAAATACTTTGAATTGGAAAGCTCAGGTTCGCGTGAATTTCGGTCCATAAAATTTTGGAATTCAAAGGGTGAATATGATGATCACTTAAGATATTTAGAGATTAATTTTCCTCTATTATATTGAACCCTGGGATGGCTGAAGCTGTCCGTCCTATGAAATTTTTCATTAATTATTAGAATAAATCGAGAAGCGTACGTAGTGGACAGTTCAGAAACTCAGTATTATTTAGTTGCGCCTTTTATTTACAAGAATTTTTCCTCCAAATGATTGTCACTCAAGCACCCATAGTTCGATCACCAGGTATGACATATTTATAGGAATTTTTTCTCCAAATGGGGGAGCAACCAAAGAACGCTAGGCTTCTGGGCTGGCCGCTGCGTGCACTTCTTGATTTATCCTAGTGGTCGGTGAAAACTTCTGTGGGACTAGGTATATCACCCCAGGAATTGTTGATGAGATTAACTGGGATTATCATTTTTTTTAATTGTTACTAGGAGCTTTATTTTTATTATTTTTATTAATCCATGTATTTGGATTGTGTTCAATTAGCCCTAGAAGTGGGTGGTCTTTTCCCTATTCATCCATCGAGTAAATTCAAAAGTACAAATGAATCCTGACGCAATGGTCCAGCATCACCAATAGTTCGAGCACGCAAGCGTATGCAAGACAGTTAGAGCACGCAAGTGTATCATATGTCTTGCGTGGGTTATCCATCTCGCCTCTTATCATTATCATTGTACTTTGTCCGGGGCACTTGGTGGGATCCTTAAAGAGCTTTAGAGTAATGTGATTCTTTCATGATAAACTCAGTTAGCCTCATTAATTATTCCTGGAGGTGACTGGTCCGACCCCCACAGAAGTTTCCACCGACCACCAAGATAAATCGGGAAGCGCGCATGGTGGTCAACCCAGAAGCCCAATATCCTTTGGTTGCACTGCTCATTTGAAGAAAAAATTTCTATAAATACATCATAACTAGGGATCAAACTATAGATATCTGGATAGATGTCTTATCGTGATACCATATCCCCGAGGACGATTCTTTTGTAAAGAAAAAAAATGATTAATCAATCTGGGTAACGTCGAGCTTGGGGTGACCGGCCCGACCCCACGGAAGTTTTCCACCGACAACCAGGATAAATCAGGAAGCACTCACAGCAAGCAGCTCAGAAGCCCAACATCCTTTAGTTATGTGCTCCATTTGAAGAAAAAAATCCTATAAATTCGTCATAGTTGGAGTTCGAATCGTGAATACTTGAGTGACAATCTAAATGATCTGTCGTTGCACCATAGTCCCGAGGCCGATTCTTTTGTAAAGAAGCACATAGTCATAATCAATCTAATAGCAATTGTATCAATTGTACTTATCGACTCAACAGAATCAATTAGATTGATTAGGTCCATCGACTTGATTGGTCCTTTTTGGACTACATGCCCCCACGATACTTATTGGTTGCACGAATTGTCCGGCTCAACAATCCCCCTAACAATTCGGATCATCCGAAGAGCTTGTAACTCAACTAGATCATCTGGCTTGCATGATCCAGCAAACTCAATTAGACCGTTAAGGCCCGATCAACTAGACCAAGTTGTCGGACCCAACTACCTTGATCAAATGATCCAAACAAAATGACTTAATCTAACTCATCCCATCCGCACTCAAATTGTCCGGACCACTCCACCCACTCGATCTACCAAGACCAGCTAACACAGGCATCACAAGTCCGACTGACTTAACTAAGCCGATTGCTAAGACGGTCAAAGTCGTCATGCGTGACCTGAACTTCATTTAATTGGCCTAATTCCTGTGGACCCATTTATGATGCCATTGACAAAGCACACAACTTTAGATGGTCAAATATTTAATTAGAGAATTTTCCAGAGACAATATTCCTTGCATGGACTAGAGCATTCAAAAAGTGAAACAATAAATTCTACACTTTGAAAGGAATATGATCTACCAAATCTATTTGACAATTCTATACATTTTAATATTTTGAACTAATGGAAGAATAAATACTGCAAGTGAATGATTTGATAAAAGAAATTATTCAAATGATATGCCAAACTCGTCTCATACCATAAACTCAGACTCAACACTCGAGATATATCACATCTGAATAAAAAAGAAGAGAGAAAAATGTCCATCCATAGCTAATTTTAATCCTTAACTAATCAAGTGTGTACAATAAAATATTGTGTGCCGTGCTGTGACTTGTATTACTTCAGCTGGCAAGCACAATTGTTCATCCAATTCCAATAGTAGAAACAAATGATTAGGCAAAAGCTGAAACAAGGCATTTCCTATGTGACGTGGATTTACATGGAGGGAGGAGAAGTATTAGGAAGACAAGGCTAGCTCAGCCCATGCCAAAGGAGATTCCTTGAGTAGGGCAGCAGGTGATAAGTCGATTCCATTCTCCAACGCAGCGGTTATTATTTGCATCGACGGTCTCTTTGTGGGATCGGGTTCGATGCAGAGGCTAACCGCGCTGCATATGACCGCGAGGTCTTCTGACTTTGTGTTTTTCAGTTCAGGGTCTACTAGTTTACTTATCTCTTCTGGGTTTTGAAGATACTTTGTGGCCTGTATAACATAGAAGAACAATGAGCCATGGATATATAGCATGAATCTACTAATATGAATCACAAACTGTTGGATCAAGAAGGATATATCTTGAGACTAGCGAACCCAAAGGGCAAACAATGTTATGTCTTTTCCAACTAATGAATTTCCAAAGGGAAGATAATGTTGAAAGAAACTTGTGATTTGCAGCGAGGCTATGGTTTCCTCAGTTGGGAATTGGGATGTGATAAGGTAGCTAAATAGAGGTAATACAACCTTTAACTTACCCTGACTATTGTATGAACTGATTAGAGGGCTCGTTGAGAATTAAGCTTCTAAACTACATGGAACAAATGATTATCGGAAGTTTGTAGGAAATAAGAACAAATTTGGGTTTATGCCCTCAGTATCTGTTACAAGAAGCTGATGCTGTTTTTGAGTATCAAATATTTTCAAATATGCATCTTACCCAATTTATCAGACACCCTCTTTCCTTGCAATATGGAGGTCTTCCACTGATTATTTCCAGTAAAACTACTCCAAAAGCAAAGATGTTAGCTTGAATTTCCATTTCTTGTTGCTCTCGAGGAACATTATATTCTGGAAGAGAGACTCTGCTGAAGTAACCAGCACTTTTCTTAGATTCTGAGAAAATAATTTTCCAGCTCTCAAAATCAACCAACTGCAAAAGAAATGTAAGAGGGTTTTATAATCTTAATCCATTCCGCTAATACAAAGATGTGAAAAAACAGAAACCAAGTTAGCAGCAAAAATCACTGAAGGAATTATCTGGGAAAGATGAAAGCCGCAAAAAAAGCTCAGACTTGAGTCATGATTTAAGAAAGTATATTGAGTGAGAATTTATATGATAGATCTCATTAAGTTAATCATGTTTAAGCAACTGAATGCTCTTAATGAAGAGAACTTCAATCAAAGCCGTATCCTAATGCCAATACAAAATTGTGTTTTTACGATACCATTAAAACATTAAGATACAGTATATCCTAGAAGCTTAAATAATGCATTATCCCTATAGAACTAGCTTGCAAAAATGATGTGGCTGATTGCTATCAAGAACTCTTCCTTACAGAAAAATCATGGCAGACAGGTTTTAGTGTTGTAGAAGCTGCAAATTTACTCCTTTTCCAATTAGCAGAATGTCAGATATGGATTATACATAACAAGAAGGATTTCACACCTTTGGAGAAAATTCTTCAGTAAGATACACCGCATTGGAACTCATCTCAGATAACACAAATGGCGGTTGCAGCTCTGTGTGCAAGTACCTCAATCCCCGAGCAACCCCTAGAATTATTTTCATGCGTCTAATCCAAGATAACTGAGATCCATCACCATCTAGAGTTTAGAAGTCATTAGCTTATGTTAATTTGAAAACTTTTACCATATATAATAACTAAACTAGAAAGGTAAGTCTGTGTCTCACTTACAATGCAAATGTTCATATAATGTCCCATTAGAGGCATAACCAAGTACCAGCATCCTTGAAAAAGGTTCATTTTCTTTGCAATAACCAAGTAACTTTGCTAGGTTTTCATGATCCAGTCTGGCCAGATCTGCTACCTGAATAGGTGGAATTTAGATAATTTTTATCTAAAAGCCATTCAATATCTTCAAATAAATTTTCACAAAGTTCAAGTACCTTATTATGAAAGGATAACTCGAGATAGTTTGTCCATTGGTCTTCTAAGTTGCATAATGAGATAACGGCAACTTCAGTTGAATCCTTCATTGTTCCTTTGTAGACCATACTATGTGGGGAAGTACCAATTATATTGCTGAAATCCTCACAAGCTATTTCAAGTTCCTCTCGGCTAAACCTCAGGACATTTTTTAACATGTCACCATCTATTTTTTGAACAATAGATAAGATATGCCAATATCAGCTTTTTTAAACAGTAGCGTTATTCAACAATGAAATATTTTGAAAAACAAAATAAGGGCAGGCATTTTCAAATACCTATTGATATTGCCATGTCGTCCTTCCAACTCATAGTTTTCTTCCAGTGGATTTTCTCCAATGTTTTTAACCTACAAGTCCTTACAGCAGTGGCAATTCCAGTGATAATGAAGACAACTACAAGAAATCCAGTTGTGACCCCCAGGATCAGAAGCCATTCTGGTTGCTGTGGACTCTGATGCTTTTTATGCTCTCCAGTGGGTTGTTTATTTCTCTCCTTGGCTATTGCCTGATTTTTGTTCGAACGACCTAGATCAAGATAGAAATGGTTCAATTCACTGATCCCATGTATTCTGAAAAATAAATAATTATTTTATGTTACAAATTTTCTAAAAAAAAGGCAATCCAAACTTGATGTTGATTGGAAATTCCATCAGAATCAGCTACAAGAGGTATATTACTAAGTAGAACATGTCGTAGAAGGAATTGTTGTTGGATATAGAGTAGAAGCAAAAAAAGTACAGAAGTGGAAGCAAAGAAGAGTTTTTCAGCTTGGGTTTGTATGTGATCAGTAAGGGTGCATGTGTAGTTTAATTTCCTGTTTTCCTTGATTTTATTGATTGCATGATCCTAGATAGTTGGGACTAGCAGGGCTTTGTTGATGTAGAAGTTGCTTGCAGAATGTACTGTTAAAGCAAAAGAGGATTGTAATTTTCATTTGAATTTAAGCTGTGTGAAAATGTTAAATATTTAAAATATAGTTTAACCAAAATGATGCTAACATTATGATTCAATATATTGATTAACCTACATTAGGGAGACAGTTCTGGATCATTTCTGAATACTACCACATAGAAGAAAAACATTTTTGTTCTTTTAGAGATTATTAGCAACCACCTTTCACTAAGTATCTAACTACCAAACAGCTACATTGGTAAATCAAATAAAAAAGGTTAAAGGATGGCTATGAAGACTCATGACTTCTCACCTTGAAGGTGGAAGTACTACCAAAAGTGCTAACATACAATGAGAGCAACATAGCTGTGGTAGCACTTATACAATAAGATATAACTTAGTTGAGTCATTGGTAAAATCATAGCATGTGAATTACAGGTAGCCTATCAAACTATAAGTATTTAAGCTGTGTGATTATTTCATTTTTATTTTGTGAAAAAGTACAGAAAGTGAATTGGTACTGGTACAGGATTTAGTCGTTCGTTGCAGAATGGTGTATTTATCTTGAAAGCAGTTTCCTTGGAAACTTGACCTGCAAATGAATCCAAGATTACTTACCATGTTGAGCTACCATAAGATGAAAGGAATAATTAAAATAATATTGATTACCTTTGATGATACTTCAAACATGATGGTATTTGTCCAACCAAGAAGTTGTAGGAAAAATCTACCATTCTTAACTTAGATAACTGGCAAAGGCCACCGCTTTTGCTATCAGTTGCATGCCTACTTAAAATAAAAGTAAATATTAAACGTTTTCAAGAATAATATTACTTTGCGTCCAGCACCTGAAAATGTGAAACACATGTCCTTATATAAACTACATATAGTATACCTAGAGTGACAATTCAAATGGATGTTCAAGTTGGCTTAAATAACAGCATTGACCTTTGTTTTTCTCATACTCTCATGAATGATGCTTTGATAATTGATTATCTCTTGAATCATGAACTAGATTGATAATAAATATGGCTATCATGACTGTAGTTTAACAACCTCCTGAAATAAAGCTCTGTATTTTACTCCACCAATTGCCATTACTTTGTTAATGTCAAAAAAATTAGCAAATATACATGATCCTGCATGTTGAAGTTAATATAAAGGTTTTACATTTGAAGTTTCAGTCAAGTCTTGCCATAAAATACTTGCTAGTTAGAAATTGTTCGCAAATGTTGCATAAATAATGAAGAAAATAATTACTTAAACTGCAGCATATAGGACATCCAATGGAAAACGCATACGTAAGGCAATAGAAATAACACCATTGGGTTTATCAGAGAAATTTGGTAGTAGCATTCTCAAAGTCTACTAGTCTGAATATAGTCAAGGAAAAAAAAGGACAGCCAGTGTATGAAACTTCCGCCATGGAGAAGGATCCATTATATGCAGTCTTATATTGCTTTTTGCAAAAGACTGTTCCCAAGATTCGAACCCATGACATTTAGGTCACAAAGCAATAATTTTACCGTTGCACCAAGACTCCCCTTCTACTAGTCTGAATATAGTGAAGTAAAAAATTTTAAAAAGCAGTGAAGATTGGATTTTGTCAATTTGTATAGTCGGTAAAAAGAAGTTTACCAATCAATAGTGAAGTAAAAGTTTTTTAAAAAATGGAAAAAGACAAGGGAAACAGCATAACTTACAAGCCGTGCGATGATGCAGAAACATTTAAGTTGCTGCCTCCAGGAATCTGTCCCCCAAGCCTATTCCTGTCTAATCGTAACTCCACAAGATTTTCTAATTTACCAAGTCCAGGAGGTATGCTACCCGTCAACCCATTGGAATGGAGATCTCTGTGTGTGAGAGAGAGAGAGAGAGAGACAGATCAGTGAAACTCAAACTGGCCAGCAAATTAATGATTGTTGAAAATTCCAACCAGCCACAACTTACAATTTATTGACGGCAATTAATTCTCCAAGTACGGGAGGTATAGGACCAGTGAGCCGATTCATGCTCAAATCCAACACAGTAAGATTCTTTAGCATCCCTATTTCCGCTGGTATCGTGCCTAAAAGCAAGTTGTTGTTCAAATGCCTGCACAAAGACGAGCAAACTTCTGAGAAAGACTCATAACGCAAAGAACTACTACAAAGAACACATGAAAACCACCTACAATTCTTGCAGACAACGGAGCTTTTTAAGTTCTGGAGTAAGAAACCCTTTCAATGACGATCCAGAAAGGTTTCTGCAAAACAAAAACCCAGTTCACATTTTGCATGAGAACTAAACGATTATCGTCGTCAAAATTGGACTTTTCCCGAAAATAAAAGAATCTTAAAAACTATAGACAGAAATCTAAAGCTCTGACAGGCAAAACAAACCGAGATCTACTCATGAAGATCCTTAGAAAAGCACAAAATTTCTTACAGGGAAACCACACAATCCCGATTCGCAGAGCAGGTGACTCCGGTCCAGCTGCAAGGACTTCCGTCGACGGAATCCCAATCGGATAAAGCCGAGAAAGGGTCCTCAAATGCCGAGCGCTTAAAGGCGACCAGCGCAGAGACTACAAGAAACAACCGTAACTCCGAGGTTACCCTAAATTGACCATCAAAACGCAACCGATTGGAGATCCCGACGAAATACTTACCTTCATAGTGTGGAAAGGACTGAACCTGCGCGAGAACGGCCCTCCAACTGAAAACAAGACCTAGAAGTAGCCGAAACCCGAGCGACTGCTTCATCCTCTAGCACGCACTGCAGCGGAGAGCTTCCATGAAGATGGAGGTGAAGGAGAGAGGACAAAGAAGGGAGGGAGGATTCGCCTTCAAAAGGAGTGGAGAGTGTTCGCTTACTGGCTCGTGGTCGTGGACAGCTTTAGACAAAGCGCTCTTCTTCTTTTCAATGAATTATTATGGAGAACACCTTGCTTTTAAAATATTCTCAATGGATAATTCTCTTTTTTAAGGACTCTCCTTATTTTTCTATCATATTTATCTAAAAAATAACTTTAGTTCAATGTATTAATATATTAAAAATATTGTTGTTATCCAAATTATTTCAGGAGCTGTTATAATTATAAAAGTTATGATCATAATTACTATACAGTCTAAAATTTTTTAAAAAAAATAAACTATATAATGAGTTTATGGTAACGTTCATGTTTATTTATTTTATAGTCACTCAGATGAATCTAATAATTAATACATAAGGTATTGTCATAATGAAATCTGGGGTTCGAATCTCGATAAAGTCGGGATAAATACCTCGCTTATGTACTAGTCACTATTCTAAAGGCTAGTAGCTGTCCATAATTTACTTCATCCGTGTTGGTCCTAAGACGAATTAATGGGAACATTAGGGGCGAACGTATTCACCTTTTATCACAATATTTATTTATTTTATATATTCTTTTATTCTGAACAATATTGTTCCATACGTCTAATCTATTTATAACCCTACAAATTAGAGTGATTTAAATTGAAGTTTAAATAATTTTACAGTTATAATAGTTTTGGTCATAACTACTGTAATAACACCATAAAACTAGAGTATTCTCTATATAGCAATGTCAAAGAGTTTTATTCTTGGGTCGTGCAACATCCTCTAGTACACCGGAGTCAACACAGGAGTCACCGGGTAGAATATGGTAAAAAATTAAAAGAATATTCATTTTTATTGATTCTCAACAAAACATTCTTCCGTACATTTTTTATTTCTATAAATATTTACATTTTTGACTCTATCTCCTCAGCAACGAGCTCATAATGACTATCATATGAAATTTCAACTTGATCAACATTAATATTATATCATTATAGTACATAACTATTACAATCTTTTAATCAACCATCGATTAATATTATATTATAATAATTGCGAGATGATAATTGTAATAGTTATTAAATAATAACTACTCCGATGGAATAGTTGTGATAACTATATAACTGTTATTAGTGGCATAGTTAGGATTTCTAATTAGAAAAGGTCGTTTTCAAAATTTTATGAATATAGATTGATTTTCACAATTAAGAGTCTAAATTTCAAATTTAAAAAACTGAAATGAATTTAAATTGAAAATTTTCAATTATAGTTGTTGGTTTAGTTGAAAGAACAATATGTCTCCCCAAAGATTATCTATAACTTAAAGTCAAAAAATTATTTGTAATCCCCAAAGTTTATCTATGACCTAAAGCGGGTTCTAAGATAAGAGAATCACAATAAAAAATCATGCGAATAACGACTAAATTTTCCGTCATAATTTCGTCGGTGATTGAGCTTACCGACGGAATAACGACGGCATATGTGATATTGGAAATAATTGGGTCAAAAAATGAATTTTTCTGACGGAATTTAAATTTCTGTCAGAAAATGTTACAGATAGAAATACTTGCCAGCGACATTTTGAGATGGTGAGATAACAGAGTTTACTGATTGAATTTAAATTAGTTATCGAAATTTTCATGTGACAAATCAATATTTACCGACGGAATTCACCATTCAAACAATGGCAATACAAATACAATCCACACACAAATCATAACCAATACAATATACTCACAAATATAATCACAAATACAACGTACAAACAATCAAACTATCCAAAATTTAATACAAAACATAATCATAACTATCCAAATACAAAATACTGACATAATCATAATTATTCAAAAGTAAATGACAAGTATCTAATGTCCAAAATACTTATATGATATATCTCATATATATATATCCAAATGTAATCCTGTAAAAATCAAATACAAGAGAATGAATCGATGCAAATGATATATATTACTCAAAAATTTTAATATATAACTAATTTTACATGTAAAAAAATTACCTGGAGTATATTTTGGATATTCAATGATGATGATGATGATAATGAATATATCAATATGAGCTCCTGAAAAATATAATATAATTGAAGATAAATATCTAATAATATCAAACAGAATAAATATGGTTTGCTCAATTTATGTATGATAAATAAAAAAAACTCATGTTATAGTTGAACATACCCCAGAATAATCTAATTATCGGCAGAGTCTGATGAGCCCTCCTGTGACTGGGGTTGCTGTGACTGTGTCCATGTAGCAATGATTTCTTATATTTGGGTCAATGTCTGCTCTTGAGCAGCCCACCTCTCCTCCCACCTCTAATCCATTGTAGTCATTTGAGTCTTCAATTCTTGATTTTGTTTTTTTAATGACTCCACTTCAGAAGAAGAAGAAGAACTAGCACGACCCCTCGGAGTCCTCAACCGATCAAATACCACCTTGGCCTAGGAGCCAAGGCCGTAGAGTGAGAAGTTCTTTGTCCTTCCACCCACAACATCATAAGAAATATCATTTATTTGCTAGATGGATAGATCATGTGACTCCCCTCCCTCTACTAGTGGTTGAGATGTCTGAGTCATCCTACTTGTCATTTCCTCCTATGTAGAAAAAAAATATACGATTTATATCTTGTACACAATTACAAAAGCTAATTAATCATTATTAACGATTAAATATAATAAAGTTAATAATTCAAACCGCAATGGTCTTGGATCGATAATCAACATATGTGTTATACTTTCTCTAGTGAGTATTGAGAAAAATCTCCAGGCAAGTAGGTTGTCGTTCTAAAGAACGCTCCTGCATATACAAATAAGTTATACCAAAATTATATAAGTTTGTTAATAAAAATTTTATTTATATAACTTTAAATTAAACTAATCAGATGCATAATGTGCTTAACAATGGATCAGGATCCTAATGTATGTCGATCGGATCTGGTACTCGGGCCACCTGCCTCTATATTCTTACTTTCTCGAGCTTTTAGAACCTTTGACTGCCATCTCTTTATAGACCAAGTGGTCGTCCTTGCACCCCAGATCTCGTTGGATACATAATTTGACCTTGTACCATTCCTTCTCATATAATATAAAAGGTTTTTGTACAATTTGGCACAATAAACATTCTAAGTTGCTACAAATTCTTACTCATGTCCATCCTCCCACGTATATTTTTTTTGCAATTAAAAACTAAAAATTTAGTATATTAAAGGATAAATATATTGTACATATTCAATTTACTTACTACAAATTCATTATAATAAAAATCTTTCGTCTCCAGATCTACATGTCTCCATGTAGTACTAGAAATGCAGACTCTTTCTTTAAATTTCCTACTAATATATGTGACTACTCGATAACTATCAGGAGTAAACCTGCATATAAAAATATTAAGACATAAGATATATGTTATAAATTAAATAAAGAACTTAAATTCTAATAATAAAAAAATACTTATGAATCTCCAACCACCCTCCATAGAATGGTGTTGGATGGTCTGCCATGATATATAATATCTATAAAATAATATTACAGCATATCATAACAAAGTTTACTGACATGATAATTAAGTAACAAAACATGATTGAAGCATAACTTATTTGATAAACATATTGATATTAAAGAGGTTCAAACATATAGATATTAACCATAAATATGCAATGAAATAATTAAGAACCTCTACAGCTAAGCAACGGCTAAGCAAGCGCCTACAACCGACCATTGGCCGAAGCTATGACCAAGCCCCTGCGGCTGCGAGCAAGCCCTTGCAGTTGTCGGTTGTGGCGGCAAGCTTGCTCCTACGGTAGTTGCCCGAGGGCGTGAGCAGGTCCCAACCGTCACTGCGAGCAAACCCCTATGGTCGCTACGAGCAGACCTCTGCGACTGGCCGCGAGCAGAGCAACCCCTTACGACCGACTGTGAGTAGGACACTACAGTCGGCCAACCACGAGCATGTCATTGTGGAGGCCGGCTAGCCACGAGTAGGCCACTACAGCGGCTAGCCGACCGCCAGCAAACACTACGAGACTGGCCGACCGCGAGTAGGCCTGCGGCCGATCGACCGCGGGTAGGCCTGCGACCGACCAGCCACGAGCAGGCCTGCGCCCGGCCGGCCAGCCGCGAGCAGGTCACTACAGCGACGGCGAGCAAGCTTGAGACCGACTCGCGTGAGAACATGACAAGAAAAGAGGAGGGAGGCGGAGAGAACATACTCCGAGTAGCCAATTGCCTGGAAGAGGAGGAGGTTGTCGATTGCCGAGAACGGGAGAGGAGTGCGCCGATTGCTTTCACGTGGAGAGAAAACAAGTCCGCATGCCCTAATTTCTATTTGGGTTTGCCGACTGAATTTCCAATTCAGTCGGTAAGGCCCAAATATTGCAGATTTGCCAACTAAATTTTAATTTCAATTGATAATCACCGACTAAACCTCCAATTCAGTCGGTAAATACCAACTAAATTTTAATATAAGTCGGTGATTACCGATTGAAATTAAAATTCAGTCGGTAATTACCGACTAAATATACACTCGTCGATAATCGACGACTGAATTTCAATTTTAGTCGATAATTACCGACGTAAGTATATTCACTCGGGGATCCTGTCGTTATACGCCTGATTTTTTGTAGTGAATTCTTGTGCTTGAGAAGAGGAGAGTATAGGAAAAATAGTTGGTGTACTATAGTTGGAGAAGAGAAGGAGAAAAAGTAAATGAGGAAGAAAATGAAGAGAAAAATAAAAGAGAGATAGACAAAAGGGTAGTCTATGGTACGATGAGGTTGTAACGCGTATGCAGAGAAAAGGTAAAGAAAAAAATAAATAGAGGATTTCCTTAAACAAATATTTATTCATTTTAAATCGATATAACTCGTTTAAATCGTAAATTTGATTCAGTTGTAATTATTTTATCAAATCAACTCCAAATCAATCTTGATTTGAACTAATGTAATTCTTATATCCGTGCTTATTTGTTGGATTTAATTCAAACCAAATTCAATTTTAATATAGTGCTCTCACTTCGTATCTTACGATTTAGTTTATCCGTTGATTTTATATATATTTAAAATTCAATATTTAATATACCAAGTCGTGATATTTTCTAATAAAAGTGGTATCAAGGGATAACTTATGTGGTAAACTTTTCAAATATGTGATCAATTTCAATTCTAATAACAGTGATGAATTGGCCCATCAAAATGATGATGAGGGCTTTAAAATGTATGATATTATTTTTTTAACAAAATATGAGAAGAAGCCGTTGCACCCCTCTCTTCCATATGACTACGCCCCTCGCAGCTTGTTGTCACTATGTTGTATTATTGTAACTAAAACATTGTAGCTGTTATCATCGAAATTAAAAACCTTTTTAAAAATAAAAGTACATTAAGATGGGATCATTGTTTTAAATAATAAATAAAAACAATGAATGTCCTTTTCAGGATTTCAATAACTTTTCACTTTTGTTCATAAATCTTTATCAATTAAAATTTATTTATGATTATGTAAAAAATTGCAATTTTTATAGTCATTAGATCCTTCACTGAACAGTTGCAAGCGGATGCACATGATGAAGCATTTCGTAATATTGCAGTCATCAACTTTCAGATCCATCAGTTTCTAAAATTGAATCTTAAATCATAAATTCTCAACACTAAAATAGTTTCACATTATACCCGCTATTGCATAATTTTTACATACTTTCTACGTATTATATTATATTATATTATATTATATTATATTATAGTTAAACACTAAATTTTAAAATCTTAATTCTAAATGCTAAACTCTCAATATTATTATATTAAAACAATTAATAAACTTATTTAAATTATTTAAAACTTATTTAAATTATTTAAATTTTATTTAAATTACTTTAAATTTTATTAAAATTACTTTAAATTAATTAAAATTATTTTTAAACAACAATAAAGTTACGAAGGGTCTTAGCTGCTAGCCTGCTATAATAACTTGAAAAATAGTATAGCAGCTATTCAAGTAGTTGCTACAACAATATTAAATAAGGAGTATTTTAAAGATAAAACATCTGATAGGGTATGATACGGCGTATAGTGGATGACCCCAAAGAGAGTGTGAGGTCATTAGTCAATGTGATGTGACGGTTAAAAGCTATGAATAGATGACAGTCAAGATCAAGGAGCATGCGTCCAAACAAATCATTTCCCCCCGGACTTGGCTCCCCTCGCCTCATGTTCACAACTCTCTGTTCACACTTGGTTGGTCCCCATGTTAGTTGGAACCCGGAGCTCAGTCTCTCACTTCTCAGAGTACGACCCTCAGTCTACTCCCAATCAACCCTAGCGTTGGTCAAATTAAACTCTCAGGGCTCAGCCCCTCACTTCTCATGGGCACGACCTCCAGTCTACTCCCGATTGGCCACCACGTTGGCTGAACCCCTAAGGCTCAACCCCTCATTTCTTATGGGCACAACCCTAGTCCACTCCCGATTGGCCCCGACACTGGTTAGAGCTCTAGGACTCATCTCCTTGCTGCTCAGGGGCGTGACTCCCGGTATATATCCAATTAGTCCTAGTACCAATCATACTATCATCTAGAGCAATACTATCAGGGAATTACAACCATCTCTTATAGAATAATTGTTATTCATCAGAGAATATCCCAACAGTCTGCCACCTGCATGCTATGAAATCTTTCTTTTACTTAATATAAATCTGTCGTACACATTCTCCATCATCCGACATACTCTGACATCAGACATTCTTTGACGCCTCGTTATTATGAAGATTACGTGAGACGGTATAAAAAAGGATCCTTTCTGTTGTCAAGTACGCGCGGACACACGCATCGATTATGGTTCTGCTATTCATTTTCTTACTGCACTTTTCATTCTGCCCTTTTTCTGACTTGAATGTCGGAGTATCTGTGTCAGGGACCCTTCCCTGTTTCACCCTAACGCTCCTGTATGATCCCTCTATGGTGTGCACAGACCCACAAATACCACTTTCAACTATCTTACCTTGTCTCGCGTGAAGATCCAAAAGTCTGCCACACAACTTCGAATTCTAGCTTCAAATCCTCTCTCCATCGGTATTCCTGCCATCGTCACCTGCCCCTCCCTCTAACTCTGGATGGGATCAAGGTATGCTTTTGATTATTTTTTTTTTCAAAAAGAAATATATTTTTTGGATGATTTTATATTATTTGGGATGCTCTTTTTATTTTTTTATTTTTGGATAAATTTAGGATATTTCCATAATGGATCCAATGGGCGGATGCACATGCAAGTGCTTTGAGCATTCCATTATATTCCAAAGCGTCAGTTCCTTATTAAAGCAGGTCATGAGATGGAACAGGCTGTGGACCAAATGGCATGTGATCTGTTATGCCAACAACAGTGCAAACTCACGATGTATCTTCCTTCCGTGAACTAGACTTTGATTCACTCTTTATTCCTCAGCATGTCTCACTCATTATGGAGCAAGGTTAAGCATTGACGAGAGCTTGTGGATCTCAAATTTATAAATTCAAGTTTGTCGGGCTACAAACAAATCAAATGAGTCAATTTTTATATTATTTATCTATTTATACCCTATTTATCTGACGAGCAGTCACGTATTTTGTTTTTTTAGCTTTCATATATATATATATATATATATATATATATATATATATATATATATATATATATATATATATATATATACACACGAGCGATATATATATACGGC
Organism: Zingiber officinale; assembly: GCF_018446385.1. Taxonomy (NCBI): domain Eukaryota; kingdom Viridiplantae; phylum Streptophyta; class Magnoliopsida; order Zingiberales; family Zingiberaceae; genus Zingiber; species Zingiber officinale. The sequence continues at coordinate 124,596,915 of NC_055988.1, forward strand.
AATAACACTAGAGCTCGGGCTCAATTCATTATCCTTAAACTTGAGCTCGACTCGAGTTCAATTCGAGCTTTAATTTTTAAGCTCGAGTTCTGCTCGTAATAAAATTAAATAATTCGAGTTGGGGGTTAAAAAGCTCGTTTAAGAATTAAACGAGTTTAATTCAAGTTCGTTTAAGATAATTAACTATAATAATTAATCATATATTATATATATATATATATATATATATATATGATAATAAGATAACTAAATCTCTTAACGAACATGTTCGTGAGCCTCTTAACGAACACGTTTGTGAGTTTCTAAATCAACATATTCATGAGCTCACAAACCAAATACGATTAAGCTCAAGCTTCGCTCAATAATATTTTTGAGCTCGAAATCAGACTCGAGCTCGGCTCGTTAACTTAATCAAACGAACTTGAACGAACTCTTTTTCAAGTCGAGACCTGAATAGCTCACGAGCGGCTTGATTCGTTTATACCCTTAGCGACCCTCACAAGCAGTGAAATGATGATTTATTTATTTATTTTTTTGTAAACTCTCGGTTATAATAATAAGATTTTTGCCTTTGAGATTTAGGAGTTGTGTTATAGAATTAAGCACAAAAATAATTTTTAAATCAAAAATTTTTAAGGTGTGTACGAGATGTACAAGATAATTAAGATGTGTCAGTCTAACATTTCTCATCTATATATAGGAAAATTTTAGCTAGCGCACTATTATCTTGCATATTCATGGCCGATTGAGTGTGAATCTAAATGCCCAGAAGCCCGTCCGAATACCTCGATCGACAAAAGTGATTTGAGTACCCAGATTAACTTCCGGACACTTAGATTCACATTCAATCACCCATGAATATAAGTAAGTGTGTACATGCTAAAATCCCCTATATATATATATATATATATATATATATATATATATTCAATTTTATTCTTTTTAATTGATTATATATATATATATATATTGAATAAATATAAATATTTTTTTATCAAATCGAATATTAAAATTTCCAGAAAAAATTAATTGACTTAAAAAACATCTTTTTTATTAATATTTTCTTGAAAAATAAAGTTTTAGAGTTTTGTAAAGTACAGTGGAACCACCGACAAGGAGCTTTAGTTGATTTAATATCGAAAAACTGAGTGAACCGCCCCTGATCAACTTAAGCTACTTCATGGCTAAGAAAAAGACCTGAGAGAGAGAGAGAGATTACGATCTTAATGCAATAGCTGAGACCACATGTGGTGTTGGCCGAGCACATGACTCTCCATTTCTTCTCCCCTTTCTCATTAATATGATAGGGCCATGGAACTAGCTAGGGGGGCCATCAATGAAGCTTGGACAACATGAGAAAGAGCCAAATGAAGACTCTGTAGCTTAACAAGATTTTATAGTCAAAATCTATCATTTCGTTGGACTTCGTTGACGAAGCTTCTTGCGTCAGTGCTTGGATTAAAACAGGCAGATTTGTTACCCCTTTTATGCCTAAATTATTACGAGTGTCAGGAAGGGAAAAAAAAAAGGAAAACGAAATTTGAGTGAGGACTTATTTAAAATTATGAAATAAAAAAAATACATCTAACTTTTAATTTCTCAAAAGGGACACTTATTTTCTATTTTACTCCACCCACTAACCAATATACCATATTCAAGGAACATAATTACTGTGGTACTTAATTTTAAAAAATAATACTACTGTGATATTGAATTTCAAAGAATAAACACATCATCATGGTGTTGCATTTTAAATATCAATACCATTAGTGTTAATTTTTAAAAATAAGTATCATAATGGTACTATATTTTAAAAATCATTACTACTTTGATGTTGCATAAATCATAAAATCAACACCACACCACCGTTGTGTTGATTTTTGACAACACCATTAAAATGCATCACAATGATTAACGGGAGAGGTAAAATGAAAAATAAATACGTCTTTTGAGAATTTCACTACAAGAAAAAAACTCTTTTAATAACAAAATTGTCTGTCGCTAATCGGGAATAGTGACCAATTAGTGATCGATTATTTATGTCGCTATAACATTGGTCATCGATGTCGTTAGTAATGGAGGTTAATTTCCATCGCTAAATTTAATGACAGATATTAAAATTCATCTTAGCCTAAAATTATCCACGGAAGGCTAAATTCCCTTGCTTATTTATGACGGAACTAAAATTCCATCACTAAAGATTACTATTCCGTCATAGATCTAGTGATGAAATTTTAATTTTGTCGCTAAACTTAGCGACAGATATTAACTTAGATTGCTAATTAGCAATGAAAAATTAAAATTTCATTACTATGTTTACAGATGAAATTTTAAAATGTCATTGCTAATTACCGATAGACCATTTAAATTTCATTTCTAATTAACGACAGAAAAAAAAATCTAAGTTAAATAACAACAGAAAATTAAAATTTCTCACTTATTATCGATTGAAAATTTAAATTTTATCTTTAATTAGCTTAAAATTTTCAACAGACCCTCCCCGTTTTTGTATTTCCTTGTTTACATATAAAGTATCAATCAACATTCACAGTATAGAACCAAACAACATAACAAACGATACGAACATAACATCACAAATCCACATATTCACATTATACACAAACAATATAACAAACGATACAAACATAACATCACAAATCCACATATTCACATTATACACACCAACAATATAACAAACGATACAATCATATCCATTCCAACAACAGATCAAATCCAATCCAACAAAGATGAATATCCAAGACATCTCAAATTTTACTAATAAACATTTAAATCTAATAAATAATAAAATCTCCTAGCAAACACATCCAATCTCACTCCAAATAATACGATAGGTTGTTAATAAAATAAGGAAAATACTAGTTATTCATCATTAGAATTGATCCCGCCTCGAAGTTGAGGAGATGACAACCGGGAAGTAACACTGAGGTGGCTCTTCGTCTTCGCGAATGATCCTATGCTCCTGCAACCACAAGTCGTTAGTGCCAAGCTGGGAGGGGGTTCCCGGCGACGACCCTCCGACGCCCAAGTCACACAACGACAAGTAGAGATAGGAATAAGAAGAAAGTGATGAATAGTAGCTTCAAGAGATGTATCCTGCGTACCTTCGCGGAGGGCAATCTCCCTTCTTATATAGAGCCTTGACGAGTAGATTGCACGCTTCTCGAGTGGACACGCTTCCCCAAGCTTTCCCCAAAAGCTAGCATCGAGAAGGTGTCCCTGACATCTTACCATAACGGGGCGAGCATATCTTTGCCGGGGCGGCGGAAGCTTCTCCCGTACGATTCTCTGTTTTGCCGTTCGATTTTCTGCCCATCTGCGCCGCTCGTCGGCGACACTAACTCCCAAAAGGTTGTAGACACGTGTCGCTACTGTTCCTGTTTGTCGGCTACTAGTCTGACTGGCTCTCCTTGATTGGTTCGGTCGGTGTGACGAGGTCGATCGGCTAAAGTATCCTCTGCCTTTGTGCACTGTACGTAAGCTCAACTGTCTCTCGCCGCTCTCTATCGGCTGATCGGGGATGGAGGGCTTTCCGGTCGGCTGGTCACTCAGTTGACCCCCTTGACCTTGACGCCTACCGAAGCCCTCAACTTCCTCGGGGGTGGGCCCTCCTGAGTCATCCCTGAATCATCCCCGGATCACATGCCTCTCCTTTAAGTCTAGTCGAAGGAGGCTGCAAGTCTGACTGACTGGACAAAAATGGTGTGAAAATATTACTCTCTAATCGGCGTTTCGGTCGGCTATGCTTCTTAATTTGTTCTCGAGGTGATGCCGTAACTAGGCTGATCAGTCGGTTTGAGGGGGCGTCTGACCAGGAGTAAGCTATTCTTGCTTGCTCGGCCCGTAGAGCCGTTGCCTGAGCATTTCCCCTTTCCAATCAGCGAAATCTCTTGGAACTCGTACCAATCTGAGGCGTTAATGCGGAGCATTCCTCCTTAATCATTCTGGCAACCGCCCTACGAGCGCACGCCACGTGTCACCGCCTGCCGCCGCATGCTTGAGGTGACAGGATGGGACGTGACCCTTGGCGTTTTGAATTTTGACGGCGAGATTTGCCTCTAGGTATTCATGCTACCGATCGGACGGCTTAGCCTTGCCTTTTGATGTTTATAAGCTCGTGGTCGCCGCCTTTCCCCCACCTTTACTCAGCGTTCTTGTTTCCGGCCTCAGCATTCCTCGGCGAATCCTTCTTCTCTCGCTGTTCCCGCCCCTGGTGAGTCCGTTACTTTCTTCTGTAGCCTCTTCGTATTCTGCCATCTTCGACACCCCTCCGACAATCTCTTCTTCCTACTCTTTGCCCTTTTTTCCTTCGCTTCTCCCTGCCTCTTCTCGGTCATTTCTTCGACTATGGCCAGTACCTCTCAGCTCTCGATCCCTGCCTCGGGTCCTTGGTATGACATCATGGAGTCCAGGTTCGACGAGGGCGATGCTCGGACTCTGGCGAATACCTTTGAACTTCCTCCCGATTATGAGATCCATGTTCCGTTGGCCACCGATCGGCCATCCACTCCGCCGAGAGGCTGTGTTTGCTTCTTCCGGGACCAGTTCGCTGCCGGTCTGCGGATCCCCCTTCATCCCTTTATTATAGATGTTTGTAAATATTTTGGCTTATCCCCTTCCCAGTTAGTCCTGAATTCTTTTCGCCTTTTGTGCGGGGTAATTATTTTGTTCCGCTTGCATCGCATCCCTTTGACCCCTTCGGTCAACCACTACTTTTATTACCCAAAGCTTTTCGATCAGCCAGGCTCCTTCCTCTTGCAGGCCCAACCGGGCCTAGTTTTCTTTGACAAGATGCCTTCCTCTAATAAGCATTGGAGAGAGTATTTTTTTTTTTTGTTCACTTTCCTTGATCGGCCACCCTTCCAAACCACTTGGCAACTTTCGTTGGGGCCCCAACCTTCACTGTCGCGTTATAAGAGCACTCCGGCCTACTTACATGCTGTCTCCATGCTAGCCGGTCAAAAGTTCAACATTCACAAGTTGTTAGAGGAAGGGGTCCTGACACTCTTCGGTCTTAGCCCGATCAGCCCCTCCGAGCCGGTCAACTTAAGTAAACTGTTCACCCACTTCTTTTCCTTTTGTTTAACTGATTTCTTTCTTTATTTTACAGCCGACATCATGATGAGGGCACGCTTGGTCAGGCAATCGAAGCTTACCAATGCTGACGTTGACAAAGTAGTGGTCGAGGTTTTGGCCGAACGGGGATTCCAGCCGGACGATCTTCCAAAGCAGACACCCACTGAGCGCGGGCTTGTTCAAGAGGACGGTGGGGAGTTGGGTTAGGTGTTGATCGAAGGAGCGGCGATTGGTCCGCCGATCACAGAACTTCCGGCCACTCAGTCAACTCCAGAAGAGGGCTCACTATCGGAGACACCGCTCGAGAATACGTGAAAGAGGCGCCGATCGGAGAAAGCTGCCCGATCCACTTCCTCAGCGGTAAGGATCGCCGATCGGACTGGCGCTTCCAGACCTACTGTGACGGAGGCCACCAACGTCTCCTCCGACCGGACACCCTCCGACCCTCTCGTTGACCCTCCATTCACCAGCTTGCCGCCACAGTCGGGTCAGGGTCTTCTTTTAAGGTCAAGCATGTGCCCGCGCCCTCGTCTTCTCGCCTTGGTTGGTCGGCTTCCTCTCACTTAGCCCCAACCGGACGGAGACGCGTTACTGCCACCCTCCATCTTCCTACCGAAGAGCTTTCAGAACCGGGGGGCTTGGCGAATCAGACCGAGCACGGGATCATCATTCGAGGCCATCTGGACAAGGTGTGGGAGGATGCACGTGCCCGAGCGGTGACTGCCCCCTCGGGTGTGTTGGCGAACAGCCACACTAGTCAACTCACCGGCGTGAGTTTTTCTTTTATCTCTTGCACCAACTTGTCTGGCCTCGTCTCTGATCTACTCCGGGTTCTTGTTTCTGCATTTTTGGGTGGACGACCTGGCGATGTGTTAGAGGCTCGCTTTTATGGAGGATGAGCTGAGACGGCTGAAGGAAGCTCCCGGCCAGTCGGGGACCACTCACGGTCTGAACGACACCCAGGTAGCCCAACTGCAGGCCGACTTGTCCAAGAGTGAAGAGCTGCTAACAGCCACGCGGGGTAAGAGCACTGAGCAGGCTGGGTACATCGACCGACTCAAAAAAGAGATCACTACCTTCGAGAGCAAAATCACTCTCGCCAACACCCGCAAGCAAAGGGTCGTTGATGATATGGAGAAGAAGAACGTGGAGGCCCGAGCTCTCGAGCAGAAGCTGAAACAGACAGAAGACAGGCTAAAGAAGGCGGAGGGCCTCCTAGTGTCCGAACGGCAAACCCGCGAGTCCGAAGAAGCCTCTTTAAGGAGCCAACTGTCCGACAAGGATGTCGATCTCGCGGTGGTGAAGGCATACCTGGAGAGCGCCCGATCGGCCTTAGAGGCGCATAAAGAAAGCGAGCCTAGCCGCTTTGAGGAGATGAAGGTGGCCTACATCCGGTCTGGCACCTTCGTTGACAAGTTTGTTGCCCGGGTTCTTCGACTCTTCGGCTGCGCCGTGGACAATATCTTTGATCAACTCAAGAAGAAGGGGCACCTGGCGGCCGATCTACCCTGCCCTATCATTGACCGTGATCAGCTCAATGACTCCATCCCTGACGACGCTCTGGCTTATTTGGAATGAACCCTCAAAAACCTTTCCTTTTGCTAACCTTGCTATGTAATCTTCGAACTGTACTTTTGTTTGCTCCCGTAAGTACCGGGTCAGAAACTTTAAGGCACAAATCGAGTTTACTTTATATTTGACGCCTTTCTCCGTTTTTCTGGTGGCTTTCGAATATGACAAGGCAATCGTCTAATCCCATACTTATCCAACCGACAAATTAGGTGCCATTTCGATGACGCGTGGGTTTAAGGTCGCTGCTCGACAGCCGATGACGCGAGGGTTTAAGGTCGTCGCTCGACCGCCGATGACATGAGAGTTTAAGGTCGCCGCTCGACCGCCAATGACGCGAGAGTATAAGGTCGTCGCTCGACTGCCGATGACGCGAGGTTTTAAGGTCGCCGATCGACCACCGATGACGCGAGGGTTTAAGGTCGCCGCTCGACTGCCGATGATGCGAGGGTTTAAGGTCGTCGCTCGACCGCCGATGACGCGAGGGTTTAAGGTCACCGCTTGACAGTCGATGACGCGAGGGTCTAAGGGCACCCCGACCTGGTCCGAGCGCCCAGACCAGGAAAGTCAACACAATTGACTTTTTTTGTCCGGATCTTCTGCTTCGGTTCCACTCGCCTCGGTCCGAGTCTTCCACTCCGACTCCGCTTGCTTGGGTGATTTCGGCCATCCAAAATAGGGCTCACTTGAACCCAACTTTCGGCCTTCTCGAAAAACCTTCTACTCCTGCTTCTCGTCCCTCGGAAACGTCGCGCGCCTCCTTCTTGTCTGCCCATGTACTCTTCCACAGCACCTCGTCCCTCAGACGCATCGAGCCCGTCGTCTCTCTCCCATGCCATCCTTCTCGCTAGCTGTGTTTGCTCGACTTCCTGTGCTTCTAAGTTCCTACACACTTAGACACAAGGTTAAACCCAACATGACCTAACTTAACTTATTTGATCACATCAAAACTACCTTGGAGTTCCAACAAAGCTCACCCAAATCCAACTCCGACCTTCTTCTCTAGCAGGCTTCCTCCCCGACTTCTCATCCCTCGAACATCATGCATGTCCTTTTAATCCACTAGTGTACTCTTTCGTAGTTCCCTGTCTCTCGGATGCATTGAGCCTGTCGGTTCCTTTCTTGTGCTATCATTCTCGTCCGCTACGTCTTTGGCTCGACTTCTTGTACTCCTAAGTTCTTGTAGATTTAGACACAAGGTATCAAACACAACAAGACCTAACTTAACTTGGTTGACCATATCAAAACTATCATGAGGTACTTACAATCTCCCTCTTTTGGATGTGAGCAACTTAAGTTAAGTTATGGTAAAACAAAATAAAAAAAAAGTAACATAATTGCAATTAATAATCACGCTATGTAATTAATAAGTAAAATATACCTCCCTATACTTAATCTATAATTCTCTCTCTTTGATCACATTAAAAATAGGTGTAATAATTCTAAGGATTATACAATAAGTGACTAACACTTAAAAAAAAATTATGGAAATTATTTTTCGAAAAACTGATATAAAATTCTGTTTTAAAAGAAATAATTTTAAAATTATTTTGAATTCTTGAAGAACTTTGAAAATTTTTGTAACTGTTAAATACACTTATCCAAAGTAGTGATAAAATTTTTACAATTTAACAAAATTAAAATAAGCAATAATAAATTATTATTTATAGAGAGATGCATTTTGAAAAAAATTCTTAATAAATAGATTTTGTACTTAAAAATTCTTGTAATTTTTTCTTAGTGTGTAAAAAAAAAATTACATATTTAAAAAAATTAACTTTTCAAAGATTGATTTTTGAAAAAAATTAATATTAAAAATTATTATTTTGATAAAAAAATTCGTAGAAAATTAATTAATTGACAAAAAATTTTGAAACAATTTCTTTTGACCGTGCATACAATGTTTTATAAAAAAAATAATATTTTAAAAATAATTTTGATAAATAATTTTAATTTTAAAAATACAAATTTTATTAAAAAATTTATAAGAAATAATATAGAGGTTAAAAAATTTATATATTTTTTTCTACGGATAAGTAATAAATCTTTTTTCACAAAAAAATTATGATCTAATTAATTTCAAACAAAAATTCTACAAAATAATTTATTTTAAAAAGTTAGACAATTTTAAGTAAAAAATATCAAATCAAATTAAAAATAAAATATACATAAAGATTTAATCTAAGTATAATTTTGGAACACAATATAGGTTTTTATCTATTAGATTAATCAGATTTTTTTTTAAATGTATTTTTTTATTACTTTTTTGATTTGGCCCTTATGGAATCTATAATATCAATTTAGTACTTGATACTTTTTAAAATTTGAAGTAGCATAATTTGATACTGCAAATTTTTTTAATTTTGTATTTGTTCTTTCAACTTAGTATTTAAAATTTTTAATTTTTAATTTGTCAAAATTCTCTATTAAATATGATTTTGCTAAGATTAATTTTATTTCTAAATTTTTCTTTTTCAATTTTTCAATTTTAGTTTTCAACTTACATATCAACTTAGACATGGACTTTATACCAAAATACAATTAATCAAGAGGTAAGAGACATACCTTACTTATCATGTTGGATCTGAAGCTCGATTCTCCCCCTGCATCGCTGCATTCATCTGATCTGACTCCCTCTTCATCGATGCAAGTTTCTAAGTTACTTAGTTCTTCGTGACTAGCCATCAGTGCTAGTCCAACATATGCTTCTATTTCGGACTTGGATGACGAACTTTCATCCCAAGTGGCCTTGAAATTCTTGTACTTGTTTCGCCTTGACCCTTTGTCTTTCTCCTTCTTGAGCTCTGGATAGTCTTCCTTTATGTGTCCTTCTTTTTGGCAATGGTAGCATCAAGCCTTTCTTTTATTTCTTGGATTTTTTCTATTCTGCATTTCTTTAAATTTGTTAGATTTCAAAAACTTTTAAATTTCCTTACCATACAAGCTTCTTGGTCTGTATCAATATCTGAGTCTGACTTGGGTTCGTCCTTCTTGGTGTCTCTTAGTGTCAGATTCTGGCTTGACTCTTTCTTGTCCCTGCACATTTGGATTCATGCAATTTTAAAGTTGAAAAAAGTTCTTTTAAGGTACTTATCTCTATGCCCTTAGAGATGTAGTAGGCATTTATGATCGAATTCCATTATGGGGTCTTGGGGAAGGCATTGAGCGTGTAGCGGACCGATTCTCGATTGGTTACCATTTTGCCGAGGTTGACCAGTCTGATGATTAGCTCTTTGATCTTTGCGTGTAGTTGGGCTACCTTCTCACCTTTTTCCAGACGGATGTTTGTTAGTTGATTCTGAAGAATGTCTCGACATGCGAGTTTCACTTCGAATGTGCCTTCATGGAGCTCCAGGAGTTTTTTCCAGAATTTTTTGGCTGAGGAGTAGCTTCTGATGCGATTGACTTCTTGAGATGGTAATACACTTAGTAAGTGAAATTCTGCTCTACTGTTGGCTATGAATTCACTTTGTTCCTTCTTCGTCCATTAATTTTCTTCTTTCTCTTCTCCTTATTAATCTTTAGGAACTTCAAACCCGTATTTTATTATTAAAAGAATTTCGAAATATGTTCGTAAAAATAATTCCATTCAGCGTTTCCAATGTATAAATTCCCCCTCGAACTTTGGCGGGTCTCATGAGGCTTGGTCCGACCATTGATTTTTTTGCTTTGGTCAACAATTAGTCCTTATGAAGTGTTCTTGTTCTGATACCACTTGTTGGTCCCAATGCTGCCGACTAGATATGGGTGAATAGCTTGAAATAAGAGTTAGAAATCTCTCTTGCTTGGAACTTAGAAAGGACACAAATATTAGACAACTAACATAAAATAAATGAACAACATAAAATAGAAGAGGTAGATATTTTTACTTAGTTACAATATAGGTGGTTGTTAATCCAAGACAGCTGTAAAGTTTCACTAAAAATATCTCTTTTATTAAAGGCGGAGAAGTTTCTTACACTCTTTGAAAAACTCAGGTATTAGCTAGGAATTGAATACAGAAGTTGTTATAGAATTCCTAGGTCCAGGGGTCTTTTTATAGCTCCTGAAAAATATTATCTGTAACTTGAAGGTGCCTTCAATTTGGTCAAAGTAGCCTCCAATGTGATAACTTTTATCCACCGAAAATAAAAGTTTATCTTCGACCAACGATTATCGAAGGTGTCTCCAACAGGCTGGAAGACGCCTTTGACACTGTTAATGGAAGACACCTTCCTTGAGACCGATCAACTCTTTAGTTGATCTCTTCGCGTGGGTGATGCTCCGATCAACCGGAGTTGAATTCACCCGAATCCAACTCCGACCTTCTCCTTGAGCAGGTTTCCTTCCCGACTTCTCGTTCGTTGAATATCGCACATATCCTTTTCGTCCACTAGTGTACTCTTCTGCAGCTCCTCGTCCCTTGGATGCATCGAGCCCGTCGGCTTCTTTCCTGTGTCATCCTTCTTGTCCATTACGTCTTCTGCTCGATTTCTTGTGCTCCTAAGTTTCTGCACACTTAGACATAAGGTATCAAACATAACATGACCTAACTTAACTTGATTGACCATATTAAAATTATCATGCGATACTTACGGTTACAAGTCATGGAATGGAAAAGGGTGAGCCAAAGGTGGTTGGTGACTTGTTTCTTTCAAAGCAAAACTAAAGATGAACATAAAGCAGCAATGGGGAGTGGAGGCCCAATCTAGTGTAGGTTGAGCAGACAATATGATTTTGGATCCCCCAGTTTTCAGCTCTTCTGATGCACTTGCTGCTCTGCTGCAATGAGCAAAGCTCATGCATGAGCTGCTTTGATTGTTGTTAGGCATCAGGGCATGAACAACAGCATCATCTTCTTGTAAATGACTTATAAATTAAATGAATAAATTTAAATATAAAGGTGCTTAGGTGGTTAATATTCATAAATAAAGATTATGAACAGTTCATAAGTAATTAATATCTCCGAACAAAATTTGTAAACTGTTTGTTGATAAAATTCTTATTAAATTTCTAAATATACAAACCTTAATTATTAGTTCACTGACTAATTAAATTAGTTGAAAATTATTAAATTTTTGATAACATCTAAATGAATTAAATTTAAATATAAGTTAAATCAAGCTCAAGTTTAACAAAAGAAATTCAGTCAAACTTAATAATTATTTTAATGATTTAATTAATTTGTCTGATAACATTTTAGAAGCTTTTAATTATAAAAAGGTACTGAAAGAAAAATAATTTTAAAATAAAAAATATATTAAATTGCTGTTCTAACTTTTTAAAAGTATGAATTTGAAAGTAAAACGTTTCTTCATTCCACTTTTAAACCCTTTACTTCTAAGTCAAGATAGACCATGTCTTATTAAAAAAACATATTCTTTTTTATTACAAAATTAATTTAGGATATCAACTTAGTGTGAAATTGCTATTCTCTAATAATTTTCTTAATTAATAGAAAGACTATATTGGATGATGTACATAGGGACTATACTAGGCTACCGTCCATCCCTTTTTAATTAATCTATATAAATATTATTAAATATTATTTTTTTTTAATAAAATAAATAAATAAATTGAGTATAGATATACATGTGTACACTCAACAAGGTAACTCCTATAACACATAGTAACTCTAGTAGATGCATATTATATCTCTAGAGACTTAGATGTAAGTAATTTAGAAAAATTATTTTCTATTTTGAAATTCATGAGTGTAGATGTGTAGATCTAAAGGAGTCGAAGCAGAACATTGCCTTAAAGGTAAAAAAATGGACGAATCAGATTTCGAAACATCTCTCGATGATATGACGAAATGACATTTATGGTAAGAAAGTTTTAAAAGTTTTGTAAATCTAATAAATTCAATCAAGTGCAGGCCAAAAGAAGAAAAAGGAGAGTGATATGTTATCATTGCAATGAAGAAGGATCTGTCAAAGACAACTGCCCAAAATTGAAGAACAAATACAAAGATAAAAAAATCGACTCAGACAAAGCATAAAAACCTAAAGGTGATGTGAGATGAAACGTCGTCAGAGTCAAAGATTAAAACTCACGTCGGACTTGTGCTGATGACAAGTCATCAAGAAGAAGACGAAGTAAGCTCATCCGAAATGAGCATCGAGAGCATCGATGAAAGGAGAACAACGTCAGACGGAAGCAGCACTATAGGGAGAGCATTAGATAACGAGATCGACGAGGTAAGTCAGGTACGATCTCTACCTCCTGACCAATTAAATAAATTAATTAAAATGATATAAAAAATTCTTGTCAATTAGAAAATAAGAATAAAAAATTATTAAAAGAAAACCAAGAGTTAAAAGGAACTTTAGTAAAATCTTGTCGACTAGAGGGTGTTTGGCTGAGCTTATAAGCTCTCTAAAACAGCTTATAAGTTGTTTTGGAGCTTATAAGCTCTTTAAGTTTGTTTGATAAATTTTTTTTCAAACAGCTTATAAGCTGTCAAAATAAGTTGTTTTGGAGTTTATAAGCTGTTTTTAAAAAAGTATGGAAGACCCCACTTTTTTAAAAAAGATATTATTTTAATAATTTCTCTTCTCTAAAATATCCTTATATAATTTCATAAATCCTCATCTTATCCTCCATAAATTTTTATAAACCTAAAATCTTTCTATCTCCGTCGACTTCTCTTCCAGCGCCGTGTCATCTTCTCCGTCAACGCCTCTTTCCAATTTTCTCTCTCCCAGTGCAGAAATTCGTCCAAAACCTTCTATTAATAAAAAGCCCAAAATCCTCTATTAATAGTATTACACCCTTTTTGGTAATTTTATTAATAAAAAGATCTTATAATATCAAACATATCAATACCTTTAAGTTGATTATAGTAAGTTCACCCAAACACTTTAACAACTTATTTTTAAAATAAGACCTAACAACGTATAAGCTCCTAAAACAACTTATAAGCTGTACGAGCTTATAAGCTATTTTTAATAAGTTTAGCCAAACACCCTCTAGAAGATTTTGATAAAATAAAAATAGAAAATGAAAATTTAAAGAATAAATAAAAAATTTGAAGAATTCTGCATGTTCGAATTTTACTACTTCAAATTTTAGAAATTATCAAGCACTAAATTGACATTTTAAATATTAGAAGTGCCAAATAAGAAAATTAACATGAAAATTTATTCATAAAAAGTATATGGTTAATCAAATAGGAAGGAACCTATATTGAGTTCAAAAATCATGCTTAGATTAAAAATCTTTATGTAATGTATTATTTTTAAATTGATTTAATATTTTTTTCTTAAAATTGTTTAATATTTTCAAATAATTTTTTTCATATAATTTCTATTTGAAATTAGTTAGATATTAATTTTTTTGAGAAAGTCGAGCTCATTTCCTATTTGTAGAAAAAATTAAAATTTTTTTTACTCTTATATTATTTTATATAAATTTTTTAACAAAAATTAGATTTTTTTTAATTTAAAATTATTTCGATGAGTCATTTTTAAAAATTTTATTTTTTTGATAAAATATCTTGTTATCTACCATAGAAAATAGTTTCAAATTTTTTTTACCGTTATTGAATTTTCTGTGAATTTTTTATAAAAAAAATAATTTTTAATATTAAAAATTCTTGAATGTTTAATTTTTGAAAATTTATTTTTTTTTTCAAAAATACTTGCTCTATCACATTTTCAAAAAAAAAAATTCAAAAATTTTCAAACTGAACTATTTTTAAGTATTTTTTAAAGAAACAACATTTTACTATAGAAAATAATTTATTACTACTTAAATTATTTTTATTTTTTTAGTAATTAAAAATAATTTTAAAATTATGTTTCCAAAACTGATTTATAAATCACAAAAGTTCAAATTTTCAACATTTAACTTCATTATTTTTCTGAATGTTGATCATTTTTTCCGCCTTAGAGATTATTTTAGATTTATTTCAAAACTTCAAAGATTTTTCTAATTTTTAATATGATCAAAGGGAAAGAATTAGAGATTAAGTTTAGGGAAGGGTACATTTTTGATTTTGCATTTCATGTTATAATTGCAAATTATATATTTGTTATTTTACTGTTATTTGTTTTGGTTTACCCTAACTTAATTTGGGTTGCTCACATTAAAAAGGAGCAGATTGTAAGTACCCTATGATAGTTTTGATGTAATCAGCCTAGTCAAGTTAGGTGCTGTCGTATTTTGATCCTTGTATCTAAGTGTGCAGGAACTTAAGAGCACAAGAAGTTGAGTGAAAGACGCAGCTAACGAGAAAGATGACACGGGAAGAAGTCGACAGGCTCAGTGTGTCCGAGGGACGAGGTGCTGCGGAAGAATACGCTGGCAGATGAGAAGGAAGTGCACAGAGTTTCTGAGGGACAAGAAGCCAGAGTGACATATTGCTCGAGAAGGCTGGAAGATGGGTTCGAGTGAGCCCAATTCTAGATGGCCGAAATTGTTGGTACCCCAAGGTTGTTTTGACGTGATCAAACAAGTTAAGTTAGATCCTGTTGTGTTTAATCTTGTGTTTAAGTGTACATGAACTTAGGAGCACAGGGTATCGAGCAAAAGATGCAGCTAGCGAGAAGGACAGAACAGGGAGAGAGCCAACGGGCTCGGTGCGTCTGAGGGTCGAGGTGCTGCGGAAGAGTACGCTGGCAAATGAGAAGGAGGCGTGCGGCGTTTCTGAGATATGAGAAGCCAGGAGCGGAAGCTTGCTCGAGAAGGTCGGAAGTTAGGTTCAGGTAAGTCCTATTCTGGATGGTCGAGATCACCCAAGCAAGAAGAACCGGAGCGGAAGACCCGGACCTAGGCGAGCAAAACCAGAGCGGAAAGCTCGAACTGAAAAAGTCAACTTGGTTGACTTTCCTAGTACGGGTGCCCAGAGTCCGGGCGTTCAGAGTCGAATTTTACCCGGATCATGTTTGACCGCGATCCGTTGCGAAGGGGATAAAATTTTATCCCCCTCCAGGCACCTAGAACCCTTCCAAGCGCCCCGAGCAAGACTATATAAGCAACCTTACTCCTAAAGCTAAAAAACAACGTGAAATACAAAGAAACAACACTTGTGCGCTTTAGTTTTTGTTTAGCTTCTTTTCTATGCATTCAATGCTGTAAGAAGCTTCTCCGTCTGAAGGAGATTCTTAGTGCGATTCAACTTCCTTGAATTAACAACCTCCCTGGTTGTAACCAAGTAAATCTGTGAGCCTCGTCTTTTTGTTTATCTCTTATTTTGTTTATGCAAGTGTTCATTTTATTTAAGTTATAAGTCCATGGAAGGTATTTTTGTTTGTTTTTGTACAGGGGCTATTCATCCCACTCTAGCCGACCGCCAAGGGTCCCAACAAGTGGTATCAGAGCCAGGATGCTTTAGGAGACTAATCGCTGAACAAAGCACACGAGATGGCCGGATCGAGCAACTATCCATCGAAGTTTGAGGGGGAGTTCACGAGCTGGAAAAAGAAAATGGAGGTATTTTAAAATCGACTTTTAATTACTTTTAATAATGAAATTTAGTTTTGTAACGCCCGAAGGAAAGGAAGAATACCAGTGGATGAAGAAGGAGCAGGTCAACTTCTTGGCAAACAACAAAGCAGAGTTCCATATGCTGAGCATCCTACCGCCACAAGAAGTCAACCGGATCGGCACCTACGACTCGGCAAAGGAGCTTTGGGAGAAGTTCCTTGAGCTACACGAAGGGACGTCCGAAGCTAAGTTCGCGAGATGGGATCTGCTAAGGAATCAGTTAAGCAACATAAAATTGGAAGCAGAAGAAACCATTGCACATCTTCACTCGAGAATGAAGGAACTAATCACCAGACTCACGAATCTCAGAGAAAAGGTAAGCAACTGAGATTCGCTAAGGTACATACTTAATGCATTTCCTAGATCTACTGAGTGGGTATCATTAGTAGATGCTTACTATATTTCTATAGATTTAGATTCTGTTACCTTAGAAGAAATGTTTTCAACATTTGAAGTCCATAAAATGAGATGTGCAGATCCGAAGAAGGAGCCGAAGTACAAGGTTGCCTTTAAGGAAAGGATGGACGAACGAGATTCAGAATCCTCTCTGGATGATAACGAAATGGTAATGATGGTAAGACAATATAAAAAATTATTTAAATCTAGAAAAACTAACCATCTGCAGGGTAGAAAGAAAATAACAATCAGATAATACCACTGCAACGAAGAAGGGCACGTTAAAGACAACTGCCCCAAGTTAAAGATCAAGGATAAGGACAAAGGAAAGAACAAGAAACCTATCTAATCCAACAAGTACAAGACGCTAAAGGCGACGTGGGACGAAACTTCGCTCGAATCATAAGTTGAAGCTGTTGTCGAACTTGCATTAATGGCAAGTCATCAAGACGACGAAAACGAAGCAAGCTCGTCCGAAATGAGCATCGATGAAGGGGGAGCGATATCGGAAGAAAGCAGCAGTTCACAGGGAGCTACTGATAACAAGATCGACAAGGTAAGTCAAATACGATCTCTTCCTCCCGATAAGTTGTTTAAATTTGTTAAGTTATTATCTAAAGACGGTTGTAAATTAGAAAAAGAAAATAAAGTATTAAAATTAATTCTAGCCAAATCTTGCCTATTAGAAGATTTTGAAAAATTAAAATTGGAAAATAATGAATTGAAAATACAAGTAGAAAACTTGAGAAATCGTGTATATTTAAATATTAAAAATCAAAATATTAGGAAATATAATAATTTGAACTGATATTTTAATTACCACAAGGGACAAATTAGGAAAATTTCTCAAAAATATATTTCTAAAAGATTTTTAATTAACCTAGTTGACTGGAACCTATATTGGGTTTCAAAGTCTTGTCTAAATTGAACTTTAATTAGAGTTAGGGCTTTCAGTGAGAAAATTAAATGTTTGAATTTCCACTATAACAAAAATTGCAAACGACAACAGATATTTTCCATTGTCATAGGGTCAAAAAATCATTGTAACTGACTGTGTTGTAAAAGGCATTGCCCTACGACAACGGTTTTGAATTCGTTGTCTTTGTAGACATTCAACAACGATTTTTATCTGTTATTGTTTATATGCTCAAAAAATATTTACCCTATACGACAACATTTTAAAACCGTTGTGATAGATAATTTCGATAACAGATATAAACCGTTGTGGTAGACCCTTTTTACAACAGATATAAATCGTCGTGGTAGATAATATTTACTGTTTTGTATTTTACAACAGTTATAAACTGTTGTAGTATATAATTTTTAATATGTTTTTACAACGGATAAAACCATTGTCTTTAATTACTTTTCACAAAAAAATACCGTTGTGGTTTATATATTTTTTACAATGTTTCTAACTGTTGTCTTTAATGTTCATGTTTGTAATATGATAATACCAAATAATCAACACAAAACTAAATATTTATTACATTAAATCCAAAATAAAAGTCCATAAATCATCTTGTAGCCACACATATTACAAAATATACAAAATGAGGTGTACTCATCAAATTAACAAAAGTATCAAACCATAAATCACATGTTTTCCAGTACTGTTCTCCATATGGCTTTTACACATTAGCAAGACAATCTACATGCAACCTAACAAAGCTCACTCCTTGCATCAAAAATCTCAAGTCTCACGAATTGGCCGAGTTACGTACCTAGCTGCAAGAGAAAAATTAAAGAAAACTTATCAATTCCAGATTTAGATTTATTCATATAAATCTACATAAAATACAAGCAATATAACCAACTTATAGTCTAAGAAATAAAACTTATGCAATACAAGCAATTCCACGATTTCGCGTAACTCTAATATAAAGCAATTCCATGACAACACTCAATTCCAGAATTCCAAACTTTTGATTTAGATTTATTCATATAAATCTACATAAAATACAAGCAATATAACCAACTTATAGTCTCAGAATTTAACTTATGCAATACAAGCAATTCCAGGATTTTGCATAGCTCTAATATAAAGCAATTCCATGACAACACTCAATTCCAGAATTCCAGATTTAGATTTATTCATATAAATCTACATAAAATACAAGCAATATAACCAATTTATAGTCTCAAAAATAAAACTTATGCAATACAAGCAATTTAACCAACTTAGAGTTGTCTTGGTAACTTCCATAATAAGATAATCACTATACGTCTCTGATATATGCTTTGTTCCTGGAAAAATATCTTTATATACAAAACATGCTCATAATTCCAGTCAACATGCTACAGACTCCATCTACTAACTCAGTCGAATTTAATCACTATACGACGAGATTAATTATTTTCCGAAGGCAAAGTTTAATAGACAAAACAAAAACAAAATTATAAGGACACCACAACAATACCTATAACTAAATTCACAAAATGTTCAATCAACAAGATAACACATGGATGTATATTAGGTATTGACATATCAAAGCAAAAGACGAGAACTAAGAGAGGCAATAAATTATTGGGCAAAGGAGGTATTGGGCAAAGGAGTCAGCTAGTAGTGAACAAAAAAATTTATTTGCAATAAGGAATCAAAATCAATGAGTCATGGAGTCACAAACAAACTATTTCAAATTGATACACACTTCGCCACGCAATGATACTTGGACTGAGCCTTCTTGCCTTAAAAAAAACACTTGGATTCCAACTAAAACCTGACATCCCTATCAATCACCTTTAAACCTTTTCTAGAAAGTGACATAAGAAACTACCATGTGCACTGCATTTATACTTCAACAATGAGGGAGTTAGGTTCAATGGTCTAAAACTAGGAACTAATGTAATAATAACTAGTAGTAGATCCAAGAACTAAAGAAAAGCAGAATTCAGAACTGATTTTAAAATGAGAGAAGGATAAAAAGAAAATCATCAACCATAGAATTTACTAAATGATTCAGAAGTATCTCAAACGAAGTTCAGCCATCTTTTGAAGTTTAGTAATTTATACCTAGTAATGAATATAGTCTAGTACGTAATTCGCCCATTCGGAGCGCACTTCATCAATTTCTTAGTTAGAGTAAATTGTTTTCATGAATTGTTAAGAACCCCAGATTATATTAGTAAAAAAATCAGTAATAAAGAAGCAAAATCAAATAAAAGAAATTATTTGAGAAAATTGAGAATATGCGAAATATTACCATTGAGATAAGTGAATCATTCGCGCAGGTAGCATTTCCTTCAATAATTTCTCTCATACATTTCATCACATAAAACCCACATTGTTTCGCATCAGGTTGTCAAGGACCCTATGTTAACAAAAAATTGTCAATGAATAATGCACATTTAAATATTTTTTAATTAATCACAAGTAAACATATGTGTGTATATATAATATACAAACCTTTACAACTTCCCACGTAGGCTTCTTTTTCCCTTTCCTTTCCTTGTTCGAATTGAACAATTTCAAGCTCCTTGTACAACAAGAGTTGACATATGAGTAATAAATTAAATGCTTAATTAAAAAAAATATGTACTCACATATCCATTACATATTTCCAGTCCTCATAATGATTGCGATGATTAAGTGAATCGAACAAATAAACCATCTCCACATAAGGGTCGATGATAGTCTAAATCCAATGACAACTATGCACAAAAGAGATAGTCAATGCATAAATTCAACAAAATTGACAAAAAAAATCTATTAGAAATAAAATTGTAATATTTATTTACCCAACATTGTGTGGTGCAAAAACTAGTTGATTTCTTGCTGCACCACTCAGCCTATCAGCTAAAACACTTGCCTAGCTATTCAAGTATTCAATCTTTTCATTTTTGTCCAGTTTGGATACATATGGCATTACTAGGAGGGTTTGTGGATCCACAAATCTAAACTTATCGACCTTGTTTTCTTTTTTCATCTTTTTGAAGAGAAACCTTCCATTCAAGCAAAATAATATTACTATGTTAAACAAATAAAAGGAAAAAATTCGAGTGCAGCGAAAACTTACCACATGTAAGCAACCAGACAATTAGCAGATATTGGCTCTAACTCATAAAAAGGTGTGATGTCTTCAATGTTCACAAGCAGTTCGTACTCATTGTCAAAGAAATCATGATAAAAAATAATTGATATATTTTTTTTGGGCTGTCCAAAACACGCTTAGAGTAGCAGTACAATAAATGTAATGATCGTGGGACATTTGATGGCAAGACAGGATTACTTCTTGCCATAACACTTTTCTTCCTTTGAGGCTTCTACAAATTGCAAATATAAACATGTTAGTGGAAAGTTCTATCTCTTATGTTCAGCATCCTAGTGGAAAGTTCTATCTCAAAGTACAGATTACATGTGTGTGCTAGCTCTTTAAGTTAAAACGTTAGAACATGAAGTACAAAAGTATTGATAAAAAATGCAGTTTAGAAGAGTTCGACATCATAATATTTCTAGAACAAAGATGGAGCAAGCATGTTCTAATAAATGCCTATCCTTTTACAAGTATTTCCCTTATTGTTCTTTTTCATCCACCTTTTGGGGAGGAAACTGACTTGAGACATGATCATTCATCGTTCGGGATTTTAAGATTTCGACAATAGCAGTTGATGAATTTCATAACTAGCAGTTGATGAATTTCATAATCTAGCAAAATTTCCAACGCCTCTTTTGTTGAAAGTCCAACAAGAGGCAAAGAAAAAGGGAACCGGAAAAGCGTTCTTCAAACAAAAGCAAGATATCTAACGTCACACACACACACACACGAACGCACAAAGTGAAGTCAACAAATGAAGAAATTGTTGGATTTTTCAGGCCACAAAAACCGCTTTTTGCGTTGCGGAAACCCCGAAATTCCCATGCCACGGATCCGTACGAAGAAATAAAATTTCGTAAAAACTATCATGTATGAGTTTTCTAAGCCTAGATCTACTTTAGATCTACAAGATAAGAATTTACCCTTGATGCGAAGCCCTTCGCTAAATCCCGCTCGTCCAAGGTTCGCCGGATCTCGAGAGTATCAAAGTAGATACTCCTCTATGTGTATCCACACAAGCAAGAGATGGAGAAAATCAAACAAAAGGTGTGCTAGCACCTTTGATGGTCACGGCAAGGAGGAAGAGAGGGAGAGAAGAAACCTAGAGAGGAAGAAGAAGAAATGAATGAGAATGAATTCTCACCTTGTGTAACTCACAAGTGGCCGACCACTTTAGGCTTATAAACTCCCATGGAATATCAAGCGTCAAGTCTCTTGATCTCCTCCATGAGGTGGCATTTGGTCAAGTCAAACTTGACCAAATGAAGAAGCCTTGATGATGTGGCATTGGTCAAGTCAAAGTCAAGTCAAAACTTGACTCTTTATCTTCCTACTTAAGTCAAGTCAAACTTGACCACTTCTCTCCCTTGGTTGATCTAATCTAACCATTGGTTCAAGTTAATTTTAATTTAATGAATCTCTATTCATTGAATTAAATTAATTAAATGAGTCTAAGTCCAAATTAGACTCACTTAACACATGAACCAAATTGAGTCCAACTCAATTAGCTTAATTTGGTTTACTCTTAATCCAATTTGGTTCATCACATGAACCTAATCCTTTAGGTTCATCAAATGAACCTAATCTCCATCTAATTGCCCTTTGTGTGTGACCCAATAGGTTCTTATAACGTTGGCAATGCTCCTAAATCCATTTAGAAGCATAAGTAATGAGCGGTATCTAACAACACATCATTACTACGCAAGTTATAAGAATGTTGAGATCCAACATCACCTTGTGACTACTAATTGTGACTTCTCACAATATATGACAAGTGTCCTTCTATCCTTGACATCTAGATTGATCAATGTGAGGCATAGACCGTGTCATCCTCTAATCAATCTAAATCTTGAATCTCAAGTAGACTCACTCAATCAAATGAGCTCAACATCTCATATTGACTTATTTGGGCATGACCATGCACTTCGTGGTCTCACTCTATCAAGAATATCGATGTCACTCCTATTATATAGGAGGGATAGATCCCATCTACATCACTCACATCCCTCCGCATAATTTGTTACATACCCAGTAATCGTCTTTATAGTCCACCCGGTTACGGGTGACGTTTGACGAAGCCAAAGTATGTAACTCCTTATGTAGGGAACCATGGTGACTTCAGGTCCAAGGACTAATAGTCATACTAATAGTCACATGAGAAAGTATATGACACTCATATAACGATCCATGATACTTTCTCATGGCGGGTCATTCAGTATACATTCTCCAATGCATACCCATGTGTCAACTTGATATCTCTATATCCATGACTTGTGAGATCAAGTCATCGAGTTGACCTACATGCTAGTCTCGTCTCATTAACATTGTCCCTGAATGTTAATACTTGACTAGGAATGATTAAGAGTAGTGTTCCCTATATCATCTCACTATCGATTCAACCAATCGATTGATATAGGTAAGAACCTTCTACTCAAGGACGCTATTATACTTACTTATTTGACATCAATACAAGTAAGTATAATAACCAAAAACAATTATCTTTATTTATATACAAGAATATGATACAACGAGTCCATACAACAATTATCAAATGATTGACTCTAGGGCTCTAACTAATAGAAATAACTTACCATAATTGCCCTGATTCTTTACGGCGACATCGCCGCCCTTCTACCTCCAATCGATGGAATCGAGCAGATCATCCCCTTCTCTCAGCCGATGCCTGTTGCTGAACTTCTGGGAAGTGGATCTCCTCAGCCGGGAGAAGTCCTTGAGGAACATGGCCTGGTACTCCTCGTTGGTGAGGTCAGCGAACTGGTTCATCGCAAGGCGAAAGGTGTGCTCCCCATGGTTGGCCGTTGTATTGTGCTCATCCACGAACCGGAGGTTCTCCTTGAAGACCTCGAACCGGTATTCATCCAGATCTAGGGATTTTTGGGAGTGGCGATGCTTGGCCCTCCACTCTAGGTAAAGCATTCTCACCTCCTCATCGCTGCGGCCGGGGACGACCCTAGATTGCCTGGAGAGGGTGAGGACATTCAGATAGGGAACGACGGAGACGGTAGCAAGGGCGGATGACGAGAAGAGAAGGAGAGAAATGGCGACGACGCAAGCCATGAGCTACAAGAGAAGAGCGATGTTTGATGGAAAGGTTTCCTTTATATAGAAAAGAAGATAGTGAGGAAGATCCAGCGGAGGCGGACGGTCGGTTGAAAGGATGGCGTGAAGAGATTGTATGAGGAGAGGGAAAGAAATATGGCTAGGATTCGAGAATGTGAAGGGGAAAACACGGCACCGAAAAGATATTCAGGGAGGGAAAGCAAAACTGCGCGCGAGGGGAAAAAAAGACCAAAGTCAAATTACAACGGTTTTATCTAAACTGTTGTCGTAACCCCTAAAAATGCGCTTAAAGACAACGGTTTAAAAACCTGTTGTAAAAAGTGTTGTTAATTTTAAAGAAGTTGCTCAATGACAACAGTTTTCACAAAACCATTGTCTTTTATATTTAATGGGGAGTTCAACGACAACGGTTTTGTCAAAAACTGTTGTCTTTGATCAAATTCGCAATGATTTCTCTTAAAACCGTTGTCTTTGGGGTGTTGTCTTTTAACATTTTTATGTTGTAGTGTTCCTTAAGAGACTTTGTCTAGAAAGTGGTTGTTGCTCCAATAACCAAGAAGGCCTAGTGTCTCGCCACAGCCTGGAAGCCAATTAATGAAATAAAATATTTAATTTACTAACTGATAAAACATTTAATTGTAATTAAATAATACTTTAAATAGTTACTCAAATTTTTTCGGTGTTTTTAACTTAGAATTTTTTTAAAAGACTTAAAATTTTTTTTGGAAGTATCAACTTTACTTTACCAATATTATTTCTACAAAATTAGTTTTTGCAAATTTGTTTAACTTAGGAAATTATTGATGTCAAAAATATTTTTTTTACTTAGAAATTTTTCTAAAATTATTTCATTTTTTTTTAAGTGCCATCAAAATTATTTTGAAATTTTCAAAAACATGATAAGTTTTTCAAAATGTTGAAAATAAGATTTTTTTTTTTTTAACTAAAAACTTTTCTATTTTTTGAAAAATTTACCCTTAGATTTCTTTTGGTACTCTATTTTTTATGTGATCAAAGGGGGAGAAAGGAAGATTAAGTCTAGTGGGAGGTATTTTAACCTTTTCCAATTTTTTGCACTTTTAGCTCTGTTACTTTATGTTAGTTTACCCTAACTTAATTTGGGTTGCTCATATCAAAAATGGGAGATTGTTGGTACTCCAAGGTTATTTTGATGTGGTCAAACAAGTTAGGTTAGGTCATGTTGTGTTTAATCCTGTGTCTAAGTGTGCAGAAACTTAGGAGCACAAGATATCGAGCAAAAGACGCAGCTAGCGAGAAGGATGACACGGGGAGAGAGCCGACGAGCTCGGTGCATCTAAGGAACGAGATGTTGCGAAAGAGTACGCGGGCAGACGAGAAGGAGGCGTGCGACATTTCTGAGGGATGAGAAGCCAGGAGCGAAGCTTGCTCGAGAAGGCCAGAAGTTGTGTAGGTGCAGCGGAGACCGACAAGAGGGGGGTGAATTGCTGAAAACAAAAATAAAATATACCCTCCTCATACTTTCAACTCAATTAGTGCAATAGTGATAAAATAGTAAAGCAATAAAAACTAAATACAGAAAAACAAAGAAGACCGGGATTTAACCTGGTTACAACAAAGGAGGTTGTTAATCCAGGACAGTAGAAAAAGCGCAGTAAGAAAGATCTCCTTCTCTGAAGGCGGAGAAGTCTTTTACACTTTGGAAGCTCACTAGTTGCTTAGGAATTGCTTACAAATTGATTGCTTGAGTTGTTGTTTAATTCCTAGCTCCAGAGGCCTTTAAATAGCCTCTGGAAATTCTATCCCGAGGGTCGAAGGCGCCTCCAACAAGGTCCAAGGCCTCCAGCTCGGTGAGTGGATAGAATTCTATCCGGTGCTCGAACGGTCATTCTGACCTGGCTCAAGGCGCCTTCAACAAGCAATGAAGGCGCCTTCAATGTTCAAGGCGCTTTCAATGCTTGTTTAAGGCGCCTTCAAGCTACAGTAACTTCTGCTATAGTAATTTCCAGCCTCTTTTGACTCCTCTTCTTCTTCGCTTTGGCTTCCGAAGCTCCGTTCTTTTGGGTGATTGTGGCCAACCTGAATAGGGCTCACCCGAACCCAATTCCCGACCTTCTCTTCGAGCAGGCTTCCATCCGGCTTCTCGTCCCTCGAACGCTATGCACGTTCTTCTCGCTCCACCGGAGTACTCTTCTGCAGCTCTCTCGTCCTTCGGACACACTGAGCCCGTCGGCTCTCTCCCCGTGCCGTCCTTCTCGCTAGCTGCGTCTTTCGCTCGATTTCCTGTGCTCCTAAGCTCCTGCACACTCAGACACAGGGATTAAACACAACGCAGGACCTAACCAACTTGGTTGATCACATCAAAACTACCACGGGGTCTAACAATCTCTCCCTTTTTGATGTGCATCAACCCAAGTTCAAGTTAGGGCTAAAATAGACATATATAGTAATTTTAAAGAAAATTACTAAACTAACATATAAAGCATAAAATTTGCAATAAATAAAATTGCAACACAATTTAGAAAAATATTAAAAATTTTAATTTTCCTAATTCTCCCTAAACTTGTACTTCTCTCTTAAAATATATTAAAAAAGTTTAATTTTCTTAATTCCCCC
The DNA here is from genome assembly GCF_018446385.1 of Zingiber officinale. NCBI lineage: Eukaryota > Viridiplantae > Streptophyta > Magnoliopsida > Zingiberales > Zingiberaceae > Zingiber > Zingiber officinale. The sequence continues at coordinate 124,623,152 of NC_055988.1, forward strand.
TAAACTTGTACTTCTCTCTCTCCCCATTTGATCACAGCAAAAATGGGGTACTAATAAGAGAATATTAAGCAAAAAAAAAAAATTTTGAGCAAAAACGAATTTTAAGAAAACATTTCTAAGTTAAACTGATTTTTTTTAAAAAAATAAAATTCTAAGCAACAATGAATTTTTAGACTTAAAAAAAAAAATCTAAGTTAAACTGAATTTTAAAAAAAACTTTCTAAAAAAAATAATCCTAAGTAAACTTTTTGACTGTTCCTAACAAGAAATTTCTAAGTCAGATGAAGTTATTTGGAATTTCTCCAGAGAAAAAAAAATTCTAAGTTAGAAAAGTTTCTAGAAAAAAAAATGTTAGATAAACTTTCAAAGCATTATTTTATTTTTGTTTTTAATGCTTTTTCAGAAAGTTAATTAAACATTTTCTTTCAATATTTTAGCTTCCAGGTCGTGGCGAGTCACTAGACCTTCTTGGTTATTGGAGCAATAACCACTTCCTTAAACAAAACTTCCATAAAGAATTTCAATGTTTAATTTTCTTACTGTAAGCTTTTAACTTAAAAGAGAAATTTAAACTACCAGAGATTTTGGAACCCAATAAAGGTTCCTTCCTACAGGATTATTCAAAAATTTAGGGGGTACATAGTTTCTTGGTACTTTTCTAAGTTGACCCTGATGATTTCTAATGTACCAATTTAATTTACCATAAATTCTAATTTTTGAATTTTGAAACTTCTTTAAGCATGTAGAATTTTTCAATTTTTCAATATCATTTTTTAATTTTGTGTTTTCTAATTTCAAATTTTCATTTTCCTTTTCAAATTTGTCTAACTCTTTAGAAAGTGCTTTTATAAATTTAAAGGACTGAGTCAGGGTTAGATTGCGTACCTTACTTACCTGATTTGGTGACGCTCCCCCTTCATCGTCGCTTTCTTCTTCCGAGGTTCCTCCCCCTTCATCTATGCTCATTTCTGAGCTTGACTCTTCTTCCAGCTGATGGTTCGGCATTAGCGCTAACCCCGAGAATTCTTCGATGTCTGACTCGGAGGATGATGAATCTGACCAAGTGGCCTTCAGGTTCTTGTGCTTGGAGGATTCTGGTTTCTTGCTTTTTGACTTTTCCCGTTCTTTCTCCTTTCTCTTTAATTTTGGGCAGTCATCCTTGATGTGCCCTTCTTCGTTGCAGTTGTAGCAGCGAACCGTCCTTTTTCTTTGTTGATGCCTCTTTTTCTGCGGTCTAAATTTGTTAGAATTAAAAAACTTATTGAACCGTCTTACCAGTAGTGCTGCTTCGGATTCGTCGACCGAGGCTTCGGAGTCAGAACTATTCATTTTTGCCTTTAAGGCAATGTTCTGACTGGTCTTCTCTACTCCACTGGGCTCTGAAACTCGAGATTCGTGAAGTTCAAAAGTAGAAAATAATTGTTCTAAAGTACTTACCTTGAGGTCCTTAGAGATGTAGTACGCATCTACTAAGGAGGCCCACTCTGGAGTTCTCGGAAAGGCATTGAGCGCGTATCGGATAGAATCCCGATTGGTTACCTCTTCTCCAAGGTTCGTTAGTTGCGTTATCAGCTCCTTGATTCTCGCTTGGAGTTGCGCTACCTTCTCGCCTTGGTTCATCCGGAGGTTCGTCAACTGGTTCCGGAGGATGTCGCGCTTCGCTAGCTTCGCTTCGGAGGTACCTTCGTGAAGCTCCAGGAATTTTTCCCAGAGATCTTTCGCGGAGTCGTAGCTTCCGATCCGATTTACCTCTTACGACGGCAGAACGCTGAGTAGGTGGAACTCAGCCTTTCCGTTAGCGACGAAATCTGCTTGCTCCTTTTTCTTCCAGGTATTTTCCTCCTTATCTTTCGGAACTGCATAGCCATATTTCATTATTAAAAGAATGTCAAATTCGGTTTTAAAAAATACCTCCATTTTGCGCTTCTATGTGGCGAAGTCTCCGTCGAACTTCGGGGGATGGATGTTCGCTCCGGCCATCGTCTTGATCGTAGTGCTTCAGTTGGCGGTTAGTCCTTCTGAGGCGATCAGGCTCTGATACCAATTGTAAGTGCAGCGGAGACCGGCAAGAGGGAGGTGAATTGCTGAAAACAAAAATAAAATATACCCTCCTCGTACTTTCAACTCAATTAGTGCAATAGTAATAAAATAGTAAAGCAATAAAAACTAAATACAAAAAAAAACAGAAAAGACCGGGATTTAACCTGGTTATAACCAAGGAGGTTGTTAATCCAGGACAGTAGAAAAAGCGCAGTAAGAAAGATCTCCTTCTCTGAAGGCGGAGAAGTCTTTTACACTTTGGAAGCTCACTAGTTGCTTAGGAATTGCTTACAAATTGATTGCTTGAGTTGTTGTTTAATTCCTAGCTCCAGGGGCCTTTAAATAGTCTCTGGAAATTCTATCCCGAGGGTCCAAGGCACCTTCCACAAGGTCCAAGACGCCTCCAGCTCGGTGAGTGGATAGAATTCTATCCGGTGCTCGAATGGTCATTCTGACCTGGCTCAAGGTGCCTTCAACAAGCAATGAAGGCGCCTTCAATGTTCAAGGCGCCTTCAATGCTTGTTTAAGGCGCCTTCAAGCTACAGTAACTTCTGCTACAGTAACTTCCTGCTACAGTAATTTTCATCCTCTTTTGACTCCTTTTCTTCTTCGCTTTGGCTTCCGAAGCTCCGTTCTTTTGGATGATTGCGGCCAACAAGAATAGGGCTCACCCGAACCCAATTCTCGGCCTTCTCTTCGAGCAGGCTTCCGTCCGGCTTCTCGTCCCTCGAACGCCGTGCACGTTTTTCTCGCTCCACCGGAGTACTCTTCCGCAGCTCTCTCGTCCTTCGGACGCACTGAGCCCGTCGGCTCTCTCCCCGTGCCGTCCTTCTCGCTAGCTGAGTCTTCCGCTCGATTTCCTGTGCTCCTAAGCTCCTGCACACTCAGACACAGGGATTAAACACAACGCAGGACCTAACCAACTTGGTTGATCACATCAAAACTACCACGGGATCTAACAAGTTGGGTTCGGATGATCCCTATTCCGAATGGTTGAGATTACCCAACCAAGAGGAACCGGAGCGGAAGACTCGAACCAAGGCGAGCGAAATGAGATCGGAAGGCCTGGATTGAAAAGTCAACTTGGTTGACTTTCTTAGTTCGGGCGCTCGGAACCCTTCTAGGCATCGGAAATCAAATTTTATACGGATCGCATTTGACCATGATCTGTTCGAAGGGGATAAAATTTCATCCCCCTCCAGACACCTGAAACCCTTCCAGGCACCCCAAGCAATACTATATAAGTAGTCTTGCTCCCAAAGCTAAAAAACAACGTGAAATACAAAGAAACAACACTTGTGCGCTTTATTTTTTGTTTAGCTTATTTTCTGTGCGTTCATTACTATAAGAGGCTTCTCCACCTGAAAGAGATTCTTATTGCGATTCAACTTCCTTGGATTAACAACCTCCCCAATTGTAACCAAGTAAATCTGTGAGCCTCGTCTTTTTAGTTTATCTCTTATGTTGTTTATGCAAGTGTTCATTTTATTTAAGTTATAAGTCTAAGGAAGGTATATTTGTTTGTTTTTGTGCATGGGCTATTCACCCCCCTCCCCCCCTCTCTAGCCGAGCGCCAAGGGTCCCAACAGAAATCACCCAAGTGAACGAAGCGAGCTGGAGCAGAAGGCCGGACAAAAAGTCAAGTCAGAGTTGACTCTTGTTCGAGCGCCCAAAGCTATTTCGGGCGCCCAAACCACCTTGGTGATGAATGGGTGCCTTGACGCATTGACGCTACGTATTAGCGTCCGCAACAGTCCGGGTGCTTAGAGCAGGTCCAGGTGCCCGGAGCGGGTTCGAGCGCCCGAAGAAGGATAAAACTTTATTGTTTGTCCATTGCGTAGCCATTTGTAAGAAGATGAGATTTACCACGCTGGGGGCACCCAGACCGTGCCACGTCAGTTTCGACCAATAGGCTATAAATAGAGCCTTGATCTTCTCCATTTTAAACAACACACTTTGTATTTCGAATCTCTTTATGTTTTTCACTTCCAAGCTTTCTTTCCGTGTACGAGGCTTCTTCACCTCTGACGTTTTGTTCGAGAATGAGATCTTTATAGTGAGCTTATTTTCCTTAGAGTAACAATCCTCTGATTGTCAACCAAGTAAATTGTTTGTCTCATACTCCTCTTAATTTTATTATTATTTCTTTAAGTATGTAATTGTCTGAAAGCCCGATAGATTGAGAAATGTATTCATTATTTTATTGTGCAGGGTAATTCACCCTCTCTTGTCGGTCACAAGAGACCTGCACTTAAGACTTATTGGAGTAGAATATTGTTAAACTCACATATACCCTGGCTATCCCAACTGAAAATGAATCATGGTTTGAATTTCATAATTTGAATTTTTCGTCAGATACTTCAAAAATCAATATATACCAATGTCACCTATTATTAATAGGGAAAATTATATATCTGTATCTTGTAAATATATCTTTATTTAGATCCTGCAGTCTTCCCCTGGTGGTAGATGTCAACCTGACAAAAAAATATTCGTAATCCATGTTCTGTAACTACCTATATTTGCCATTTACCTCCAAATGCAGCAACTTTTCTTGCTAAGTATTTAAAATACGAGTATAAATGTTATCTTAATCCATCTTAATCTAATAAGAAGTACAATTAAATATCAATTGTGCTATGAACTTGCACAGTAATGTCCATACAGTATATCTCAAATTGATAAATCGGACTTTGTTTTTTCATAATCCTCATGTAAACATTTATGATTTGACTATCAACATGCTTACCAAATAAAAAAAGACAAAATACAGGTCTAGTCAAGCTTAGGAAGTCATCCTGCCAAATGACAACACTAGATGGAGAGAAAAATTATTTCCATTACAAATACTGAGAAAGAAGTGTTAAGACAAAATTTAACATATTCAAATTAAACTTACTCCAAATCATCCTTAGACAGAAATTCTATTAACACCATTCTCTCTTCTTCTGATCCTTCTTCATGGCTAGAGAATCACCTCTCTCTTTATATGCATCAATTTTATTCTTAGCAGGAATTTTGTCATCCTTCTCAACATCTACGATGGATTTTATTTATGTGGCAACATATTTAGTAATATAAGTTAAAATCCATATATGTTTAGTAATGATATATAATAATACATAGAAACTATTAGACTTCAAAATAACTATTCTAGGTTATGCTCCATCTACCTATTTTATTTTCTTCCTCCTACGTTTTGGTGTTGAGCTAGGGGGAGTCACAAACATTGACACCCTTTGCTACACGATTAGCTATATTCCTTATAGTATCTACAATAGAAGATTAAAAATGACTGATCTTCTCTGTTTTTGAAGTAGCAACGTTACTACCAGGAACATACTCTTCACTTGAACCACTATTCTTTTCTACTTCCAATCCATCACCATCAGATTTTGTCAATCCAGTGTTTTCTTTATTCAATTGAGAAATAATATCTTTTACCATCAAATCAATATTATCATCCAAGTTAGGAGTTAGATCTTCATTTACTTCCACATTTAACTCAAATAACCGGACAAGTTCAATCTCACCACTGACTTCGACTTCAACATTCTTATTCTCTTCAAAATTAAAATTTTCTTTCTCATCACCTATTTTTTCACTAACTGGTTCTGCCTCCACATCATTATTACTCTTTGATATCTCACACAATACTTTACTATCAAAATAAGAGCAATGTCGTCAAAAATATCTTATCATCATTATTTAACATAAATAATTTTATTATTTCTATATTTACTAAAGAACTTCCTTATTTGTCGCTTAACATAATCTCTTCATCCGGAAATGATATTATATTCAACACCTTTTCTTAATTATAAACAAAACATCATTTCTACAATCATATTTAGAAAAATATATACTAAAAACATAGCAATTTACCCCTGCTGAAATCAATGCTGGTAAATAATCTCTCGACAGCATCACGTTGGATGGAAATCTTACTCCTTTCACAATGAAACAACCAGGAAAATACTATAAAGACCCTGCATGTCCAAATGAAGGTATTATTTCATATAACCAAGCACGAATACACAAAGATATTATTACAATAATATGAAATATATCACAATCGCATTTCAAAAATTAAAAACTCACCATTAGGCCAACAATATAATCATTTATATACTTTTTGCTTCCTTCCAGCCTATTGCCATTACTAGCGGTATATAAAATAAGTTGGCGACACACAAATCTGTATGCTGCGTCTCCTTATGAGTAATTAAAGAACCTCGATAGGTTATTAATGTAGGACATAATAAATCGAGGAGTGGAATAGTTACCAATAGGAAAAATAACATAATTTAATAGAAGACAAATAAACAGCCTAACAAAATCATCCACTTCAGAATCCTTCTCTGATCCAGTTAATACAAGCGTTTTATCATGAATTGTAGTCCTATTTACGTTACCGACTTTTCCTCCAAATAACCGAGCCATAAATTTGGACTCCATGCTGACATCTAAATCAATAGGTTGTCCCACATGGGCTAAATCAAGGATGATGCAAAACTAGGTCGATGTGAATGGAACTACAATGTTGCACCAAACAAGAATGAACACAAAGTGTAACGCCCCAAATTTCCTCAATCAGAGTCCTAAAAGTAATTTAAAAATACTATAGAAATATTCTAGGGATTTTTAGAAATTTTTAGAGTATTTTTATGTAATTTTTGGAGGTCGTTTGGTATTTTTACTAAACGAAGGAAGTTTCGACAAAAAATGTCCAAGCCGAGAATTGAACCCACGACCTTTGACTCGGTCAAAACCCGACTTACCAGATGGGCAAACGGATTTTTCTATTTAGAAAAGGTAGCGAATTTATTTAAGATAGTTAACATAATATTGGATTATAAAAGGGATAAGTTGATCTTGGATTTGTTTGTTTAGAAAAAATAGCGAATTTATTTAAGATAGTTAACAGAATATTGTAAAAGGGATAAGTTGATGTTGGATTTGTTTGTTTAGAAAAAGTAGCGAATTTATTTAAGATAATTAACAGAATATTGGATTATAAAAGGGATAAGTTGATGTTGGATTTGTCTGTTTAGAAAAGATAGCGAATTTATTTAAGGAGTTAACAGAAATATTAAGTTATAAAAAGGGATAAGTTGATGCTCTGTTTTCCCGTGACTTCTCTTCTGCGTACGATGGCGGAGCTCGGGCAGAAAACGAAAGGGAGTTAGGGCATCATCTCCGGCGGCTGGCCAAGGTCCTAGAAGCCCTTTTTGTTCGGTTGTGAGTCCAAGAAACAAGGTAAGTGCTTCTCACCTGCAGTAGGAGTGGTTTCGGACCTTTGTTCTTCTTGAATTCGAAGCATGATGAGCGCTTATAGTGCAGATTTTTAAGCTCATATGTAGATTTTTATGTAAGCTTATAGAGCAGATTTTAATTAAGCTTATAGAGCAGATTTTAATTAAGCTTATAGTGCAGATTTTAATTAAGCCTATAGTGCAGATTTTAATTAAGCTCATAGTGCAGATTTTTATTTAGGCTTATAGTGCAGATTTTAATTAAGCCTATAGTGCAGATTTTTATTTAAGCTTATAGTGTAGATTTTTATTTAAGCTTATAGTGCAGATTTTAATTAAGCCTATAGTGTAGATTTTAATCAAGCTTATAAGTGCAGATTTTTATGTAAGCTTATAATGCAGATTTTAATTAAGCATTGCAGTGTAGATTTTTCATTAAGCATTTCAATTACAAATTTTGAGTTCCCTATCAGTATTTTGAGTTTAAGAAAAGTATAAGAAAGATAAAGAAAAGAAAGAAAAGGGCCAAGGCCTTAAGTAGATCCCAAAGTTAAGACTTTAGGGAATTTGGCACACAAGGTGCTAAAGAAAATGCCGAGGCATTATATATTAGAAGTATTAAAAGATAACAAGTATTTTACTTTTATCAGTGGCACTGTGCTGGACTCTCTGTTGTCCTTGGGTTGGGCTCCCATAGGGTCGCCAAATGGGCCGCCAAATGGGTCGGGTCGTTACAAAAGTAAAAGCACAGTTGCCGGGCCCAAGAGACGTTGATTATTATTTTGAAGTATTATAAGTATAAGTTTTTGAACAAGTAAAACGAGTTTTACATAAACATAAAGTATTAGAGATTAAGTTAGAACAAATGGAATAAGTTTCATATAGTTCTAAAAATCAGTAAGTTTAGTTCTTTATTCTACCATGTTTATCTAGTGGATGAGTAGTTTTCATGTTTACCTATTAGATGAGTAGCATGATTAGCTATTAGAATTACATGAGTAGATTCCTTAGCTTTTCTTTGCTATTAGTTTGACATGAGCAGTTATGTTTATGCTTTATTTCTTTTTAGAGCATATAGTTTCTAGTTCTTTTCGTATACATGCACATTCATGGTTTTGTGAGTTAGATAGCGCTTACTAAGCAATTTTGCTTATAGTTGCATTTTCCTCTTACTGCAGATAAAGGAAAAGAAAAGTTATAGCAAAGGAAGGCGACAAGGAGGTGCAGATGGATGTGTGATGTCTGGACTATAGAAGCCTTGGGACCTAGCATAAGGATTTATTAAGATTGCCATTTATTAAGAATGTATTAGATGAGCCATTTAGTTTTCCGCTGCTAGTTAATTGCATTTTTAGAGAGTTTATGTATTGATCTTTACATGTGAACAACTCTAATTAAGTAAAGTTAGTAGTCCAGTAGCGCTCCGCCCTCGCAGACTAGTAGTGAGGAGGGTGGGGTGTTACACAAAGACTGTTGGAATCTGTTTAATACTAAATCTACTCTAGTACTACTAGTTGGCATCTCAAGAATCTCAAACCCTGGAGCAAGTGGAGTGCTTTTGATCCTCTCTTTTTGCTTATTACCCAAATTGGGTAACACTTCATCCAACACAACTTTTAAATATGTCGGTGAACAATGCAAACATAATTGTTTGCTACTCTGGCTCTTCTCCATAGATTTTCCCTTAACCTCCTTTAATTTTATAGCTCTGGTTTTCTTGTTCATTTCTATATAAAAATAAATTACTTAATAATTCATATCATAAACTATAATCAATGGAAAATATGGACATCAAAGTATTTAAATTAAGTATATTATTCAGTTTATTGATAATCACTAGACAACAACCACATATATATCTCATTCAATCATTCAATTGAATAAGATAAAACACAAACACATTCATAAAACAAGTTACAATTAGAAATCCAGAACTCATTTTTATGCAAACTAACAAAATCAACCACACTCAAACAACAAGAATAATTTATAATTCATACCATAAAGTACAAGTCATGGAAAATATGAGCACCAAAGCACTTGAATTGCGTATATTATTCGGTTTTTTTGCTAATCAATATACAAAAGTAATATATATCTTTCAATTTTTCAATTAACGAAGACAAAACACAAACAAAATCATAAAATTATAATTTGAACATCAAAACTAATTTTATTATAGCTAACAGATTATGCAACATAAAAAATTTAAACTATTTACCCATTTATACCCTAAAGTACAAATACTAAATATTTTGGACATTAAAGCGCTTAAATTGAGTACTTTATTCAGTTTATTGATAATCAATACCCAAAACTAACATATATCTTTTAATTCTTCAATTGAAGAACATAAAACATGAAAACACTAATAAAATTGTAATTCAAACATCAAAACTAATTTTATTCGAGCCAACAGAGTGGACAACACCAATAATTATAACAATTTATCCATTCATACCTTAAAGTACAACCCTACAGATTTTGTGCATCAAAGTACTTAAATTGAGTACATTACTCAGTTTATTGATAATCACAATAAAATTTACACATATCTCACATTCCTTAAATTGAAGAAGAAACAATACAAATTCATTCATAAAATTGCAATACAGACACCTAAATCTAATTTTATTGAACCTCAACCTCACAAAATTGAAAATGCCTATGAATTAAAGCTTTGATATTTCATAGAGAAATAACAAATTAGTCGAAATCTAGGAAACACAAATTTTACTTACCGATGATTCAAGGGTTTAAGATGATTTAGTTGAGTTCTACCACCTTTTTTATTTTTACCTTCAACGTCAATGGAGATGGTTTAGGGATAAAACCGGGGAGTACGTCGCCAATGGTTTGGAGTCACAGAGGCAAAGTGGGTCACCGAGTTTTGGAGTCGCGGAGGCAGAGTCCATCATTGAGGTTTGGAGTTGCGAAGTAACACATCAGACGTTGGGAAAGAAAGGAGCAATTAGACGTTTTAAATCCAAACAAGAATAATATGGTAATTTCATTAGAGTTAAGGAGCTGAAACTAATTTGGTCAGGTATCAAAAATAAATTTATACTTACACGAAGACACTGAATGTAAATGTTTAAGTTTACACAAAGATTTAAAGACAATTTTCTGTTAATATAATCGAAAATGTTATTTGATTTTAAAATTTTTATTTAAAATCGGGAAAACAATTATTACCAATTTAAGTATATCTTCAAGAAAAAGGGTATCACGCATATCTGTGATCCATCGACAGACGACAGCTCGTCCTACTCCTGGGCTTGCTCCGTTGCTCGAAGGGTGGCATTGGGCGCAGCGAAGCATCGGCGCGCTTCAGCCGATCAGCTTCCTCCTCCTCCTTGATCGGCGCGCTTCAGATCCGAGCAAATCGAGATGGCGAGGGCGGGAGGGATGACCAACGCGGTGAACGTAGGGATCGCTGTCCAGGCCGACTGGGAGAACCGCGAATTCATCTCCAATATCTCGCTAAACGTTCGCCGACTCTTTGACTTCCTCCTGCAGTTCGGTCCGTATTCTTCTTCGCCCTCACGTTTTGGTTTGATTCGAACTGATCGGTGAGGCTAGGGGTCTGATTAAGCATGGGATGGTTGTTGTGTAATGATTTGAGGTTTTCCTTGCACCCTTTCTACAGTCCAGGTTCTGTTAGGACGACGACTTTACAGATCTTGGTGTTGGAACACCAGAAATGCGTTCTTCAATTCATCTAGGTCAATTAATTCTTTGTTGGTGATGTAGATTTAGGATCTTAGTCTTTGGTTGTTGTTAACCGAGTGCCAGAAAAGAGAATACTTAAGTTAGAACGTAAAAAATTCAAGCTTCAAATAAGACGAAAGCAGAGGCGGATTTACATGGGGACTTGGGGGGGCCACGGCCCCCCCCAGTCCATGTGTAAATCCTGGATCAACCTTGCTTTTAGCTCTCTTCTAACGAGCAAAATTTGAAGAGACTCAAGCAGAGATATCTCTTCGAAATTGCCGTCCGGAGAAACCAGAAGTTGGTGGATCATGGTGAAGGTTTATCCGAACACTGAAGCATATTGCATAGCCAGTGGCATTGAGGTTGCTAATGACGAGAAAGATAAAAGTAGGGTGCTGATAGTGTGGAGGAAGTCTCTACTCTTCAGTTGCAGACTTGACAGACTCCATATCTTCTAGACTGGAGTGTTCCAAAGAATAAGATACAATGAATATTCAACAAAGGATAAACTAAACCAAAGAAAAACATTGACAGACTCTAGATCTGCTATTACAAAATTCAAGGAATGGAAATAGTGTATATATTGATGATAGGATGCCAAATAGAGGCATTTTGCGATCAACAAAGAGACCCCCTGAAAAACATCGAGCTCTGTTGGTCAACAGTGAAGAATTTATTGGGCTCTACAGGTGAAGTTGAGTAGGTGAAAGCTATATATATTTTTGTTTGATGGCAAATAGAGTAATAGATAAGGAGTACCTGCATATGAAGAATGCCACGAATGTGAGAGGAAAGCAATTCGAATACTCAGACGCTTCAACTTGATGTAGTAATTAGAGTACCTAATCAATTAATAAACCAATATTATGAATAGCAATAATGAAATGCAAAGCAATAGATGCTGAATAGATGTGAATGATCAAAAGGATGGCAAATTGAATTCTACCCTAACAAGTTCGCATGTAGCTCCGATGTGAAACAAGGACCGACAGCTTATTTCAATGTCACAATATTATTTCGAGATATTGATATCAAACTACCAATAGAAAATTTAGGTCACGGAGTTTTCTAAATATGTAATGAATTCTAAATTCTCCCACACAATCGACAATGAATATAGCGACACAAGTTTTGGCCCCCTCAATATTCAAATCCTGGATCCGCCCCTGGACGAAAGTGACCTATAAACCTTCAAACTCTACGTAGCACGAATCGTTGTGATTGAATCGCACTGTCATTATGCATATGAGAATTTGTGTACATAAGCCTATTTGTACTGCTGAAATTATGATCAACTCTGACAGCTCTTTTTCTACTTGCATACCCAAGGATCATACTGAGCTAGAAATCTCAAGTCAAACTTAAGCTTCCCTAGCTCAAGCTAACAAAAAAAATCTCTACACGCATGTGAGATTTTTGTGTACATAAACTAGCGAATTTTCACTGCTGAAATTGTGATCAAGTCTGCAAATCACTATTGGCAGCTCTAGTTCTACTTGCATACCTAAGGATTATCCTGAGCTAGAAACCTGAAGTCAAACTTCAGCTTCCCTAACTCAAGCTCACAAGAGAATCTCTACATGGCTCAACTAATCCTTTTTACACAATCTGTTACAGCATCTTGACATTGCTAAGTAGATTGATGTTATGTTAAAAAGTTGCTATACATAGTCTATTGCCTACCATGACATTGGCGTTCAATTTAGATAATAGTACACAGGAGATCCTAACATAAGGTCTGTTTTGTTGTTGTTGTGCCTTTGTTGTATTAGCACATGCCTGAACCTCAGTTGTACTGGATTATGTATAACAGAGTGCAATCATATTGATTGGAGTATTTATCTTTCAAAAATTTTGGTAGTAACCTTTTGTGTCTTACCATAAATGATTATGTATTTCTTTTCTAGTCTACTATAAAGCATTGCAGTTTACTAAGCAACACAGTGAAATTCTTTCAACTTTTCTATTACTTTACCTCAGATAGTTAGTCTTGGGTTTATTCATAATGTATCACCTCCATATTCTCCTATTGCTAAATTAGTATTCTTATCAACAAGTCAGTATCCCGAGCCATAGTTGATCAATTCTTTACAATATTTGATAAGCGTGTTCAAAATAGTATTTGTATCAGAATCTTAAGCCTATTGCTAAAGCTCACTCGAGAAAGCCATCTGATTGACTTGAGAAGCCTGAACTATTAATTGAGACTCATACATGCCTTGTAAACCCTCTTAATTAGCAACTTCCAACATGGATCTTAATTGAGATGTCACAGAAATTTCCCTCAAGGCTGTTACAGAAATTTCTATAATCTCGATTATTTATCACTTTTGTTTTTAAGTTGTGCATTGTTTATAAAACAATTATCTATTTAGCATGAACTTTGTTTCTTTAGTGGTTTCCTTCAGAAAGAGAATGTATTTTACTTTCTGCATGTTTTCCCTTTTTTAATTCTTCATGTCTAACTCTCAAGTTCCATTGCACATCATGCTAGCTTATATTTCTCTGATGGTAACTGGATACACCTGCCTTCATTTATTTGTTTGGCTTGGGACTTCTGTATACTGTTTTTTCTCTTTTTTTTTCCTAGAGGGTCTAGGAATCTCAGAAGCCAGAAAATAAGATTGGACATTTGCAGCATTATTGACGAGTCCTCTTAATGGTTTTCATTTTTTTTCTTCTTGCAAGTAGATTGGTCTCGATATCTGGTCCTCAAACAAACTTGCATGTTCTGAAATTTCTCATCTTTTATCTAGAAAATCTTGAATTACATGCTAGGTTTCCAGGTTGTAGAATGCTTGCCATTAAGAATAATTAAAATTGGCAGTCACATGGTGGCAGCTTGCCCGTTATTGTGAGGTCTAATGATAATCAGTTTTCATTCTTCAGTAAATATTAGCTGATTTGAGATTCTCTTATTATTATGTTATTAAACGGAATCCATCTTCTTTTAGAAGATAATTGATTGCTTTTTTTATTTGAAAATGTTCCTTTTTAACCAATTTATAAACTCTGAATGGCTATAAACATCAGGCTTTACTGGTTTTGCAAGGAAAACTTACTATTCTGCAATTAGATAATTGATTGTCCTATTGATACATTTTATTCCAACATTTAGGATATCATCAACATTTGTCGCTGCTCATTTTACTATCTTAACTAATTGCTACTTCTTATTGTAGCAAAAGGTCACAGCCCGTCCCTAGGTTATATAAAGGGAGGTAAATCACGGGTCAGCTTATAGTTGACCATCAAGTGGTTAGGGGGTGAGAGGAGTTTTTTCCGAGGATATGTGCTCGTCAAGAATTGATCTCTGTTCCATTATACTAAATCTGCCACCCTCTAGGGTACCCTGTGGAGACAATTGCTACTTCTTATGATCTCACATAAAGTAGACTAGTTGAGTTTCTTCCCCACCTAGTCTATTATTTTGAATTGTCTTTCTTGTCTCAACATTGTTAGTCTTAATTCCTCGACACCAGCTGTATGGAATTTTTTGCAACTTCTTTGTCTGATGGGGCCTTTGTTTCACGGAATTTAATAAGATAAGGAATGGAATAGTTATTCCTAAAGACTAGATAAGCAGTGCTTTAACAATATGAAAGATTTATATATGGTCTGGCTGGATGCGAGCCCGACTTATCCATTTGGCCTAGAAGATTTGTCCTCATCAAAATAACCAAGGAATAAATAAGAAATAGCCATTCCTATGATAGAGCTAGGAATAACTATTTGAGAATCATAATTTCATGACAATTGTTCATAGAAATTCAGAGGAAGTAAAACCTCTGCTCTAAATCTAACGAACCAAACCGACCATAATGCTTGCATATGTGGGTAAGTTGTCATAAACTATACTGAACAGCATGCTCCAGATTTTTTGTCCCTCCTTTATATGTCTATGCATGTGTTTTGGCACTCAAATTCGCCCTTGTTTTCCAGAGGCTACAACAAAGAGCAAATTGGCTGCTTTGAATGAGAAGCTGGATATCTTAGAGCGCAAATTGGAAGTTCTTGAGGTGCAAGTGAGCAGTGCAACTACGAACCCCTCCGTTTTCACCTGAAAACTGTTCTCCAGGTCCATTGTTAGTGGATCACCGATCTCTAAAGTTATGTCACTGTACACAATCTCATGTTTGTCACTTGTACACCATGGCAACCTACGTCTTTGCCACATTTTGGCATATGGAGTATTTTTTTTTTTTTTTTGTTTCCAGTAGACCCCCTTTGTTTCTCTAAAATCATTTTTACCGAAATTTTATGGTTTACATGCCATTAGTTGTTAATCGATCTCACCTAATCGGGTAACTATATTGCTGTATATGTCATTTGATTTTGGTCAGACTTGACTCATTCTGATGTAGTTTAAAAGTTTAGGGTCGTATTATCGATTAAATTTATTTTGTTACTGTTTTTAAGAACAAATAAATAATTTCAAATTTTTATAATGACATTTGTAAAAATAAAATTTGAAATGGTAAATATACAGAATGGTAGATTGATAAAGATATATATACAGGGTAAGCAATCGGTTTTAAACCGATTAAATTAAAATTAAATAAATAAAATATTTTTGGAATTAATCCGATTTTTCTAACAAAAAATTTAACATAAAAGATTTCAAAATTTTTTTTTGGAACTAATTCGATTTTTCTGATAAAAAATTTAACAATCAATGGAAAATCGAAGTGTTGATTTTGAGAAATCAACATCACCCTATGTCCTCCCGGTGCGGTGGTTAAAATATGAAATGTTATCATATAAAATTTTGAGATCAAAATTTATCGTGTCTGAGCATACCTCCTCCTATACCTTGTCATCTACACTAATGGCTAGTAGTCATCTGAAATTTACTTCATTCGTGTTGGCTTAGGGACGGATTGGCGGGGGGCACTGGTATATATCGCCCTCCGGCTATGGTGCAACGACAGGGAATTGCCACCTAAATATTTGTGGTTCGATCTTCAATTATGATGAATTTGTAGAAATTTTTTCTCCAAATAGGGTGCGTAACCAAAGGATATTGGACTTCTTGGCCGCTCGTCGTGAGCACTTCTCGATTTACCCTAGTAGCCGGTGGAAAAATTCTGCAGAGTCGGACCAGTCACCCTAGGACTAGTCAATGAGGCTAACTGGGTTTATCATGAGCATCACTTTGCAGTGCCCCTAGGGCTACGGTGCAATTGTAGGGCATCCAGGTTGTCACCCAAGTACTTATGGTTTGATCCTCAGTTACGACAAATTTGTAGAAATTTTTCCTCTAAATAGAGCGCGCAACCAAAAGATGTTGGGGTTCTGGGAAGGTTTATCACTTTTTTTTATTATTAGCATCACTTTGCGGGTCCCCTCGAGGGTGGTTTGGTGGTTGAGATATGAGGTATTGTCGCATTAGGTCATGAGATCAAAACTCAACACGTCCGAGCATGCTTTCCCCCCTGTCTTGGTCACTGCACTAATGTCTAGCAACTATCCGTGATTTACCTCTTCCGTGTTGACCTGGGGGACAGTTGACGGGGGTGCTTGGACGAGCGAATCACCTTTTGCCACATTAGCATCACTTTGCGATGTCCATT
Source organism: Zingiber officinale (assembly GCF_018446385.1). Lineage (NCBI taxonomy): Eukaryota > Viridiplantae > Streptophyta > Magnoliopsida > Zingiberales > Zingiberaceae > Zingiber > Zingiber officinale. Next base: position 124,639,734 of record NC_055988.1, read on the forward strand.
CGGGGCGGTGCAGTGGTTGAGGTATAGGATGTTACCACATTAGGTTATGGGGTTGAAACTCGACATATCCGAACATGCCTTCCTCATATCTTGATCACTGTATTAATGGCTAGTAGTCACCCGTGATTTATTTCCTCTATATTGATTTAGAGACGGATTGGCGGGGGTACTGGGAGCAAGCGAATCACTTTTTTATCACATTAGCATCACTTTGTAGCCCCGCTATGGTGTAACAATAAGGATGTTTAGTTGTCTCCTAGGCACACATGATTCAATTCCGACGTATTTGTAAAGATTTTTCTTCTAAATGAGACTTGTAACTAAGGAATGTTGGATTTTTGGATCGCCCATCACAAGAACTTTCCGATTTATCCTGATGACCGATGAAAAATTTATATGGAACTTATTAGTCACTCCAAATTCAATATTACTTAACTTGATTAATTATTTTTTTATTAGCATCACTTTGCCGTATAATTTTAGTTGAGTTGATAATATTGATTTAATTGAATTAGGACTTTTAAAATTGAAATAGAACGAATTACCTGAAATAATTAATATTTTATTTTAAAAAATTAAACTTTCAAAATAATTGAATTGATTTGGTAAAAATTATTTATTTATTTATTTATTTTCCTTGATAATCTATTTTTAATTATCTCTCTTCTAATCACTTTGTAATTGATTTTGTTTTAATCTTCTCTTTATGCTGCAATACAAGGATTGTCAGAATATTTATAAGAATTTTTCCTCTAAATAAGAGGTATAATCAAAAGATGTTGAGTTTCTGGACTAACCATCACGTGCCCTTCCCGATTTACTCTAGTGGACGGTGGAAAACTTCCGTGGAGCCAGGTCAGTCACCCTACGCTCGACGTTACCCAACCTGGTTAATCATTTTTCGATCACCCCAGACTCAACGTTACCCAACTTCATTAATCATATTTTTTACAATATAAAGTTGTGATACGCTAGATGTCTCTCGTGCGTGCTTAGCATCTGTAAGAGAGAACCTCTCGTCCCTAAATATAATTGTGATTGGATCTGATTTTATGGTAATTAATTATGATCTTTTTATTAGGTTCATCATCTCTTTTAGATTATAGTTTAGATCGAGATGGATGGTCGGAGGTCGTCGACAGTGGACAAGTAGCCAAGCAACATAGCGCTGAGTGAGGGACGACCTTCGAGTGGTCTCCGATCATCCACCCCAATCCACACTATAACTTAGAGAGATAATAAATTAGAAAAAAATTATAATTAATTACAGTCGAGTCATGATCATGATCTAATCATAATTATAAATGATCCATCTTTTACTCTATTTTTATTTTTTTTTTTATGACCAAAAGATTTCAGAGGAGATCCGACATGTAATATATCAAAACATATATATCAATTCAAAACGTTCGGTTATTTTTATTTTTTTTTTATGACCAAAAGATTCCAGAGGAGATCCGACATGTAATATATCAAAACATATATATCAATTCAAAACGTTCGGTTATGGAGAAGAGTGATACTATCAAATATTGCTATTTTCAATAGATAAATTTATTGATAAATTATAAATCTGTAAATTAAATGTGAAATGATAAATATATTTATATCAAGTAGAAATAAGAAAAAAAGATTTTTTGTGTATACAAAATAATTGTTAGATTAAAAAAATATATCCAAAAGAAAATTTGCTTTTTATTATCTAACATCTTATTTTTATTCATAATCAATGAAATATACAATAAAAAAAATACCACATAACAATTTCGGCCTCAATACTGGTTATTTGCCCTCTCTCCCCTCCGGCGACCCGAAACTTCCTCCTTCATCTGGAAGCGGAGCGCAGATCGAAGGCGCCGGTGATCGGAGACTTCGCCACTCTTTCCTGGAAATCCTAGGCTTTCTCTGATTCTCTATCTCTCCCTCTCCCTCTCCCGGTCTTTTTCTCGCGTGCTACCCTTCTTACCCGCAGTGACCGCCTTCGCGCGAGGATGTCGGAGGGTATCTGCCCTCCTTCGTAGGGCCGTTGGCGAAACTTTTACGCTCTTCTACTCTTGTCTTCTTTAGATCCGGAGCAACCGATTAACATTTGCTTTGGGTAAGGTTTTCCTTCGGTGTTTTTCTTGCTTATTTCGGAGCCACTTGCTTTGTCATGGTGAAATCTCTTACTGTACCAAGTGGCACAGTCGAAACGCACGATAAATTGCCAAAATCTAGTCATGCAATATTGAGATAATATTATTTTTTTTGTTGTTTGTGTTCATGTAAGATAATGTCAAAATCCTATCATTTAGATAGAACACAAAGTATATAATTATCTCATTTCTTTTTTCTTCTTCAATTATGTAAAATATTTGAAAAATGGTGAATAAAAATAAAAGAATTTTTTGAAATTTTTGATATGGACGAGAAAATGTGGATTTTCTTTATTTCCTTTTCTTTTTATTTCTTCGTTTCTTTCCTTTCATCGCCGAAACCCCCTCCCCGGCGCGCCTCTCTTCCTTTCCTAGCCGAAGCCCTCTCGAGCCCGAACCGTCGGCGGTTACTCCTCTCCCTCGCGTGCATAAGGCTGGGACCAAGAGAAGCCGACATTTTTCTTCTCCCTCTCCGCAGCCGAGCTACCTCGCGTGTGCCCTAGCACCGCCGGGTGCCGATCCTCCTAAGCCCTAGCGCCGACATTCAGTCCATCTTCGCTGCGAGCCGCACACTCGACGCCTTCTTCTTCCTTTTCCCCCAAGCTCCGGCGACGAATCTGCCTCCGCCGACCCACTGTCGCCCTTGTGTGCCGACGCCGCCGCCGACTCTTGACCCGAGTAACACCGACCGCCTCCTCTCTGCCCTCTCCTGATCATGAGGGTTTCTGTTGTGCCGCCACAGTGAACGCTGCTCTGATTTCTACAGCCAACGCCCTCTCCACAGTCCTCTGCCATTGTTGACCTAGGGTTCCGGCGGCCAGTATTGAGGTAGGTTTTTCTCTTAAACCTAGATTTAGGTTTGGGTGTGCTGATAAGGTGGCTAATAAAAAACAGATTAGGCAACGAGGTGTTTTCCAGATCAGAGCTTGGATCTTCTCCTCTGTTCTTGATTATTTTCTTCCTTGCGGTGGATTTAGGTCACGGTTGAGGTAAGTTTTGGATCTTCTGTTCTTGATCCGAACGGTGTAGTTTGTTCCCAGCTATGAGTTGTTATTGTTTGTGATCTGGAATCTGTGATTGTTTTCTAGCAGCAAAGCTTTAAACTCCAGCAGCAAAACTTTAATCAGTAGCTGCTCATACTCGGTCCAGCAGCAACGATCCTTGCTATTGAGCCACAGCGACTGGGGTTGAGGTATAGTGTAGGAATTGAACATCGTTGTAGATGATTGCTAGTTTTGTTAGCAATAGTTGTTAACTTAGATTTAGAATTAATCTAAGTGGTGTAAGTAGGGTTAATGAAACTAACCCTAGATGGTTGGTGGATTAGGAAGTTGTTTAGCTATTTGTTTATAGTTAACTTAGCTAAACTGTACGATTTACTACAGGACTTTGACACGAGACGAGTATCTCGACGTCAGATTTGGACCAGATTGGATCCTTCCTTATTGGAGGCGGGTACTTCTGACTTTATGTCGTTTGATATGCATAGTAGTGAATTTAACAAATTACAATAATTATGTTTCTTATCTGTTTCGGTTAGTCACTACCCGATACTTGTTACATGCTTGGTTGATACTTGTTTTGCATATCATGTTATTTCTTACCTGCTTATACATACTTATAAGGGGTAGTGATATACTATGCTTCACCATGTTCAGGACCTAGGTTTTTATACCTTATCTTATCTGTGTACCTTTGATTTGATTCATTGACTTAAGGTGCACTTTCTATATATATATGGTTTAGCTCAGGATATTTACATGGTTAGTGCCATGCACCATTCGCATGATTGCATGCTGTGCGATAGTCCGCTCCATTATTGTTGAGCACATCGCCAGTTACATGGATCTGCACACACCACCACTCATGGGTTAGTGGTCGATTCAGGCAGAGTGTGTTGCAGCAGAGACTCTGTTTGGCTTCGTTGGTCCGCTCATGGGTAGTGTGACGCAGCGTGGTAGCCGACAGAGATTCCTCCCCGTCATCATGTACCGGGAGTTGAGAGCATTGCGCTCCCCCATTTATGATTTGGGGTAGGAGGATAGGTGTACTCCGACAGCATTCCGTTCACTCGGTCACTCATCAGGAGCAGTGACGACAAAGTGCACGGTTATCACAGCCCTACCTACTCTGTCTCACTATTGTGTGTGAGATGGTTGACTGGCGTCAGGGGTGACTAGGACACATCATTGGCATCATACGCATTGATGCATTTATTTCTTGTGATTGTGTTTGCTGCATTTATTTGCTGCATTTTGGTTGGATGGCCATGCTTGACATGCATACAGGATTTCTATACCTCTCAGACTGTTTATCCTTGTACCAGGTCCTGGTTAGTACAATTTTCTCCTGTTTACTACAGTTTGTATTTACCTTTATTACGTCAGGAGACTGTACGCATGATTAGTGCTAGATGTTATTTCCTTACTATGTATATCAGTTGTTACCCGCTAAGGAGTTGACTCACCCCGTGGATATTTAGTATTTTCAGGTTGATGATGTCAGGAGAGAGTTCCAGTTGCTAGTCCCCTGCAGTCCACGAGGATGAGCGTCGATCTTGTGGTTTTCTTTATTAGACTGTGTTTAAACTTGTTACGTTTTGATACTTGGATCTTGTGCATGGATTGTTTTACTTATCGATGGGTTTGAATTTGAATTTGTTTTACTACATGCCTCCCTAGACGGCAGAAGAGGTAAGTTGATCTTATCGTCGGATTTGAGTTTTATGAGTGTAGTTGAGTAGAGTGGATTTTGAGTCATATTATCATTTGTTCAGTTTGTTTACTATTAAACTGCGTGGTTGTGTCAGCCAGAGGCTGAAATTGATATAAACTGCGTGGATGTCTGTGTTATTGTTTTGTTTATTATTGTTATTAATCCAGCCGCATGTGGCTGAGGTATTTTGTGATGTAGTAAAGTTTCAGATTGTCCGCCGTACAGGGGAGATTTTGTCGAAATTTCTTCGGACAGGGACTCCTTCGGGGCGTGACAATTTACTCACTTGGTTATTAGGATTCATAAACTCTAATACTTAAGCCTGGAGGTTTAGAGTTCGAATCCTGGGGGAGGCAAAAATCCACTGACCATGGGTGGAAATTCCTAGTGAGTAACGGCACGGCCAAGGGTCGTCGGTCGACAACATTAGGGGCCGTCAAATGGGCCGACGACATAAGGGCCGACGGTCGACGACATGAGAGGTCGCCAAATGAGCCGCCAAATGGGCCAAGAGAGCCGGGTCGTTACAAATTATTTCCTCCTTCCATCTCCAATTTGCCACCTGCACTGTTCTGTCACGATACCAAAATAATATTGTTCTACTCAAAAGCTAAAACTCTGCATGGCTTGAATTTTTGAACCTTGATACTTGTTAAATGCCAAAATTGGATTAGTCCATTGATTTGCATTATTAAAATTCGTACTGTTACTTCCTTTATGGCGGGAGTTGTTAGGATAAGAGTTTTATCTTTTTTTTTTTTTTTTTTTTTTTTAGAATTGATTTGGGTACTAATAATGATGTTTGTGGATATTTTTGGGAAATTCAAAAACTAATTACATTTTGGGTTCTTTTTAAGGTATTCTTATATTTGTTTTTTTGCAGATATTTATTCAGGAACAGCACAGAAAGCCCATAAACTTTTGGGTTCTTTTCTCAGTACATATTAAGGTGAGTAAAATCTTCTTTTATTAATTGATCAGTGTGCATGAATTAAAAGTGTGAAAGATTATACACACACACATATGGTATTATATACTGCTATGAATGTTTTTAAGAGGAGATTAAAATAGTGCTAATTTTTCAAACAAGTTATAAATGAACTAAGTTGTTGGGTTTAACCTCAAGACAAAAAAGATATTATGTTTTCATGCTATATTGTTATGTGAGCTATCTTGTGAGAATTAACTTGGGGATTTTTTTTTAAAATTAACATGATGCTCTAATTATTCTTCAGTCAATACTTATCTTCTAATTTGCTTCATCTTCTATGCTTAATGATGATTTTTATACCAATGTCTGTATGCTTCACTTAAATGCGAAATTGTTATATAGTACATAAACTCAAAAGTGGAATACCCGAGTTGTGAAAATCCTAAGACGGATAAAATGGTTATTATAAATGGAAAAGTAAATATTAAAAAATGAATACTCTAAACCTAGTCATCAACTCATCATCAAAACTTCTAGTCGCCAATGGACTACGTAGCAGCATGTGTTGCATACGGTCAACTTTGCATGCAACATTATATTGCGATTTTTCACTAGTGAGGCTTCCAACCCATATTATAGATGACACCATTTGGACTCTATAGGTTTAGCTTTAGTGGTTTGGTTTTTAGTGGATTCACTTACTTTAGAATGATATGCAAAAATGTTAATATGGATACAAGTAAAAGTGTGATAATTAGTAAGTGGTAAAAAATTTAGGAGCTAAATATATGCTTAAGTGAAGTCTAAAAAATTGGAATGTGAACTATAATCCTTGTGAATTCTTGAGTTCTTTAATAAGATTATGATTCATGCATATTCTTTCTATTTATTCACTTTGCAATTGATGCCTTACTATGTGCTTCCTTTACCTCTATTTTTGCACGCAAGACTCAATTTTTTTGAATCTTGTTGGATTAAACCAGAGGATCGAGTTACTTGATACCTGATTAGTTTTGATTTACAAATATTTTGTTTACTTTCCCAATATTATTTTAGTAGCACATTGTGGCATATTTTTTTAAACCCAAACATACCCGTTTGAATAACATTTTGCTTTATTATGAGATGACCATGTTTATAAGATGAAACTTGTTATGATCTTTTGAAAATGAATAAAATACATGTTTTGCCTTATAATACTTGCTTATCTTGTGTTTTTTTTTCATATCGTGTTTATTTTCTAGCACATTGTCAGGTGGGGTGCCTCCTTGTTTGTGCAAATATTCCCAAAACTTGACAAGAACTGTGTGGTACGTACTCCTGTGGAGTAATTATTCTACTACCATATCACATGTGTATAAATGTGCCATTAGTTATTAATACTTACACATAACCATTCATGGATCAGGTCTGAATTCAGAATCAATGGAAGGTGCACGTGTTCCTCTGAAGGGTTGGCAACAAGCTGCAGTTGCTCTGGGTTCAGCGATAGGTGCACTGATGGATCCCAGAAGAGCAGACTTGATAGCTGCATTAGGTGAGACCACTGGAAAGCCAGCCTTTTATCGGGTGCTTGAGCGAATGAGGAATAGCAGTGAAGGCAGAGTGAGTTTATTGACTTTTCATCTTAAAGAAACAAGGCTTCCTATAAATAGAAGTCAACAATTTCTCCGTTCAAGCTTAATAATAAACTAGAGCATCTAGGAATGAAATGATGTTATGAATTATCCATCTTTCTTATTCCTTTATATCACACTACTATTCGCATCAAACTGGTTAACACATGCACCAAAAGTACAAAAACCTGAGTAGTAGTAATTGAACTAAAGCTAAAATGACCTAAAAAAAAAATCCAAATCTAGATTTTGTTCATAGAACTTACCTAGATTAGCATTGGGGGCTGAATTTGTGTAGCACGTGACACAATAAGCCTCTATTCTAGCTTGTGTTAACAAAGAAAATTGAGGAAAAGAGAAGAATGGTAAACCCCATAATTTTCCATCAGGCGGAGAATTAATTATTTACTATGACATATGAAATTCCAGGTACAATTGAGCTGGCTCAGCATGTGAAATTCCATTGAGCGAGGAACTGATGGCTCAGTTGAGCTTGTTAAATCTGAAGTTTAGGCTTTTCTCGTAGTTCCAATACTAATTAAGCTGGCCTGTAATTTTGATTTTATAAAGAACTCATTTCTAAGTCTCTCTTCTAATCATTAAATTTGCTTCAATAGCAATGCCATGTGTACATATTGTCCCACAAACATTGATGTACCCTTTCTAAACTTGTTGAGCCCAACCATATGGTGTTAGATTTGGTTATTTACTATTCACTGTTTAGGTTCAATTCAATACATGGTTTAATGGTTTGGCTTCTCCATATCCAGTTAGAATGTTGATTTCATTAATTTTATAAACTTTGTGCATCCTACAAAGCAAACTAGGATCTAGGCTGATTTGGATTTGACAGTTTGCTAGATTTGTTATAGTTTATTTACTCTGAAACTTAGATCAGTAAAAGACCTGAAATCTGGGCTTGATTCTACAGTTATTCCAACAAAAAGAAATCAATTCTTTTTTCTGATCAATGCACACTGCTTAGATCAAATGATATGCAATGCTGATTACCATGCTAACCAAGAAGCAATATTAGGTACAAATAGGATCATCCTGATAATTGAATAAATATGCAATGCTGGAGTCATTTAGATGCTATTTAGATGTTACTATCATGTGGGTCATAAGTTGATTTTACAATGTATTTGTAATTTTTCTCATAAGTTGAATTACAAGAAATATCACAAGTGGTGAAGATGGATCTACGGGAAAGAAAAAAAAAATGCAGGGCTATTGAGTATCTGCCCCCACTAAATCTATTGTTAGATAATGAGGTTGTTTCTTGGAAATATTAACAGATTGACTTTGGTTTTTTGTGTTTGTCCATCACTCTACGGCACTAAAAAGGCTAGTTTGTTATCATGTCAGCCAAAGCCAAGTCTTTATGTTTTTCTACTTTGCTTGCTGAATTTTTACCCATTATTGGCAATGTTTTTTCGATTCAGGAAGTTCTTTTAGAGCGGCCACGAGTTATAACTTCGCAAGTATCACATGCTTGGGACATGCCTGAAAACACATTTGGCTCAGCTTATGCAAAATTCATGGGATCTAGGAACTTCTCTCCCGACGATCGTCCCCCAGTTCGCTTCATGGATACAGAGGAACTGGCTTACGTGGCCACGCGTGCTCGTGAGGTGCACGACTTTTGGCACGTGCTATTCAGGCTCCCGACCAACCTGATTGGGGAATCTGCCCTTAAGGTGATCGAATTTGAGCAAATGCTTCTTCCCATGTGTGCCATGTCAGTTGTTGGAGGTTCAGCAAGGTTTAGCGAAAAGCAAAGGACTCTCTTCTTCCGACATTATTTCCCTTGGGCCATGAGGGCGGGCATAGCTTCCACTGATCTGATGTGCATCTACTATGAGAAACATTTTCATGAAAACCTTGAGGATGTTCGGAAGAGATGGGGCATAACCCCTTGCCCAAATCCGGAAGCCTAAAAGAAAACGAGAAGTGTGGTAAGTATCAAACAAACTAAATTGCTGCCTTCCAATTTCTTTCTATCTAATCCTTTGGTTTACTTTCGCTTCTAGTTGGTTACTGGAAATCCAAACTATTTATCATTTTGTTGGTACCTACGTGGCATTTTTCATTCCTTATGAGAAAAATTATGAACTTAATAACGTGAGTATATTAATCAATGGCAGTAGGATATATGGCAACGCTAGGGATCTCCCTTGATTATTGCTTAAGCATAAAATTTAAGGGGAGAGATAATGATGACTGTTTTATTCTGTGTGCTAATCACCACTCACTGCTTTACATGCATATCTATCTGCACAAACACAAATGTAGTAATTAAGAGTTTATAATGGGACCAGAATAACCTGCTCCCAACATGTTTTGCAATATTGTGGCTGACTTGGATCTCGCTCGGTGGCATAAAATGTCTATGTTATCGTTAGTAGTTAGGGGGTAAACGAGTTGAGCTGGTCTAGTTTAGTTGTCTTCAAACTTCTTTATTTAATTTTATTGAGCTTGTTCAAGTTTATTTATTAAAATCATGTCGAGCTTAGCTCGAGCCTTTTATTATGTTCAACTAGTTGCGTTATTATCCTTATAAATTAGGGTAAATATTTATCTAATACATGACATATATGTTATTATTTATGGGTGGGTGCCCCTCAGGTGTGCACGCGGGCACGTGCCGGGGCTCACAATAGATTGATGCTCTCTCTATATAGATATTTGACTATTGAATGAATATAAATGAGCTTTATCGAACTAAGCATCATCGAGTTTGTTCAGGTCTAATTTGCAACACTAAGAAGTTTTCTTAGAAGCATTGGTCCACTTGTTTCTTGCAATATGAATTGGAATAAACATTTTCTTTTTGTATTTGTCTAAAATAATAAATTTAAAATACTATTAAAAATTAGTCTTTCCTAAATCACTTGGTTTGACTGATCCAAATCATATTTTAGACAGTGAACTTTACCCAGGACTTTTTAATATGGAGTCATATTGGGAAAGAAATTAATATGTATGCACGCATCCTTAAGACAAAGTGGTTCGAATGTAGATGAATTAAATAGGTCTAACAAACCATAGGAACCAAGTGAGATCGACAAGAAGACTGAGTTAGTTGGGCTGGATGAACAAATCAGATGAATCGAGTGTGGGGCCGAGTAAATTAAGCAAGCTAAAACAATACAAGTTGGATAGATATGTAGGTCGAGCAAAATTGAATAAACTAACTAAATGAACAAGCCTAATCAAGGTGATTGACCCAACACACCTAGCATGCTAAGCAAAATGGATAGTCCAAATGAATTGAACAAAGTCAAGCGGATGGAGTTGATTACAAACAAATTGACTAACTAACCCAGTTGGACAAGTTGAACGGGCCAACAAATAGGGTGAGCTAAGGGGCCTTAATCATCAAAATAACACCGACAATTTGAACAAATCAAATGGATTAAATGATCAAAGTGAATCAAACATGATGACAAACCAAGCAAGATGGATTGAGTGAGTGAGATAGCCGAATTGACTGAGCCAAATAAATTACTAAGACAAACTAGCTTGATAAGCCAAATGATCTATGGGAATGATTAGGTGGACCTAGCAAATTAGGCAAATTAATCTTTCATACTTAGTATTGGAAAAGCTATGTCTTATATATTACCTATAAAATTCCTATAAAAGACATCTAAATTCACATAATGTAACCAGGTTAAATCCTGTTTTCTACTTAATTTCTATTTCCTTGCTTGGTTTAATTTTATTTCTGCCTTTACTTTATTTACTATTGCATTAATTGAGTTGAAATCCGAGGAGGGTATTTTTCTTTTGTGTTTTCAGCAATTCACCCCCCTCTTGCCGGCCTCCGCTGCACCAACATTATACTCTTAAATGGAAGATCTGACTTGTTAAAAAAAGCCGTTCTCCTCAAAATTCATGCGCAATTGTGCAAACCTCACTTTACAATTGCAAAGTCAGTTTCTTGATTCGAATAACAGAATCTAGAACAGATTGTAGAAATCTTAACAGATCTCACATTGACAATATGAACATAATTAATGCTCATCTTTACAAAAGCTAAAAAATTGCTCTTAACCGAGATATCGAAGCAAGACTCCGTCATTTCCCAGTACAAAGCCTTTGTTGTCATCGATAAATCTGCGCAAAAAGGGCTTGTCATAGTTTGATCATCACGCTAGAAGTATTGGAACGTTATTTGGCTACTAACAGGAAGGCAAAAATGACTGATAAAAAGAGGAGCTCGAGCAGAAAATTACTTCACTGAGTACAAATTTGCTGCAATATTATCTGCAGCTTTATCACGAGTCCATGTCTTTCCTCCATTTGTGGTTCGCAGAAGAATGCCGCTCCCCCCAGCAGCCCAAGCTTCTTCCTGGCATTGAAATTTCGTGAAACTTGCTGTTTTATCCGCATAAGAATAGTCTCTAGAACAAACTATTATTAAGATGTTCGGTAATTCATGAACTTATTTCTGTCTCAAGATACATACCTTCGAGCGAAAGCCAACATCAAGGATACCAAATCCTCTACTCTGGACAGGAACTTCCTCGAAATCCTCCGTTATCTGAAAAATATATCACTGACCATTACCAACTCATTTCTGAAATCTCTTGCAAGAAAATTCCTAACAAGGAGAGTTCAGCATACTCTTTTATCAGAATTTTATCAATCAGAATCAGGAATCATTAAAATAAAAAGTACATCCAAATAGAGTCAAGAATATTGGATTCGATCAGTCGACCAACACTTGTGAGGGAGAAGTTATTCATTAACTTTGAATAAGCTGATCAAAGGACTAGTGTAGCATTTGTCAACCAGAAGAAGTATTCAGTTTGAAAATACTAAAGAGCTCAAGGAAAGATAAAGGATGAAAAAACTTGTTCCTAAACTAATTTAGGAACAAAATGGGCCTTGGCATTGTTTTCTTATTAATATGAGTTTGTGGAAGTATTTGGTTACGATGAGTAACATTTCCAATGAATTTTAATTAGGTAACGACAAGCCATATGTCTCAGCTACTTTCTACATCTATATAGATCTCATGTCAGTGTTGATACCTATGCAAGGTCATATGACTTCTAATATTATGGTTTACAACTTAAATGATATCAGTGTTGAAAGTAAACTCTTTCCACATTCAAGGCATCAAATGATGAAAACAAATGGCTCACAAATAATTGGAATTACCCCTGTGCCTTTACTGAGAAAAAGACCACCACCACGCACAAGAAGCCAAAGACCACCATCAGCTCTCCATCCCATATTTTGAATACGGCGAGCAACTGCTCTGTTATGGGGTTGCCAGAATGCCTAAAGAAAAGGGAAAATTTTGAGCTTTAAGCGACAAAAGCATCATCTTACGTGAATGTGTGACAATAAACAGAGCTAATTTTATGTTTGTAGTTTGTATACTTTATCCCAATAGCAAACTATCCACATGAATGGTTTGAGGGTCATTGTTAGCTGATAGAATGCAGAAAAGTTATATCACCCATGTATTATCCACTAAGTGAGTATTATCTCCATTAATGTATTGAGTTCCTGACAACAAAGGCTTTACCTGATAACAACTTTGAGAGACTGTAATATAGAGAGCAAAAGGTCCAGCAAGAGAGTGACAATAACAGATAGGAAAATGGAAAGTGAAATGTAGATCAATGACAGTATAGGGCAACACATAATATACATTTTAGCTTTATCTACAGACGTGTCAATGTTGCATTGAGCAAACTAACCTAATCGGACCATTTCTTTTGCAATTTACAATGGTATTGGAACAGAAACTGAATTATTTTGTTTGAGACTGGTATGCAAGCTCACTATGCTCAATCACAGACAAAATCCATTACCAAAGATCCCTTTCTTCACATGATAAGAAATAATGTAGAAGAAAAAATAGTTCATTTTATTCTCTTCCAATAAGAGTATAGACACTGTCTCCTTACCTCTAGGGTTTTCCTTTGTTGGAGGACTAAGGTTATTATTCTTTTGAAAACATGTACCAAGTCCCAAATACTAACATGGTTAGCTGACTGAAATAAACTTACTGTCAATTAAAATGTCTAAGAATCACAAAACACTTAGAAGGATACACTACTTTTGATTTTGTCAAAAGGCAGATGGAAGAATAGAAGATCAAAGGAAAACCTGTCCAGGTTCCCAGGTCAAGTAGAAGTTCCCACGACTTGAGACAGCAACATATTTACCATCTGGAGAGCGATTTACTGTGTTAAAGGTTCCTGTATAGTAGCTAGCACCACTTATGCCACTAGAGACTGTTCTGCACAATGTATAGTCACAAGTAAAAAAAAAAAACAAAGATTTTAGTCATCACAGGCCAGAAGTATAGTAATTTGCTCATGAATCATGAGGCAGAAGAAAGGATAGCAACCAAAGCATTCATGTTCTGAACTCCACAACGTTGTGTCACTTAAGATCATTGATTTGTGATTTAAGTTGGAGCATAAATTACTTTGATATGAGAGCAATCCATCACATAAGGAACCATCCAATGCATATCTAATAAGGGTCAATTTAGAATGTGCAATCCATGTATGAGGCCAATTCCATATCCTAAATATTTGTTGCCTAGGTAGCAAATAACTTTACTATTGGCTGCAAGCAAAAGTTTTACTAGCCGTAGGGGAAGTCATTACTAGCATATACAACTAAACATTCATGCACTAGCTTCTCAAAGATTACCATAGTTCTCAATAGGTTTCATTAGAAATGAGTAATCTATCAAATTTAAAAGTCATATAAATGGTGTAAATAATGATCTTCAGAGAAGTATAAAGATAGGTGCACTGAAGAATCTATTTATCTTCTCTCTAAAACCATAAAATAAAAGTCAAATGCTTTGATAATTCTAGCATAGTTGACACTGGTGTTGATTATTTTAAACATCAAAAGAACTATACCTGTTAAGAGTAGCTGAAACAGTCTCTTGAACAGCAGCCTTCCAGTTGTATCCTCTATTTGAGGTGACATAGATTGCTCCTTCATCAGTGACCATTTCTGCACTCTTTTCCCCTGTTGCTTTGATATAAACCTGCAGTGGTAGTAAAGTAAAAAAAAAAGTGATGATGCACATATGGAAAAATCTGAAATTATTATTCTAGCACCTTCTTAAAAATTAGCCCATGAGAAGTTTAAAAAGAAGGGTCCAGGCAATATAAATGATGTGCAAGAGCATCATCTTTTCTATCAAACCAGTTCCAATATCAATTATCTTCTTAGGTTCCATGCAATATCAATCACATAGTAAAGAGTTGCACTGATGCTGAAACCTTGAGAGTTGAGATGCAAAATGACCTAAACAAAATGTATTCTAAATGAAGAAATAAGAAATGTGTCATGAGTTCTTGCATATGCATTAGCAATGAGCATAAAATAGATAGGATAATGTATGGATATTTAAGTTGTGTTTAATGATGGGAATAAATTCCTTTACCATATCCCCTGGAAGCTGAGCACTCAGAGGTATTCTGTCCCAGCTTTCACCAGCATCTGAAGTGTACAATAGAATAGCAGGTTTTCCAACAATCCACCCTTCCTTCCCTTGGAAGCTAATGGAGTTAAATCTGTAATTGAAATCTTCATCTTCAGCAGAAGGTATAGACCGTGGGAACCAGGTGTTTCCCCCATCTTTTGTCTCCATTATTGTCTGCCTTGTCCCCAGTAAAAAACCTGAATACAAATGACACCAGTATTAAGTTTTTAAAAGCACACTCAAGAGAGTTTTCATATACTATGAAAAGTTTACGCTGAACATGAAATAAATAATGGAATGTCATAGAATAGCATCAGAACAAGTCTCAATTATTTGTTACCAAATGATACACCTAAACCCCCCTTGGTGTAAGTAACTTCAACACATTCTCTTGTTGCTTGTCTCAATCTTATTTGTGCTTTCTTTAGGTGGTAGTTCGAGTTGACTGATGTTTCATATGATAATATCTATGTCGAAAATGCATTCATGTTTGAAGATCTTTATGAATAAGTTTATATAAAGCCAGGTTAGGTTGCTCAAGAGAGACTAAAACATGCAAACTCAGACAGCAATATATGGTCCCAAACAAAGTCAACGGTTGTGGTTTGAAGAGTTTAATCTAGCAATCACTCAGCTTGGTCTCAAGTTCAACAAAGCATAGTTCAGTCTTGTCCAACATATGCTAATAAGATCATACTTATGTGGCAATCTATGCTGATGACATTCTTTTAATAGACAATTATGTACAAGGTAGAAGTTGTCTGCGGAAACCAAATTGTTTATAAAGATTTGGAAAAGGCATTTTTTATTTTCCTAGCACAGAAATCCTTTAGTAGCCTGAAAAAATATCTCCTACTCAAAAAAAAAAAAAAAAAAAAAATGGAAAAAGCTGGTTTACATAAAACATAATTTGTTGTCATAATATATTGTTATCAAAGATTTGTCCCGAAGTTCATATTACTAGGCCACATGTGTCTTTTGTAGTTGGTATTTGTAAGTCAATTCATGTACATAATTAGCTCTATCTCACGGCTAGGTGGTAAGCATAATAGAGCAAATAAAAATGTAGTGATACATGAGTTTCATACTAACTAGATTAGTGTTTAATTTTATCGATATGATCACTAATTTGTTTATTAGGCTGGAAGAAACAGTGAAAAAAAAATTATCTTGATTACAAGTAGATAGTTGGAAGGAATTTAATTTCAACCAATTCCTCTGTTCTAATTCCCTGCGAATTGCGCGAGAACAAATGGAAATGAGGTTTAAGCATAAAGGAAAGGAATCAAGTTTCTAAGGTAAACATAAGGTTTTACCGTGGTTCATGTCGTCGGGGACGAACGCAATGTCGAGGAGGACGACGCCAGGGTCGATTGGGAGGTAGACGCGCTCCCACTCGGCGAGGGCGGGCTCTTCGGACCTGGCGGGGGCGGAGGGCACGGCAAGGGCGGCGAGCGCGAGGGGCGCGACTGCGGTCTCGGCGATGAATTCCCGGCGGGTCTTGGAGCCGGGGCCGGCAGGTAGAGAGGCCACGGGGCGGCACAGACGGCGGCAGCGGCGGTGCATGGGCCTCCCTATACAGGCGGCGGCGGCGGAGGAGGAAGAGGTGGAGGAGTGGGGGAGGAGGAATTGGTGGAGATGCGCGACTTGGACGCTCGCCATTGGAAGGGGAGAAGGAGGACTGCAAATCGCAGCCTTGCCCTCGGCTTTGGGTCTGCGTTCGGGAGGGGAAGGGGGAGGAGGAGGAGGAGGAGGAGCTGATGAATGGATGGTTACTTGCGGTCAGTGGATTTGGTGGTGGCTGTGCTGACAACGAGCGCAGCCAAGCGGAATCAAGATCGGACATTATCTTTCTTTCAAATAAATATGAAAAATTAAATTAAATCACTTTTCCTACTTTTCTTAATTACTAAATCGGGTTACAACCGATGATCCTAAGTTACTGTGTATTAAAAAAAAAAAAAAAAAATCAAATGGAGCGCACAATCATAGGATATTGAATTTCTGGGCCGTTC
The DNA here is from genome assembly GCF_018446385.1 of Zingiber officinale. Lineage (NCBI taxonomy): Eukaryota > Viridiplantae > Streptophyta > Magnoliopsida > Zingiberales > Zingiberaceae > Zingiber > Zingiber officinale. Next base: position 124,656,623 of record NC_055988.1, read on the forward strand.
ACCACGAACATTTTCATCTGATGAAAAATTTCTATGGAATCAGATTGATTGTCTTAGATTTGGTGTTATCTAATTTAACCTTCTTCCTTTATTTACTAAATCACAAACCCAGAGTCTTTGGTGCGTTCATACGCGGTGGGACAAACGGTTATATTTTACTCTAGGATTTTAACGTAGATATTCTGGTAGTTAATCAGTAATCTAATATTCGAATCTTAACTACGGCATATTATAGAATATTTTTCATCCAATAGGATGACAAACTTAAGGATGCTGACCATTTTAGATGGACAATCATAAGAACTTTTAAATTTACTTGATATGCGGAATATGAGGTCAGATTGTTTATCTCAAAATTAGACGGGATGTAAGACTTGGATACTTGATATAAAAAATGGTACGCGATGGGATGAACTTCCTAGGCAATGCGAGCTTGAATCTCATTTAGAGTACATTATATTTGAGGAGTTTGAATTATATTACTTATGATATTGGGTCGTCTATTAAGACTCATCTGTACTTCTTGATTTAGTTAGTGGAAAATTTTAGTTGAGCCGGATTGATCCCCTTCAAATTAGTTGGATTATATATGTGCTTCCTATCAAGTAGAACATTTTGGTAGGAATCACTTTTCAAATTAATCGGATCGGAATAACTATAATAACTGAATACCTAAATTATATAAAAAACAATTAATTACTAAATCACACCCTGCGGTCGCTCCCTACCTCTGTGACTTTGCTCACGATAGTCGCAATGAGACTGGAGAAGATGTTGAGGACGATTAGAAGGGTGATGGAAGAGAAAAAAAAAGGAATTGCATGAGATAGAATGCAATATTATAAATAAGTGTTATTGTCAAAAAGTGTAATTAAATCTGAGATATTTATACATATTTATAAATCAATTATTAATGCTAAATTAAAATTATATACAGATTTATTGGGTAGTGTATATATATATAGTAATCAAATTGTAGAAATACTGAATTTAAGAGAAAGATTTCAATTCGTGATCCGGTAATAAGGACGGGGATCATTCGTTGGTGGGAGGTCAACGACACGTGGAGGTCAATGGTCAAGAGGATCAATCCCAAGGTCATGCCGAGCGGAGTGGCGGGCCGACCGAACATCCGGCCGACCGGACATCTGGCCAAGGGTCTCCCGGACCGGACGAAAGACAGCCCGACCAGGGGTCGAGTTTCCGATGCTTAAGGTAAAAGGGTCTATGGGCCGGGCAGACAGGCTGCTCAGCCGAGCCGCAGGATAATAAGCCGCGATTCCATCCGAGCACATGAGCAGGGCTTCTCGGAGGCCATGAGCGCCGAGCGGTTGGTTCGCTCGGCCCGGGAACAGGTAATAGCGCTAGGAAACAAAAAGGACAACTGGTAACTTTGTCCTCGAGACACCTGCCGCCGACAAACAGTATGGTTGGCGGCCGGAGCGGACAGAGTATCGTACGGTGGAAGCTTCCACCGTCACATCCGGGATATGCTCGGACAATTGTGAAATGACGTCAGACATGCTTTTCTGACACAATCTACTGAGGTCTGTTTGGGGAAGCGTGCACGCATCAAGAAGCGTGCCTGCGCCTCCCCGGGGTCCTATATAAGGACCCCCAGACTTCGACGGAGGTATGCAATTCTGATCACTGTAGCCACAGTAACGTTGCCTTGTTCTTCTTCTTCGCTGCCTGACTTGAGCGTCGGAGGGTCGTTGTCGGGAAACCCCTTTCGGCTCGGCTTCTTTACAGGTCCGCCGGAGGTCCACATCACCAGTCGAAGACAGCGGAGAGCACCACGTCCCCAGCGTCCATCGACTTAGCGCTCGGACAGGATCAAATTGGCGCCGTCTGTGGGAACACACCTGAATTCGAGCAAAGACGATGGAAGAAGCTGGACGCCAACTCACGGTGACACTCTCTCTCGAAGAACTAGACGCGTTCATCCAAGCGCGGGTGGCCAAGATAGTCGAGCAACAGCAAAAGGCTCAAGCCGATCGGATAGCGCAACAGGCAACGTCGACATCAGGCGGTCGGGCGGCACTAGACGACCGGCCGGAGTAGCTCTCAATATGGGGGCAGAACAAAGGTCCGACCAGCACTCAGGTGGAAGCTCCGCTCGCCCCGATACCGTTCCATCGAGCTTTATTCCAAACTCCGTCAGAAATCGCGCAAGCCAATCTCGACCGGGGCTCTTCATCTGACGAGGCGCCCATCCGTGACGCAAGGAAGGGTAAGGTGTACCGGACAGATTCGTCCCCTGAGAGGATCAATCGGTAGTTCTCCGAAGCCATCCTACGCGACCCACTACCAAGGCATTATGCGCCCCCGGCGATCGGGGAATACAATGTGACCACTGACCCGGACAACCATCTGGGTAAGTTCGAAAACACCGTCACTTTACATCAATATACAGATGGGGTAAAGTGCCGAGTATTCCTCACCACCCTTTCTGGGTCGGCGCAACGGTGGTTCCGGAGGCTACCAGACGGATCAATAACAATCTTCAAAGAATTCCGCACGACCTTTCTTCACCACTTCGCAAGCAGCAGACGCTATCAGAAAACCAGCGTCAGTCTATTCGCTAACAAGCAAGGATTGAGGGAGTCGCTCCGAGCTTACATCCAACGCTTCAACCAGGTGGCCATGGACATCCCGACGGTCACCTCGGAAACTATGATGAACGCGTTCACACAGGGGCTTATGGACGGTGAGTTCTTCTGATCGCTTATCTGAAAGTCGCCTCGCAGCTACGACCACATGCTGAACAAAGCCAACGAGTATATCAATGTGGAGGAAGCTCAGATAGCAAGGAAAAAAGAAGTACCCTCCGAGCCACCATCCCCAGCCGAGCGGAAGCCACCCACTACTCACCAACCACCGAGAGGACCATGGGCAGAAGCAGCCCGTCCTCATCAGCACACAAGGCCGCACGCCGTTCAACAGGTGGCAGTCGATCGGCCCAAGCCCAAGGGGAAGGTATGGACTCCCATGTTTTGCTCGCTCTATCAGTCAGCAACTCACAACACCCGCGACTGTCAGAGCCTCCCCCCAATCGCTCATCCTACGCCGAGGAGCTATCGCCGTTGATCACCTTCGCCGAACGGACGACATCAACACCAAGGTCCCGCCCGGCGTACAGAAAGAAGATCTCCCGAGCGGCAACACGACCAGCCTCGGGCATCGCATGAAAGACCCCGACAATACGCTCGGGAGGAGGAGAATAGAGGCAATGCTTCAAGGGGTGAAATCAACATCATCGCTGGAGGGCTGACCGGAGGCGACTCCAATAGGGCACGAAAGGCGCATGCAAGACAACTCATGATCCATGCAGTTGGCTGCAGTCAGGAGCGGGCGAACGGGCCCAAGATCAGCTTTGGGCCTAGAGACCTCGAGGGAGTCGAAGTCCCGCATGATGACACCCTCATCATCCAAGCGGTAATAGCTAACTACACTATTCATCGTATCTTTATTGATACAGGCAGCTCGGTCAACATAATCTTCCGGAAGCCCTTCGACCAATTACAAATCGACCGAGCCGAGTTGCTGTCGATGACAACCCCCCTCTACGGGTTCACCGGTAACGAAGTTTTGTCAGTCAGACAGGTCCGGCTGGCTATCTCGCTGGGGGAGGAGCCACTCGGAAGAACGCAGACTGCCAACTTCATCGTGGTCGACGCTCCCTTCGTGTACAATGTTATCCTGGGGCGACCGGCTCTCAACGAGTTCTGAGCGGTCGTCTCCACCTTCTGCCAGAAGATCAAATTCCCGGTGGAAGACCAAGTTGGAGAGGTCCGAGGAGATCAGCTTGTCGCTCGGCGATGCTATATAGAGATGGTCCGAGCCGAGACTAAATCCGCTCGGAAAGTGCCACGAGTCGAGGTAAATGCTATAACCGAAAAGCCACCTTCTCTAGTTTATGAAGAAAAGGAGGAGGTACAGATCCACCCTGCCCGACCGGAGGCCACGACTTTCATAGCATCTGACCTGGAAGCAAGCCAGAAAGAGAAGCTGGTCAGATGCCTCCAGAAAAATTGCGACGTTTTCGCTTGGTTGACCCACGAGTTGCCATGAGTCTCGTCGAGCATAGCGCAGCACGAGCTTCACGTCCGACCGGATGCTCGGTCGGTAAAGCAAAGGAAGAGGGACTTCAGTGCTGAACAGAATATCATCATCCGAGCGGAGGTGGAGAAGCTCTTGGAGGTCGGCCACATAAGGGAGGTACAGTTCCCGAGCTGGCTCGCAAACGTGGTGCTGGTCTCCAAACCAGGCAACAAATGGAGAGTTTGCATTGACTTCCGGGATCTGAACAAGGCATGCCCGAAGGATTTCTACCCTCTGCCCCGGATCGATCAACTAGTAGACTCCACAACCTGGTGCGAGCTGATATGCATATTGGATGCTTATCAGGGCTACCATCAAGTGTCGCTCGCCCGAGGAGACCAAGAAAAGGTCAGTTTCGTCACTGCAGACGACATTTACTATTACAACGTAATGCCGTTCGGGCTGAAGAACGCAGGAGCTACCTACCAGCGGCTGATGGACAAGGTATTCCGGGAGCAAATCGGGCGCAACTTGGAAGTATACGTAGATGATATACTTATCAAATCCTTCCGAGCGGCGGACCTTTATACGGAGCGGACCTTTATACGGATTTGGAAGAAACTTTCCCAACACTGAGGAGATACGGGGTCAAGCTGAACCCCCAGAAGTGCTTGTTCAGAGCAAAAGACGGGCGTTTCTTGGGCTATATTGTGACTGAGCGGGGCATAGAGGCGAATCTCAACAAGGTGAAAGCATTGCAAGATATGCCGCCTCTCAGAAATCTTCGAGAAGTACAGCGCCTCACCGGTCGGATAACGACGGTATCACGATTCATCTCCCGAACGGCCGACCGAAGCCTCCCTTTCTTCAAGATTCTGCGCAAAGCTGCCAAGTTTCAATGGGACGAGGAATGCGGTCGGGCGTTCGAGGAGCTGAAGACTTATCTCAATTCTTTGCCCGTGTTGGCCAAACCGGCTGTAGGAGAGCCGCTCCGTATTTACTTGTCTTCGACCGAGCATGCTGTCGGCTCGACATTAGTGAGGCCGAACAGCGAAGAGCAGCCCGTGTACTTCTTAAGCCACATTCTAAAGGATGCTGAATCTCGCTACACTAGTCTCGAGAAATTGGCTTTTGCCTTGATCCTCACAGCGCGGAGATTGCGCCCTTATTTCTTGCCGCATACAATCATCGTGATGACGAACAGCCCACTAGGAAGGGTGCTCCTGAATCCAGAAGCGTCCGGGCGGCTCATCAAGTGGACAACAGAGCTAAGTGAATTCGACATTCAGTATCAACCCCGCTCGGTGATTAAAGCGCAGTCCTTGGCAGATTTTGTGACCGAGTTGCAAAATCCTGAGCCCGAAGCTATGTGGAAAGTATTTGTGGACGGATCGTCCACTCGGCTCGGAAGCGGAATTGATATCCTGTTACTTTCCTCTCAAGAAGAGCAGATGCACCTGTCCGTCCGGCTGGACTACCGAGCAACCAATAATGAAGCGGAGTATGAGGCCCTCATAGCCGGCCTGCAGGCCATGCGACATGTGGGAGCCAGCCGGGTGACGCTATTTTCAGACTCCCAGTTGGCTGCTCAGCAACTCTCAGGGTCATTCGAGATAAACAACGCGAGGTTCAGGCTCTACAAGGAGGCCTTTGAAAAGCTGAAGACCAACTTCGTCGAAGTTGTCATACAGAAGATCCCCCGAGCTGAGAACCAGTCTGCGGACGAGCTAGCCAAGCTCGCCAGTTCGATTTCGCCGGTCGTCATCCAGCAACCAATCGAGCAAGTGTCCCTGGTGGCACACATCGACCGGATGGAAGACCTCACATTCCCGAGCGATTGGAGGACATCCATAATAGAATTTTTGCGATCGGAGGCCACGTCGTCCGATCGGGAGGAAGCCCAGCTGTTGAGGAGGAGAGCCGGCCGGTTCACGCTCATCGGGGATCAACTTTACAAGAAGGCGTTCTCCCGGCCGTTGCTAAAGTGCGTCAGCTCGGAGGACGTAGAGTACATTCTTTAAGAGGTACACCAAAGATCTTGCGGAGGTCATCCGGGCGGCCGGTCTTTGGCTAGGAAGATCCTGCTGGCCGGATACTTCTGGCCAACACTACAGGAAGACGCCGCTCGGACCATCGCTATTTGCCTTTCTTGTCAGAGGTACCACAACTTCTCCCATAGGCCTACGAAGGAAATGAAGGCGTCCACAGTATCCTGCCCGATTGACCAATGGGGCATGTATATCGTAGGACCTTTCCCCATGGCGACCGGTCAGCGGAGGTTTCTACTGGTGGCAGTCGACTACTTCTCCAAATGGGTCGAAGCCGACCCACTAGCCAAGATAATCGCGCAGATGGTTAAGAAGTTCATCTGGCAGCATATAATTTGTCGGTTCGGCATCCCTCGTCGGCTCATTTCGGATAATGGCCGGCAGTTCATCGATCAGCAGCTCGGAGAATGGTGCAAGGGGTATGGCATCGAACAACACTTCACCTCCGTAGCGTACCCTCAAAGCAATGGTCAAGCCGAAGTGGCCAATCGGGAGATCCTGCGGATACTTCGGGTTCGGCTCGACCACGTGGGAGGAAGCTGGGTGGACGAGTTGCCGGGCGTACTATGGGTCATTCGCACAACCCCAAAGGAGGGAACGGGGGTAACACCGTTCCACTTGGTGTACGGAGACGAGGCGGTCGTCCCAGTCAAGGTTGGAGGAGAGTCCGATCGGATCCAAAGCTATGATGGGGACAACGCCGAGCGGAGGCAGCTGGAGTTGGACCTAGTTGACGAAGCAAGAGCTAAAGCAGCCGTCCGGCTGATGGCGTACAGGCAGAGAATGAAGCAGAATTACAACAGGCGTGTAATTCCCAGAGCCTTCCAGGTCGGCGATCTTATGTGGAAGAAGGTGAAGCCGGTCGGCGATGTGAGCAAGATGGAAGGTCCTTGGGTGGGCCCCTTCAGAGTCGTCGAGAAGCTCCGATCGGGTGCATCCTACCTGGAAGATGAGGACGGACGACGGCTAAATCGACAATGGAGCGCAAACCACCTCCAGCCGTACCGTGCTGGATAAAAGGTGTACCAGTGTAATTCATTTCATGTATGTTCCGTTCGTCTGTATCCTTTGGCTTCAGGATTGAAATAAGAAAAATTGTGAAGAGTCTGAGCGTTATTCGCCAAACGACAACCTACATGAAGACCGTCGAGCGGCGACGTTAAACTCTAGAGTCGGACCGGCGACTATAAACCCCCCCGGCTTGAAGACCGTTGAGCGGCGACGTTAAACTCTAGAGTCGGACCGGCGACTATAAAACCCCCGGTTTGAAGACCGTCGAGCGGTGACGTTAAACTCTAGAGTCGAACCGGTGACTATAAACCCCCCGGTCGGAAGACCGTCGAGCGGCGACGTTAAACTCTAGAGTTGGACCGACGACTATAAACCCCCTGGCTTGAAGTCCGTCGAGTGGCGACGTTAAACTCTAGAGTCGGACCGACGACTATAAATCCCCCGGCTTGAAGACCATCAAGCGACGACGTTAAACTCTAGAGTCGGACCGGCGACTATAAACCCCCCGGCTTGAACATCGTCGAGCAACGACGTTAAACTCTAGAGTCGGACCGATGACTATAAACCCCCCGGTCGGAAGACCGTCGAGCGGCGATGTTAAACTCTATAGTCGGACCGGCGACTATAAACCCCCTGGCTTGAAGACCGTCGAGCAGCGACGTTAAACTCTAGAGTCGGACCGGCGACTATAAACCCCTCGGCTTGAAAACCGTCGAGCGGCGACGTTAAACTCTAGAGTCGGACCGGCGACTATAAACCCCCCTGCTTGAAGACCGTCGAGCGGCGACGTTAAACTCTAGAGTCGAATCGGCGACTATAAACCCCCCGGTCGAAAGACCGTCGAGCGGCGACGTTAAACTCTATAGTCGGACCGGTGACTATAAACCCCCCGGCTTGAAGACCGTCGAGCGGTGACGTTAAACTCTAAAGTCGGACCGGCGACTATAAACCTCCCGGACGGGACAGCATCGCGCAGAGGCACCTCACCGAAACGCTAGCAGGAATTCCATATGGATTGGAAAGTCATTTGACCGAGCGGCGCAGTCAAGAAAAAAACACTTCAACGAAAAACAAAAAATCCAGGCAGGACGGAAGGTCGTTCGACCGATTGGGGAAGTTAAGAAAATACAGCGGAAAAAAGGTCGAGCGACCGGTCGACACAGTTGCAAGGAGCACTCAAACAAAAGGTTGACAAAGCAAAAGTTGTCATTCTAAAGTTACATTTAAAAGTTCGCCGATCGGGGGAAAAAGTTACAGATGCAGTTGATTAAAATTAAGGTTTAGCCGATCGGGAGGATTATAGAAAATACTTCATTCAAGGTAGTTGAAAACATGCTTTGGGATGACGGTGAGAAGCGCCACATGCTCCGTAGCAGGGATGACCACGGATTCGGGGAGCTGACTCTTGGACTTCTGATAGTCCGCCGTGGCGGTGATGGCCAACTCGAAGGCGATGACCATCCGGTCGCAAACCTTCTCCACAAATTCCGCCGAGCGGATGTATGTTTGCCTCAAGGTGGCAACGCGCTGGGCTCCGCCTCTTGGTACTCCTTGAAGGCGGCACGGGAATCATCAAGTGCCTCCTGCAGAGCCTTCAAATCGTCCTTGAGTTTGGTCACCTCGACCGAACGACCCTTCTTCTCATGGTCCAGCAGATCCGCCAACTCGTTTACCCGCTGTTCCAGGGCGCGGGCCTCCACGTCCTTCGCTTCCAAATCGGAGATGGCGGTATTCTTCCGAGTGGTTGCAAGTTCTATCTTGCGGTCATAAGTTTTGACCTGTTTGTCGAGCTGGTTTAGCATGTAGGCCTGGTCGGCCGTCTTCTTCCGCTCGGCCTCTAACAGGTCCTTGGTTTTTGTGAGCTCCTTCTGCAGCTCGGCATAAGAAGGGCCTCGAGAAGAAGACGGGCCGCCCGAACTCCTCAGTCTCTTCAGCTCCTCCTCCACCATTGCCAAGCGGTTGGCGACAGCAATGTTTTCCACCCATCTCTGATATACACAGGAATGTTAAAAGGCCGACCGGGAAGGCTACATAAAAGAGCAGAAATGAAGCTTACCCCGTGGACTGCTGCATGTGACTATCAGCCAGTTTGTCGAGCGGTATCATGGCCACACGGGCCCGGGCGTCCGCCCACATCTCAGCAAGGGGGCCCTTGATAGTGATCATATATGTTCAGGAGCCGTCGGCTGATCGGACTCGGCCATAAACGCCTCAGTGGGGAGGTGCAAGGTGGCCCTAATAGTGCGGCGCCGACCCGGAGTCGTGTGAGCGGACGCTGAGGGATCGGAGGCCGGGCTGGACATGGTGGATAGAATGCACGAGCGGCGAACTCGGCGGGGGTACAGGAGGAAGAGAGCTGACCGGCACCGCTTCGAGGGGGTTCACAGGCGGGTCTAGTTGGGAGGGGGTCCGGTCGGAGGAGAGCGCCTCGACCGATGGTGCTTTGCCGCGTTGAGAGGCGGTGCCCGTCCGCTCGGACGCTTGCACTGCGGAGGTGGCCGAACGGAGAGGCACCTCAACACGACGTCTTTTCCTGTCGAGCGGGAGCTCGTCCTCCGGATCGGAGTCTTCCTCCCGAACGGTCGGTTCTTTGCTAGAAGTTGCACCGCCAGCCGCATCCACAGGTGAAGCCTGAGCGGCCGACTCCCCTGCATTTGTCTCGCTCTCACCCTCGTGAGAGCCGACCGAAGCAATGCCCAACTACTCCATTTCCTTGGCCGCTGCCGCCTCGAGCGCGACTGCGTTTTTCTTCAAAATCCCCAACAGCACAGACTCCATTACGATGTTCGCTGCAAGGAAAGGAGAAGGAAATCAATTAGAACTCAAGGCAAATGTACAAGTGAAGTTCTTACCAAAGCTGCTCAGGAGTGGAATCCGGCTCGGACTCAAACCGAATATATACATCACTCCTTCAGGTAGGAGCTTGTTGATGTCGAGGTTCAGACCGGCTAGTAGATTCGCTGCTTGAAGATAGTCCGGTCGGGTCTTAAACTTCTTCAGCTCGGGGGAGGTGGGTGGTCCGACCTGCCATTTGGTTCGGAAAGGAAGCCGATCGGGGATACGAAGAAAAAAGTAGTTCTCTTTCCAATGTTTGTTGGAAGAGGGCAGTTTATCAAAAAAGATCAAACCAGGCCGAGCCTGAAACAGATAAGTGTCCGACTCAGACTGCTTGGGATAATAAAAATAATAGAAAACTTCCGGCGGAGGGGAATGTTGTGTATCTTAAATAAGACCACAACTCCGCACAGAAGGTGAAAAGTGTTGGGAACCAATTGGGCGAGCGGAATGCCAAAGAAGTTGCAAACTTCAACGATGAAGGGGTGGAGGGGAAACCGCAGACCGACTACGAATTGGTCGCGGAAAAGACAAAAGGCGCCGCGCGGAGGTTTGTGCGGCCGAGCGGAAGGTGAAGGTAAAATCAGTTCGAAATCTGAAGGGATATCAAAAGCGTTTAGTAGGCTCTCGGCATTGCGCCGATCGAACCGCGACTCCATGGTGGTATACCATGGGCCAAGAGCGGGGTCCTCGGGCTGAGAAAAGCTTGCCATCGCCGGAACAACGGAGGAGGCAGAAGTCGAAAGGAAAAGCAAAGACGCGAGTGAGAAGATGAGCGAGACAGTACCCGAAAGACAAGAACGCGGCCAAGAACGAAAACACGGGAACCAACGAGAGAAAGGCAGAAGAACCTTACAGAAAAAGATAATCGAAGGAAGAGGGCGAGGGGTCGCCAGAATGCCGGGGAACAAGATCACCGGAGCGAGGAGCGCAAGGAGAGGCTTCTGAGCACGCGAAGGCAAAGATGCGGCGGTGGAAGGCGGCGAAAGCCTTATAAGGGTGGACTCGATCCGCCCAAGCCGTTGGATGCAGGTCACATAACCTGAGGCCCGCATCCAACCGTCCATTTCAAACCGACGGACGTCGTATCGGGCGTAAGGCGACGGCCGTACGATGACGTCGACAGTGCCACGTGGAACTCGGTCACAGGAAGACATTTAATGAGACCCATCATGAGGCAGAACCCGCGTGCTCAACTATAATGGCGGAGATTTACACGCATTCCGAGAAGATCCCGAGGACATCATCACAGGCCAGTGGGGCAGCCCTCGGCAATTAGCCGACCGGCTCTATTCGACCCCATAGGGGCCGAGCGGAGGTACACTTTCGGGAGTGGCGGGTCGGCTGTCGCTTGGCCAAACTCATAGTCCAGTCAGTCGGACTTAGCGCCTTCTTCGACTAGACTTGAGGGGGAGGCATGTGATCAAGTGGTAAGGACGGGAGATCACTCGTTGGCGAGAGGTCAACGACACGTGGAGGTCAATGGTCAAGAGGGTCAATCCCAAGGTCGTGCCGAGCGGCCAGAGGTAGTGCCGAGCGGAGTGGCGGGCCGACCGAGCATTCGACCGACCGGACATCTGGCCAAGGGTCTCCCGGACCGGACGAAAGACAGCCCGACCAAGGGTCGAGTTTTCGATGCTTAAGGTAAAAGGGTCTATGGACCGGGCGGACAGGCCGCTCAGCCGAGCCGCAGGATAATAAGCTGCGATTCCATCCGAGCACATGAGCAGGGCTTCTCGGAGGCCATGAGCACCGAGCGGTTGGTTCGCTCGGCCCGGAAACAGGTAATAGCGCTAGGAAACAAAAAGGACAACTGATAACTTTGTCCTCGAGACACCTGTCGCCGACAAACAGCATGGTCGGCGGCCGGAGCGGACAGAGTATCGTACGGTGGAAGCTTCCACCGTCACATCCGGGATATGCTCGGCAATTCCGGAATGACGTCAGACATGCTTTTCTGACACAACCTACTGAGGTCTGTTTGGGGAAGCGTGCCCACGCCTCCCCGGGGTCCTATATAAGGACCCCCAGATTTCGACGGAGGTATGCAATTCTGATCACTGTAGCCACAGTAACGTTGCCTTGTTCTTCTTCTTCGCTGTCTGACTTGAGCGTCGGAGGGTCGTTGTCGGGAAACTCCTCCCGGCTCGGCTTCTTTGCAGGTCCGCCGGAGGTCCACATCACCAGTCGAAGACAGCGGAGAGCACCACGTCCCCAGCGTCCATCGACTCAGCGCTTGGACAGGATCAATTCGATTTTCATTAATAATTGGATTGGTAGATGTTACTTTAAATTGTTTTTTTTATCGATATTAAAAAAAAAATAAAATCCAATTAAATTATAAAAAATATTATTAAAAAAATGGACTAAAAAATCAATTCAAGCACAAAGTGGCTATTGATAGCTTGCTTCAACTGCGGCTTTTCCTTGAAGTTAATGACAGGTATGATGCTCTCCATGCTTCTTTTGTGGACATTCGTTTTTATTGTTCTATCTCCTCATTTATGCTTTTGAAGGTTAAGATGTTCAACACTAGTTGTTTATGTTGAAATCACTTTCTGGGAAGTGTTTAACTGCATTGTTTGATCACATGCCTTCACTAGTGTTGTTTTCATTTGGATGTTCACTTGGTGGCTCGGTCATTTCTCACATAGAAGCTGAGGAAAATAGGCTTGCTGCTTTTATTTGCAATTGCAACGGGACTTTACCAAGATGAGTACAACTGTAAGATTGCCAACCTTGGTACTAGCTCTCATGACTATATTTCATTTGTTCAGGAAGTATTCAAAGCAGCATGCGACTTTGAAGAAGATTTCGGACTTGTACATCAATGAATAAAAAGATAACGCACTTGTATGCCGACTTGTGTCTAGCCTGCCGCGACTATCCGCATGCCCAGCTCGAGGTCGAGCCTGAGCCGGACCTGCACGAGACACGAGTCACAGGATTCACGCTTCAGCGGACCACCACCCATCAATGTGACCCCTCCATGTGCCGACTGCCCGCCGCCCATAATTGGGACACACTTGATCGACCACACCGCCATCCAGCCAATGGCTCTATCGCTGCGGTCCCGCAGGCCATGCCGAACCAAGAAGCTAACTTTAAGCACGGATGCCTACTGGAAATCGGAAACAGGGTATATATTCCAGGTAAAAGGATGGATGCTTTGGCAGAACAAGCATCGTCTCCTTTTTCTCAGAAGAAAACAAAACAAAAAAAAGGACAAGATTTAACATGGAAATCAAAAAGATCCGATGCCAAAACAACAGTTTCTCTCTCACGAGAGTCGCGGCGTGATTTCTTCTTGAGCAGAGGAAACTGTCGTCAGCGAGCCTCACAAGCCGAGGAGGATGTAGTAGACCAGAGTGATGGGAAGGGCAATTAGCATCCCAAATATTACTCTGCACATTGAATAATGAACGAACGAAAGGTAATTGATCATTTAAAATTTTAATTTTAATTTTAAATGCACGATCGATGATGAATGAATGAATGAATGAATGAATAATGGAGCTGCTTACGCTGTGCTTAAGATGGCAGGGTGGACGTTGTACTCCTTGGCGAAGACGAAGGGCACGATGCCCTGCGGAAGAGACGCCTGACAAGACAAAGAAACAAAGAAACAAACAAAAACATGGCATGTGAGCAGGAGCCTCTCGGGTCGACATCGCGCAACCACGCACCAGTGCAATGTACCTGGACGATCGCCACGTGGAGGAGGGTCCCGCGCAGGCCGACGGCGATCGAGGCGGCGGCCATCACCGCCGGTCCGGCCAGGAACCGGACCGCCATCGCGAACGAGGCCGCCGTGTTGCCGCACGCTATGATCCTCGGCTGCAGCGCCATGAACAGCCCTGCACGCGTGCGTTTCGTGCCCCGGATTAGTTTCGGAGCGTTAATGGGGTGGGGGGAGATCGAATCGGACTTGCCTAGGCTGAACATGGCCATCCCCAGGCCGGCGTCCGAGAGGATGGAGATGGAGTTCTCCACTATCTTCGGCATCGCCACGTGCCACCGGAAGGCGACGAGGGACCAGATGAGGCCGATGAGGCTGGAGTAGGTGTTAGGGTTGCGGATCAGCTTGCGCCAGACCATGATGAGGATCAGACGGGTCATAACGCTCGCGGGGGGCATCGGACGGCTAGGTATTGTCCCATCAGCCGGCCCTCGCGCACCGCCCCCTTCCCCGCCGCTTACCTCCGCTGCGCCCTTTCCCCCGCCGCCGCAGCCGAAGTTCAACTCCTCCGCCCGGTATTCCTCGGCCTCTAATAAACCCCACGCTTATTTAAATAAGCAAGAGGGTTAAGTTAATTGATTAGTTATTAAGGGAATTAATTATTATAATTAACCTTTGGCGGTGGTGCGGAGCTCCGTTGGGACGAGCATCCGGATCTCCTTCGCGCCGTGGTCGAGGTCGGGATCGTGGCCGGCGAAGGAGGGGAGGGCGGCCACCTCCGACACCGGCGACGCGCTCGAGCTCCACACGAACATGTGAAGCTCTTTGGCGTCCGCCGCCCCCGCTCGGTTAGGATGCGGGTGCGGTTTCTTCGCCGCGCTAACGACGGAGATTTCCGGCTGCAGGTGGTGGTGTTGGTGGTCGTCGAAGTTGGAGGGGCGCGGAGTGGGGCCGCGGGATGATTGGAGGGAGTGGAAGTCGGCGGCGCCGAAGCTCGAGGGACGGAACGAGGGGGCCGCCGCTCCGCCGGCGCCGGCGCTGACCATGGCGAAGAAATCGGCGTGGTTGAAGCTGGATCCTCTCGGAGTAGGGTTCCGGGAGGAGCTGAGGGAGTAGATCTCGGCGCCGGTGAGGTTGGATGGGCGGGGTGTCATCATCGCCGCCGATCGCCTCGAGGAGGTCGACTTGCGGACGGTGACGTGAATCTTGCCGTCGCCGCCGACTTCCGAGACGGCCTCGGTGGCGCCGGCGTCGAGCGAGACGACGTCGGGGTCGATCCGGAAGGAGACGATGGAGGCGGCGGTATCGGGGAACTGATCCGCGATGAGGAGTCGGGCGGCGCGGAACTCGAAGAGGAACAGCATTAGCGTGTACCAAATGATGCACTGCAGAACGACGATCTGGACCATGAGCGAACCAGAGTAAGGCCCGTACATGGCGATGAGGAGGGGGATGCCCATCACCAGAGTATTAGGAAGCGTGGAGAGGGAGAAAATAGTGATGGACCAGTCCAGCGGCGCGGCGCCGCCGGGGAGCGGGCGGCGGCGGCGGAGAAAATTGGACCAGGCGGCGAGGGCCGCCAGGACCAGCAGCTTCTGCAGGGTGTCGGCGGCGATGAACCGGAGGTTCATCGCATAAGGGTTGTTGGTGGAGATGAAGTGGAACGAGAGGAGAGGCACGGCGAAGATGGCGACGAAGCGGTTGATCCCGGAGCACTGGTCCGGCGAGAAGATGCCCCACCATCGCACCGACCCGTAGGCCAGTATCATCGCCACGTACAGCGGCACCACCGCCGCCAGCACCGTATACAGGTCATGCCAAGATATCATCTTTACTGCCGCCGGCGATCAATCATCAACCTCCGAAGCTAAATTCGACTGATTTAGGAAAGATCAGTGACTCTCCGAAAATAAAGGAAGCGCGATGGAGTATGAAGCGTGCTGTGTGACCATTTATAGTGCATGATCGGGAATGAAGGCAGGAAGCAGACGACAAGCTCTGTGATTGGCTTAAGCTTTGCTGAGTTGAAGAAACGGGCAGGAAGTCTTCAACGTGGAAGCGGCTGAATGTTCAAGCAAGCAACTGCTGGATTTTTGTGGGCAGAGTAAGTAGCAGCAGCATGAAGCCACCTAGTTTTACTCTTTTTTTTTTTTAAAAAAAAAATTAACTTCCTTGTTTCCTGTGTTGCAAAGGCGGGTCCCGCCGCCCAGCGGCCCCCTCACCCCTGCCCCACGAGTATGAGAGGGAGTAAATCACGGTGAATACGGACCCGGCGATGACATGGCGGTCGAAGGTGTTTAGCACGGACAGATATTGATGTTATCGCAATTGCTGCCGTAGACCTTCGACCTCCCGACCCATGTTGCAAGAATATCATGTCATAACCGGTTGATCCCGCCCGTGGGGGCAACTTCCTTGTTTCCTGGATAAACTCACAGGTGGATGATCAATCGAGCCGCACTGTTTCATTAAATCCAGGGACTGAATCCACGATACCTTCAATTTCCTATCCTCAAATTATTATTAAAACACTGTGCAGATAGCGAAACCTTGCATGTGAGCTGCTTCCAGTTATGCGTGCTTTCCCAGCAGCCACCGACGCCGAATCAGATACAAATCATCATGTACAAAACTGGGAAACTTTGTCAGCGTTGGTAAATTTTCTGGAACCATTTAAGCTTCGGCATTTTGCTGAATGAGTTTCTAGGATTTCTTATTTCACGTAACTAATTTTCATAACACGTAAATCACGTAACATAGTTTCTAAATGTTCCTCCTCTTTCTTAAATTATTTCAATCAGTTTTCATAATCCATGCACACATATTTGAATTCTATAGCTTATATTGAGATCAGTAAATTTTTATATTTGTAAAATCTTGAGAAAATTTATCACAAGTTGATTATAACATTTATGACAATTGAGTGTTTACGATTCCTTGATTCAAAAAATATTATATTTTTAAATTTTTAAATGATGTAGGTGCATCGTGATTTAGAGAACTCTTAATTATTTTAAATCACAATTAATATTTTTTTAAAATACTTTGATCCTGTTCGAAAGCGTGAAGTTGGAAAGCTGAAGATGTAGCGGTTTTGCTGACTAGATGAAGATCTCGCTCTTTTCTGTAAAACAAACTAAATTAGGGAAGGGGTCCCTAGTATTAATCTTCCGACGCTCAAGTTAGAAACAATAGTAGGAAGAGAAATTGAAAGTAACAGAAATATCTTTCTTAATGACCTTCCATCTTTCTCTGTTTAATGATATTAATTATCGGCAGAAGACATCTTTGTCTTGGCTTCTTCGCATTTAATGATAGATGGAGTGTTTTCTTTTATTTTTCCTTCCCCTTATTAAGTATTTGTCTTTTTCTTTTTTATTATTTTATTGGTTCATTATTAATATGTACAATGCCAATGTCATACCCCGAGCCGGACAGGTGGTCCGCTCGACCCACTCTCCTACCGATAGGGCTGACCGGACAATGGTTCATCCAGACGGTCAATCAGACAGTAGTTTGTCCGATGGGTTGCTATAGCCACTTCCTGCTCGGGTCGGCCTAGTTTATGCCATAGTGTTGACCACCTTGACTTTGACCTACACTGTGACAATTGACTCGTGTCAAGGAGGCTTCTCCTTATCACCGCATCACAAGCATTTCTCTCAAGTCTAGTCGAAGGAGGCTGCAAGTTCGACTGACTGGACAGGTGGTGCCTTAGGTGATTTCCACATCCGATCGGACTGTGCTTGGTCCTTTATTGCCGATCGACCCATAAGCCAACGCCACTCGGCTTCATTTTGTTGTTGCCAGGTTCAGCCTTGTGACCCATTCTTCGCGTCGATTGGGGCGATGAGTAACAACGCTTTGTAAATTTTTGTCTTTTCCTTATGCTTCCTTGGGCGAGCGCGGTCTCAGCTGACGTCATCCATCTATCTCGAAGACCATTCAAATCCTCAATACTTATGGCCAAGCATGCGACCATACCTTTTAATTAAGTGCCTTAAATGTTGCCCGATGACTGAAGGACACGTGTCCTATACTGCTGTTGAGTGCTACTTGGAATTTCGTTCTGTTTCTCCTGTATAAAAATTTGTACAAGTACAGAACTTTTCCTAGCAATCCATATGTTCTTCAAAAGTTAAACTTGAATTACAAACGAAACTTAACATTATTAATCCAAGTTCAACTCATGTGTTCTTTAGAAGTTAAACCATATTACAGAAGTTGATTAAATATCTATTTTAAGGATTGACTTCCAGGTCGTTGGCGAGACACTCGGCCTTCTTGGTTATGAGATCATCCACCACTTCCTAGACAAAACCTTTCAAAGAAATTGAATATTTAAACTCCTTACAATAAACCCTAGGTTTAACTACAGAGAACTCAATTGAAGCACAAAATCGATAGCTTCTTGTGTTGGTATTGTTGGTGCGGGTAGCACTAACGGTCTAACCCAGGTTTTGATGAATGACAAATAGGTTAAGTTAGTTGTGTTGTTGTCTGACACTTTGATCAAGTGTGCAGGAAAAGTCCAGACAGGTCGACGGGCTGACCGGATGTAACGTCTAGGTCGACGGCCGACCGGATAGTCGGCAAGAAGTCCAGGTCGACGGGCTGATCGGACGTCTGGCAAGAAGTCCAGCTAGGTCGACGGGCTGACCGGACGCTTAGGCAGGAAGTCCAGCTAGGTCGACGGGCTGACCGGATAGCTGGCAGAAGTCCAGACTGGTCGAAGGCTGACCGGACGTCTGGCGGTAAGTAAGGTAAGTCACCGGAGGGGAGTGATCACGAGGACGCGTTCCCGGAAGGGAACATTAGGCGTCGATCCGGCTTAGATCCATTTCGGATATCTAAGTCGAGATCGTGACTAGATTCCGGTCTCGGAAAGACGATCTAAGTCATACTCTTTGCTATTACTTTGTTGAACTTTAATTGTGCTAACAATCTGCTTTACATATATATTTGCCTCCGGACTAACGCTTGTCTGGCAGACTGAGGAAAAGGTCCGGCGCCCAAGGAATCCAGCGCTGAGGTCCGCGCCTTGGGATCCGGCGCCCGGAGGCAAACTTTATCACATTGCCGCCACGTGGAGCTCACCTGGTTGGACTCCACGTCTCACCAGGGCCCTGGAAGGGATCCGGCGCCCTGAGCTTCATATAAAAGAAGGGGCAAGGGTGGAGCTTTATATCAACTAAGAATCCAAGATCTGCTGCTCTGTACTCTTGCGACGCTACGAAAAGCTCTCCGACTCAGTGCTGGTTTTGTTTCAATTCTATTGTCGGTATTTTCTTTATCTGTCAATTCTTGTACTTAACTCTGTAATATTCGAATTGATAGTGATTGCCCAACGAAAGTGGTCAAGGACCACGGGCCTTCGAGTAGGAGTCGTCACAGGCTCCGAACGAAGTAAAAAACAACTGTGTTCGTTTACTTTTCCGCTGCGTTTAAACTCTTGTTTTTTTTCGAATCGATATTCACCCCCCCTCTATCGAATCTAACGGTCCTACAGGTATTTCATGATCCATACAAAGAAAAACTAAACTAGTTTCGCTGCGGAATAAAGAACTAGTTGTACCTTTCTTCGTAGACAAAGACCTCTTGATCTTCTATTGTATTCCTCTCCTCCTCTTGGATGTCGTGTGTGCGACGATCTACCAAGACAAAGCACCCGAACCTTTTCTTCTTCTCCTCCAAGCACCGCCGACCACAAAGATTGAAGCAAGGTGCCGCCGGCCTCAAGAGAAAGAAAACAATAGAAGAGGGTCGACCACACAAGAGAATAAAAGAGAGAGAGCTTAGGTTATATGTTTAGGGAGCACCTCCTCCTCTTTTATAATCTTTGCTAGCGGCTAAAAAGGAAAGTTTTAAATAAAATTTTCCTTTTATTTGCTACTGTGGATGGTTACAAAAAAAAGAAAGATTAAAATCTCTCTTTTAAATCATTGTAAATAGTTATAAAAGGAAAGATTATAACAAAACTTTGTTTTAAACAAAATCTTTCTTTTATTCCTATAATGGTTGGTTACAAAAAAGAAAAGATTTTAATAAAATTAAAATCTTTCTTTTAAATCATTGTAGATATCTACAAAAAAGAAAAGATTTTAACAAAATTAAAATCTCTCTTTTAATCCTTTGTAGAAAGCTATAAAAGGAAAGATTTTAACAAAATTAAAATATCTCTTTTAATCCTTTGTAGAAAGGTATAAAAGGAAAAATTTTAACAAAATTTTGTTTTAAATAAAAACTTCATTTTCTCTTCTATTATGGCCGACCCCATGCTTAGGCACCAAGCATGGCTTGGCCGATCCACATCTTGGGCACCAAGCAAGGCTTGCCCGACCCCTTGCTTGGGCACCAAGCAAGGATGTGGCCGACGCCTCACTCGGGTAGGAAAGAAAATCAAAACGGGTGAATACGAGATTTTATAAAGGCTACAGCAGGGACCGAGAGGAGGAATTGATTTTGGCCTCCCGATAAGCTTGAGCTTCTGTGTTCGACCCGAACACCCAACTCAAGTTCATCAATAATAACTCATACCACTAACGAGTTATTATTGAACTACCGCACCAATCCCATATTACATTTTGAGCTCCTTCTTATCATGAGTGCATTAATCTCCCTGTGTTTAAGATATCGAATGACCATTAATTAAATGAGTTATTGATAACTCACTTAATTAATATCTAGCTTCAAGAGTAGTACCACTCAACTTTATTGTCATGTCGGACTAAGTCTACCTGCAGGGTTTATATGACAATCCTTATGAGCTCCTCATGGGGACATCATCAACCTAGATAACTAGGACATAGTTTCTTTCTATAATCAACAACACACCATATAAATAATATTATTTTCAAACTTATCGGGCCTATTGATTTAACGAATAAATCTCACCTTTTGATAAATTAAAGAAATAAATACTAAATATATGTGCTTGTTATTATATCGGGATTAAGAGTAAGCACATCTATAATAACAGAGGTTCTGTTCTTTTATGCAGTCAGTATAAAAGGAACAACCTCAAATGGTCCTTCTCAATACACACATAGTGTACTAGTGTAATTTTATAGTCAAGATAAACTAATACCAAATTATACTATAACCATTCCAATGGTTTGTCTCAATCCATCTTAGTTGTGAACTACTATTTATAATTTATAAGGAACTGATAACATGATCTTCTGTGTGACACTACACATCATGTTATCTACAATATAAATTAAATGGACAACTGCATTTAACTAAATGCAGACATTTGACCAATGTAATTCTCATTTCAAAATAAATGTTTATACAAAAAGCTAAACTTTTAGTATACATTCTAACAACTACCGCCACATGCTTGATGTGACAGGCGGATATCCGCTTGCGACGTGATGTGCACTTTTTCAAATTCAACGGTTGGATCTGCTGTTAGTTTTCGTAATTCTGGATCGGACGGCTGAGGTCGATTGGCCGTAAGGTTTATAAGCCTTACGTGTGTCGCCATCGTGTTCATTTCGTGTGCCTTCGTCTTCGAGCTTCCCCTCGACGCCTTGCTTCCTCTTCCTCTCCAACGACCTTTTCTGTAAGCTTCTATTTCCCTACTCGAATTTTTTCATTGTTCTTAGTATCCTCTCTTTTAATCGAATGTTCTCATTGTTTCCCGTCAACCTTTATTTCCTATGGCAAGCTCCTCGCAACCTCTCGTCTCCATCCCTGGGCTTTGGTTCACGTCCATCAAGTCTAGGTTTGACGGAGACGATGCTGAGAGTTTGAGAGCCGCCTTTGAAATTCCACTTGATTATCAAATCGGCCTTCCTTCGGCTTTCGACCGCCTGAACGAGCTATTTTCGGGTTTTGTATGTTTCTTTAGGGGCCAATTCATCGTTGGTTTGCGGTCCCCTGTCCACCCCTTCTTCTCCGTAGTCTGTAAATATTTTCGTATCTCTCTCCTGCTCTGCGGGGTCATCGTCCTTTTCCGCTTGCACGACATTCCTTTGACCCCTCGACTCTTTCACTACTTCTACTATCCTAAATTGTCTGAGACGGGAACCTTCTTATTCCAAGGTCAAGTGGGCTTGGTTTTCTTTGATAAGATGTCATCCTCCAATAAGCATTGGAAGGAGTACTATTTTTTTTATTAAATTTCCTAAGTGCCCAATTTCTCGACCGGATGGCAACTTGAAGTGGAGAATCCACCAAAACTCAAGAAGTATAAGAGCCGATCAGACTACCTTCATGCGGCTTCATACTTGGCCGGTCAGAAGTATGACATCCATAAGTTACTACATGAGGGAGTCCTCTACGTGTTCGGCTTGAGCCCAATCAGCATGAAGCTCTTGTCCAGCCTAGGTATGCTCTCCTTCTTCTCCTTCGTTGAATCTAACTAATTTTTTCTCCTTTTTTGCAACTCACATCTTGCTAAGGGCGCGTCTGGCTAGCAAGAGCAAAATTGTGGACGCAGAGATCAACGCTATGACCGTAACCGAGTTGGAGAGTCGTGGCTTGCAGCCGGTCGACTCACAAGAAGATTTGCTCAAAGAGAGCACGGGAGTACCAACCCAAGGGAGCGAAGGGGTAGCCAGTTGGACGACTACCGGTGAAGCGATTGGTGCAGCGACTCCACCAGAATAGCTTTTGATGATTCCGGTCGACGGGGCCTCGGAATTAACTTCTTCCGAGGAACCACTGATAAGCCGGAAGAGGTGTCGCACGAAGGCTACCTCCTGATCCGCTTCCTTCGTAATGCGGTCCCCAACCAGAACCAACCCGCGCCTTCCTTCTGAGCGGGGTGAAGCCTCGACGCATGCTAACAAAACGACGGCTGTTCCCCATACATCCTTATCATCTGATCGGGCGCCTTTCCTGTCCGGGCTGCCACAAGGAACCATCTGCGTTCCGCCGGTCGCTTTCATACCGCCGCCATTGCTGAAGGCTTAGAAGTCTCGTATCCGACCGACGTCAATATCTCAGTCGGTTAGTAGAGCAACTTCAGCATCGTCCACTCTGAGTGGCCGACGTCATATAACGACATCATCCATCTGCCTACGGATGAGTGGCGTGATTCTGACAGTGTTGAATCCCGAGCTCCTGAGCACCAAATAATTATTCAAGGGTCACTCGCACAGATATGGGTCGACGCCCGGGCCCAAGCGGTGGTCATGCCTCCAAGAGTTCTCGTCGACAGTCATACCCAGATGTCCACTGGGTTCAGTATTTTACTTGTATGTTCCTATTTATCGCCGCTCGACCCTATTAAATTTCTGCTTCCTCGCAGTATTGGGTAGAAAGTCTGTCTATGTACCAAAGGCTTGCCTTTTAGAACAAGAAATTAAACAGCTACGCGCCTCAAGTGGCCAGACAGTGACTTCTCAAGCCCAAATGGAGTAGATGAGCGTAGAGATGGCTCAATTAAGAGCCGATCTGAGTAAGAGCTACGAGCAGCTAGAGGCGGAGAAAAGTAGAGGCGCCGAGCAGGTTACACAATTGGCTCAGCTTGATAAACAGGTCAGCTCCTTCGAGTTCAAGCTCAACTTGGCCAATACCAGGTCTGGACCATCGAACACTTAGAGATTAAAAGAAAGGAGTTTTGGGTGTTAGCTCAAAATCTGAAGGTGGTTGAGGCCGCACTGAAGGTCGTGCAGACTACCGTGAAGACCCAACTCGTGACGAAAGATGGAGAGCTCGCCTCGAAAGATGAGGAGCTGGCGGCGTTGAAGGCAGAGCTGGAAGCCTCCGATCGACCCTAATGATGTATCAAGGGGCTGAGTCTAGTAGGTTCGAGCTCATGAAGAGGGTCTACATCCGCTCGGACGTCTGACAAGGTCGCCGATCGGGCACTCCATCTATTCAACCTTACTATCGATGGGATGCTCGACCAACTGAAGGAATATGGCTACATCCCAACCACTCTGGCGAGCAAGGTCATCAGTCGGGACAAGTTGACTGGGTCACTGCCCGATGATGCTTTGGATTATCTGGAGTGAGCTTGCTTGAGCGAATGCTGAGTTATTTTGTATTTCCCTTTATGCGCTTGTAAATTTTATGCAAGTATCAATGAATGGTCGCCCATTCGGTGTACCTTTTTATTTAATATCGATCCTTCGTTCTGTGCCATTCAGCTTTTCCTTTTCATATTTTTCGCTTTGTTGCACTGCGACATCACTCAAGATCAAGCAAGTCTGCGAAAACAAGCCTTTTTTCGTCGATCTCTAGTTTATAGCCACGACTCGGCTGTTTATGTAGACTAGGGTTTAAGGTCGTCGCTCGACCATTGAATGGTGGAGACAGGGGTTTAACGTCGTCGCTCGACGGTTGATAGGCGTAGACAGGGTTTAAGGTCACCACTCGACTGTTGATGACGACTGAGCTTTAAGGTTGTCGCTCGACCGTTGATGATGACTGAGGTTTAAGGTCTTCGTTCGACCGTTGATGATGGCAAGGGTTTAAGGTCGCCGCTCAACCATTGATGATGACTGGGATTTAAGGTCGTCGCTCGACCGTTGATAACGACAAGGGTTTAAGGTCGCCGCTTGACCGTTGATGACGACTGGGATTTAAGGTCGTCGCTCGACCTTTGATGATGACAAGGGTTTAACGTCGTCGCTCGACCGTTGATGACAACAAGGGTTTAAGGTCGCCGCTCGACCTTTGCTGATGACAAGGGTTTAAGGTCGTCGCTCGACTGTTGATGACGACTAAGGTTTAAGGTCGCCACTCAACTGTTGATGATGACAAGGGTTTATAGTCGTTGCTTGACTTTTAATTTGACCGATCGTCTCAAGAGTCTGGAAAACTCTTGTTTTTATTCATGTCTGTCCTACATCCAGAAGGCATATACATAAGTACGTCTATATTTGCTCATGCACCTTTCACTTGGGCCTGTAGGGTTGGAGATGATTTCCGCTCCATGGCCGCTCGAGTCGTCTTTCATCTTCTTCCTCCAAGTAGTAGGCCCCCGAGTGGAGTTTCTGTATGACCTTATAAGGTCCCACCCATGGCGCCTCGAGCTTGGTGACGTCCCTGACAGGCTTGATTCTATTTCAGACTAGATCACCGACTTGGAAAGAGCTCGGGATCACCCTTCGGTTGTAGTTCTGCCTCATCTATTGGCAGTATGTCATTAGCCGAATGACAGCTTTATCTTGTACTTCATCAACCAAGTCAAACTCCATTAATCTCCGCTCGGCATTTCCCTCGTCGTAGAGTTACACTGGGTCGAATTCTACCTCCATCTCCACGGGGATCACCGTTTCTCCTCCATACACCAGCTGAAATGGTGTAACGTCGGTTGCCTCTTTTGGAGTCGTGCGAAGTGCCCACAAGACACTCAGGAGCTCGTCAATCCAACTGCCCTTGGCATGATCGAGTCGAGCTCGTAAGCCTCTAAAGATCTCCTGGTTTGTGACTTCCGTCTAGCTGTTGCTATAGGGGTAGGCCACTGAGGTGAAGGCATGCTGGATGTCATAGCGTTCACACCACTCCCTTAGCTTCCGACTTGCGAACTGCCTCCCGTTATTCAAGACGAGCCGGTGAGGGATGCCGAACCGACACAAAATGTTCTGTCAGATGAATTTGATGTCCATATGTTCACTTATCTTTGCTAGTGGCTCGACCTTCACCCACTTTGAGAAGTAGTTCACTGTGACGAGCAGTAACCTCTGTTGACCAATCTCCATAGGCAACGGTCCCACGATGTCCATGCTCCATTGGTTTAACGAGCAAGACACCGTGGATGTCTTCATTTCCTCGGTTGATCGGTGTAGGATGTTGTGATACCTTTAGCAGGGCAGGCATATGGCTACTGTCTGAGCGGCATCCTCTTGGAGAGTTGGCAAAAAATATCCAGCCAGGAGAATTTTTCGAGCCAGCGAACGACCGCTCGGATAGCTCCCACAGGAGCCTAGATGTACTTCTTGGAGTATATACTTCATGTCCTCCGGACCCACACATTTGAGCAGTGGCCTTGAGAAAAATCTCTTATAAAATTGCTCTTCGATCAGGGTGAATCACCCGACCATCTTCTTTAATAGTCGTGTCGCCTCCTGGTCGACTTATGCGCTACCCGATCATAGGAATTCAGTTAGCAACATTCTCCAGTCACTCGGGAAAACCACTCCCTCCATCCGGTCGATGTGCTAATGACGACCGATGCTAATGAACTGGCTAATTTAGCTAATTCATCCGTTGCTTGATTGTCCGATCGAAGGATCTTCTGTATAGTGACATCTTGAAAATTGGCCTTCATCTTCTCGAAAACTTCTGCATATAATTTGAGTCAGGAGCTACTAATCTTGAACGCCCCAGATAGCTGTTGGGCGGTCAACTGAGAGTCCGAGTGAATGAGGACTTTTGTGACTCCGACATGTCGCGTTGCCTGTAAGCTGACTATCAAGGCTTCATACTTGGCTTTGTTGTTGGTGGCCCGACAATCCAATCGAATGAAAAGTTGCATCCGGTCTTCTCGAGGTGAAATAAGTAGAATGTCAATCCCGCTTCCTTGTTGAGTGGACGAACCATCGACATATATTCTCCAAGTTGCTGCCGGTTTAGCGTTTTGGACCTCTATGACAAAACTAGCCAAGGCCTAAGCTTTGATCGTCGTTCGGGGTTGATATTGAATATCAAACTCGCTTAGCTCGGTTGTCCATTTGATTAGCCGTCCGAACGTTTCTAGATTGAGGAGGACTCTTCCCAGGATACTGCTGGTCATGACAATGATTGGATGAGCGAGGAAATAAGGGCGGAGTCTCCGAGCGACTACACTAGCGCAAAAGTCAATTTTTCAAGACAGGTGTAGCGGGATTCTGCATCTTTCAATATATGACTTAGAAAATATACGGGATGCTGTTCAGGGCCGTTATGCTTAACTAATGTCGAGCCGACCACACACTCGATGGCCGATAGATAGATCCAGAGGGGCTCCCTAGCGCTTGGCTTAGCTAACACAGGCAAGGAGTTAAGATACTCCTCGAGCTCTTCTAACACCCGGTCGCACTCCGCGTCCCATTGAAATTTTGTCGCTTAGCACAACACCTTGAAGAACGGCAGGCTCTGGTAGGATGATTTGGATATGAATCTAGATAATGCGGTGATCCATTCGGTCAGCCGTTGGACCTCCTTCAAGCTGCGGGGCGGGGGCATGTCTTGTAGCGCCTTCAATTTGCTCGGATTCGCCTCGATACCCAGTTCGGTGATGATATATCCGAGGAAGCGTCCACTCTTAGTGCCCAATAGATACTTGCTCGGGTTCAGCTTCATCTTGTATGTCCTTAAGATTCGACATGTTTCTTCAATATTTACACACAGATCAGCAGCTCGGACTGACTTTATTAATATGTTGTCGACGTATACCTCCAAGTTGCGGTCGATCTGCTTCCGAAACACCTTGTTCATTAGCTTCTGGTAGGTGGCGCCAACGTTCTTCAGTTCGAATGACATGATGTTGTAGCATAACATTCCATTGGCCGTGATAAAGCTAACCTTTTCCTGATCCTCTTTGGCGATTGGCACTTGGTGGTAGCCTTGATACACGTCGAGTATGCAGATTAGCTCACAACCCATTGCAGAGTCCATTTGGTCTATCCGGGACAACAGATAGAAATCCTTTGGGCACGCTTTATTCAAGTCGCGGAAGTCAATGCACACCCGCCATTTGTTGTCTGGCTTGGAAACTAGCACGACATTGGTGAGCTAGCTCGGAACTGGACTTCCCGGATGTGGCCAGCCGCTAGTAATTTCTCTATTTCTGTCCGGATGATCAGGTTCTGCTACGTGCTGAAATCCCTTTTCCTTTGCTTTACGAGGCGAGCGTCTTGTCGGATATGAAGCTTGTGCTGGGTGG
Organism: Zingiber officinale; assembly: GCF_018446385.1. Lineage (NCBI taxonomy): Eukaryota > Viridiplantae > Streptophyta > Magnoliopsida > Zingiberales > Zingiberaceae > Zingiber > Zingiber officinale. The sequence continues at coordinate 124,684,065 of NC_055988.1, forward strand.
CGCTCGACGAGATTTCGGGGAGCTCGTGGATTGACCAAGCGAATACGTCATGATTCCGCCTAAGGCGGGCAAACAACTCGGCCTTTCTCTCGCTCTCCAGATCGGCGAACAATGAAGGTGGTCTCTTCCGACCGGCTCGGGTGAATCTGGACCCCTTCCTTTTCTTCAAAAACCATCGCGAGGGGATTCTCAATATGACTTTCACCTCCAGGCGCGGGTTTTTTCGAGTGGTCATTTCTTTTGATCTGACCATCTCAACGTAGCATCGCCAAGTGGCCAATTAATCACCTTTGACTTCTCCCACCTTGTCGTCCACCAGGAACTTAATCTTCTAGCAGTAGGTGGACACTACCGGTCGGAACTCGTTGAGGGTCGGTCAGCCTAATATAACGTTGTAGGCCAACAGTGCGTCTACCACAATGAAGTTTGTGGTCCTTATGTCGGATGTTGAGAGGAGACGAAGGGGCATTGCTTCCCCTTCATCTCCCCTTTGTGCAAGCGTCAAGGAGACGAAGGGGCGTCCTTTCCCCTTCGTCTTACTCTTTCATCTTATAAAAGGTGTCCAAGATAAGAGAACGCAGCAAGGAAAAGGGAAGGTGATCAGAGAGGGCAAGCAAAGGTGTGAGGTGATCGTGTGCGAGCGAAAGAGAACGTCCTGGGCTTCGAGATTTGGTTCGTGAAAAAGTTCGAGGAGGTTCCAAGCGGTGATCTTCTTGGTGACAGCAGCAGCAGCTTCTTCACCAACATCTTCTGCGATTTCTTCGGGAGATCAATGTAAGTCATTTACAGTTTAGCATCTGGTTTTATTTCATGCTATCTGGGTCGACAATGGTATCAGAGCCAAAATTATGGTTCTGAAAGCATGAAATTAACTGTGAAATGGTGACATTACGATTTCGCAATAATCGTCAATGCTGTCAAAGTCACGATTTCCTCCCAGACATATGATGGTAGAGGATCACCGGCTATCACAATAAAGTATCAGTGGAAGTCGACTGTGGGACGCCTCGTGTTTATCGTGAGAAAGCTCACATTTTCTTTTGTCGAGAAGAAGATGAACAATACCTATTGTTCATCCGTCAATTGAGAAATTTTTTGATTTTACAAAATCAAAGAAAAACACAGAAAAAAAACTAAACGTTTTCATGCTATTTTTGAAAAACATTGGTTTTTAATCGATTGAAACGTTTATATTGGTATGAAAAACATTGGGTTTCATACTTTGGTCAAATGTTTGCACTTTATATTTAGATATATGTTAATGTAGTTGTCTATTTAATTTATATTATAGATAGCATGGTGTGTGGTGCTATACAGAATATCATGTTATCGGTTCCTTATAAATTATAAATAGTAGCTCACAACCAAGATGAATTGGGATAAACCATTGGAATGATTGTAATGTAATTTGGTATTAGTCTGTCTTGGCTATAAAATTACACTAGTACACTTTGTGTGTATTGAGCAGGATCGTTTAAGGTTGTTCGATTTGTACTGACTACATAAAAGAACAGAACCTATGTTATTATGGATGTGCACTCTCTTAATCCCTGTATAATAACAAGCACGTATACTTAGTATTTATTTCTTTAACTTATCAATGGGTGAAATTTATTCGTTAAATCAATAGGCCTGATGAGTTGGGAGATAGTATTATTTATATGATGTGTTGTTGATTATAGAAGAAATCTATGTCCTAATTATTTAGGTTGATGATGTCCCCTTGAGGAGCTCATAAGGATTATCATGTAAACTATGCAGGTGGACTTAGTCTGATATGATAATAAAGTTGAGTGGTACTACTCTTGGAATCAGATATTAATTAATTGAGTTGTCAGTAACTCATTTAATTAACGGACATACGATATCTTAAACACAGGGAGATTAACGCACTCATGATAAGAAGGAGCCCATATTGTAATATGGGATTTGTGCGGTAGTTCAATAATAATCCTTTAGTGGTATGAGTTATTATTGATGGACTTGGGTTGAGTGTTCGAGCCGAACACAGGAAGCCCAAGCTCATCAGGAGGCCTAAACCAATTCCTCCTCTAGGTCCCTGTTGTAGCCTCTATATAAAGCCTCGCATCCACCCATCCATAACTGGGTTTGGTTTAACTTGGTTTGGTTTAACCTGGTTTGGTTTAACTTAGTTTGGTTTAACTAAGTTAATAAAAAGGAAGATTTTTTCTTAACAGAATTCTGTTATTTTTCTTTCTTTGTAACCGACTGCAAGCCTATAAAAAGGAGTAGGTGGTGGCCCCTAAAACCTAATTTTCTCTCTTCTCTTCCTTGTGGTTGGCGCCCCTCCCTTTCCTCCTTGCTAGGGCCGGCGACCCCCTCCTTGATAAGGCCGACGCCCCCCTCTTCTACTCCTTGGTGGGCAGCGGCTTGGAGAAGAGGAAGAAGAGGAAGAAGAAGAGAAGGTGCCCCATCCTAATAGCTCCTTTTGTAGCCAGTGGTTTGGAAACCGAGAAGAGAAGGAGGGTGGTTTTGTCTTGATAGATTGTCACCCACACGACGTCCAAGAAGAAGAGAGGAATACGACAGAAGATCAAGAGGTCTTTAGCTACAAAGAAAAGGTACAACTAGTTCTTTAATTCCACTGCATAATTAGTTAGTTTTCTTTGTATCATTTTTTGGAATACTAACACAAGAAGCCAGTGATCTTGTACTTCGATCAAGGTGTGTTTTGATCCATCAAGAACTTGCGTGATTAATGAAATACATGTCTGATCGAACATGCAAGTTGTTAGGAAAAGTTCTGTACTTGTACAATTTTTGTACAGGGAAATTTAAACAGAATGGAATTCCGACACCTTCAAAAAGTACAGTGGAGTTAGTCTCAGTAAGTTCCGTCAGCTAACAATTAAGTTTGATAGCTATAAAAAATGCTTGAATGTTACCATGGCCGAACATTTCAGGGAGATGGGTAACATGATTCTAGAGTTTAAGACTGTTGGTCATGCGTTGACCGATGAACAACATGTTCAAGTAGTTATCCGTTCCCTTCCTGATTCTTGGGAAATGGTGAAACAGAATCTGACCCATAGTGAGAGTATCAAGACTTTCACCGATGTCTCACGCCATGTTGAACTTGAGGCGGAGAGGATTAAATCCACAAGGATTTCTGGTTAAGCTTTTGTAGCTGAAGGTTCTGGTTCCAAGAATAAGAAAAGATGGTTTAAGAAAGGAAAGGAGGCTAGTGCTATTGTTGTTAAAAACCAAATCACGAAGAAAGGAAAGAGATATGGACAAAGATGTTGGGATTTTCGGGCCGCGAAAACTGCTTTTCGCGTCGCGGAAACCCCGAATCACCCATGCCACTGGATCTCGTGCGAAGGATAGATTTCAAAAATACGAGTACGAGTTTCAAACTATGATCTACAGTAGATCTACAAAGGAAAAACATTTTATACCTTTGAAGCGTGCCCTCGCAAATCCCGCTTGTCCAATGGTACGCCGGATCTCGAAGTTGTCAACGTAGACAACTCTCTAGTGATATCCACACGAACAATAAGTGTTCTCTAACACTCAAGGATGGAGAAGAGAGCACCACAAGTGTGCTAGCACTCTCTAGGGCTCTCGGGTAGGATTGGAAGAAGAAGAAAGGAAAAGAAGAGAACACACTCCTCTAAAATCTCTATGTGACTTTCACTAACCTTTCTTCTTGGATTAGATTCACTCTTCTTTCTTCTCCCTTGCTTGAAACCCACGACCAAAAGAAGAGAAGGAGCAAGAAGAGAGCTTAGGAGGAGGAAGATCACTTGAATGAGAGTTACACTTACAAAATGAAACTCTTTTCATCTAATTAAGTGGTTTGTAACCTCCATGGGATACCAAGAGTCACAACTCTTGGTAATGTTGGTTGCTACTCGGAAAACCTAGAGGTTCCACTGTATAAAAATTTTGTACAAAGGTCTGAACCTTTTCCTAGCTACCATGTGTTCTTTTAAATTAAATTTTGGATCGCCTGCGGAACTTAACACGTTTGATCCAAAACTTAATTTATTCGTTCTTTTAGGTTTTGACTTGGGTCTCCTGCGGAACTTAACACGTTCGACCCAAATCACCTTAAGTTATTAATTCCATTAAATATTAATTTCCATAATTGGTTCCCAGTACTGACGTGGCGAGGCACATGGCCTTCTTGGATATGGGAGCAACCACCACCGACTAGACAAAACCTTTTATGGAAAGCTAATATTTAAATTCCTAAAATAACTTTAGGTTAACCGAAAAGAACAATCAAATCACAAGGAAAAACAAAAGAACACAACATCGAAAAACATATTCGAAATACTAGAATCGCATGCCTCTTGTATTTGGTATTATTTCCAAAAATAACTAGTATGATGCGGAAAGAAAAATTACTAGTTATACCTTTTAGAAAGACCTCTTGATCTTCTACCGTATTCCTCTTCTAACCTCGGACGTTGTGTGGGCAACGATCTTCCAAGATGAAAACCACCAAGCACCTTCTTCTTCCTTGCAAATTTCGGCCATCAAAACTTCTTCTAGGATGAAGAGGTTCGGCCACCACCACCATGCTCCAATGGATGCTAGAAAAGAGGCTTCTTTTCTCTCCTTCTTCTCCTTCTTAGATCTGGCCACCAAAGCTATTTCCATCATGAGAAAGTTTCGGCCACACAAAGGAGAGGAGAGAAAACAAAGGGCCGGCCACACCCAAGGAAGAAAAGAGGAAGAAAAATAAAATAGAGTCGTTAGCCTTGAAGCCTCCTCTACCCCCTCTTTTATAATCCTTGGTCTTGGCAAATAAAGAAAATTTAATAAAAACTTCCTTAATTCTTTTGCCAATGAAAAAGAAAATTTATTTAATTAAAACAATTTTTCCTTTTCAAATTTCATTGGCCGGCTACAACAATAAACTTCCAAGCAAATAAAATTTTAAACACCAATTAAAACTTCCTTATTTGCTTCTGGAAATTTATAAAATTTCTCCAATAATTTTTATCCCTTCATGATTGGTTTATAAAAAGGAAATTTAATAAATTAAAATCTTTCTTTTAACATGTGGATAAAAAGAAAGTTATCTCTAAATATTAAAATCTCTTTTAATCTACAAATAAGGAAAGATATCAAATCTTTTCTTAATCTTTTGTAGAAACTTATAAAAGAGAATATTTAATTTTAAACTCTCTTTTAAATCATGAACATGGTTAAAAAGGAAAGTTTTCTTAAAATTTAAAATCCTCCTTTAAACAACAAATAAGGAAAGATTTCAAATTTTAAACTCTCTTTTAAACATGTAGATGATTTACAAATAAGGAAAGTTTTTACCAAAAATTAAAACAATCCTTTTAAACTACAAATAAGGAAAGAGATTAATCTCTTCTCTTAATCTTTTGTAGAAAGTTATAAAAGGAAATTTTTAATTTTTAAACTCTCTTTTAAAATCATGATATCCACATAAGAAATAATTTTAATAAAAATCCTTTTTAATATTCTAGTGGCCGGCCACCTAAACTTAGGACCCAAGCTTTGGCCGGCCACCTACATGGCTCATCCACTTGGTCTTGGCCGGCCCTAGCTTGGGTTCCAAGCTAGCTTGGCCGGCCCCATTGGATGGGTAAGAAGTGTTAGGACCAAAAGTAGCTAGAGGGGGGGGGGGGGGGGGGAATAGCTCGTCGCGTTCGCTCGTTGCTCGGCGTTGCTTGTTCCTTCAAAGATGTGCAGCGGAAAATACAGAAACAAACACACAACGCTAACACGGTTGGTTTTACTTGGTATCCACCTCACAGGAGGTGACTAATCCAAGGATCCACACCACGCACGCACCCTCCACTATGAAAACACTCCTTTTCGGTAACTACCGAGGGCGGAGAAGCCCTACAAGACTCTCCGTACAAGAAGAAAGGAAAGGGAAACAAAATACAAGCGCAAAGCTTACAATGAGTACAGAAAACCCTAACCCTAGCTTCTCTTCTTGCCTTTGATCCGCCTCTTGACTTGGAAAGCTTCCAAGATCCTTCAAGAACTGGCGATATGATCTTTGAGAGCGCTGTGGAGGAGTAAGATCTGAGATGAAATCGTGAAGTCATGCCGCAGCCATCGAACGCCTGCAGCTATAAACGACGCCAACGGCGGATCCCGATCGATTCGAATGTTCCCAATCGATCGGAGGCTTTGATCGATCCACGGATCGATCCGTAGTGCCTCAGCCTGAACGCTGCGATCGATCCACCGGATCGATCCAACAGATATCGCACGAGCAAGGCCCCAATCGATCCATCGATCGATTGGGACCTCGATCGATCCACGGATCGATCCGAAGCTCGTCCTCAGAGCTCGGATCGATCCACCGATCGATCCAGAGCCCGGATCGATCCATCGATCGATCCAAAGACTTGGTTTTGTCCAAAACCAAGTCCTAAACCTCCAAACCAACATCCGTCAACCTTGACCTGTTGGTATGTCATGCCTAGCATCTAGTCCCTCCCTTGACCTGCTAGGACTCCCTTACCTATTTTCCGGCCAATCCCTTTGACCCACTTGGACTTTTCTCTGTGCCAAGTATCGGTCAATCCCTTCGACCTACTTGGACTTTTCTTTCATGCCAAGTATCCAACAATCCTTTCGACCTACTTGACTTCCCAGACACTGATGCCCGATCATCCTTGATCCATCCGGATTTTCCCTTGCCCGGCTTCACTCACTGTGGCTTTCACCTAGCTTCACTCACTAGGGTTTTCCATCCGCCTAGCTTCACTCACTAGGACTTTCACCCAGCTTCACTCACTAGGGTTTTCACCGCCTAGCTTCACCACTAGGACTTTCACCGGCTTCACTCACCAGATTTCCATCCGCCTAGCTTCACTCACTAGGACTTTCACCGGCTTCACTCACCAGGATTTCCATCCGCCTAGCTTCACTCACTAGACTTCCTCCACCGGCTTCACTCACCAGACTTCCTTCTGCCTTCACTCACCAGACTTTCATTTTGCCTAACATCCCGGTTAGGACTTCCATCAAGTATCCAACAACCTTGACCTACTTGACTCTTCTTCAATCAATATCTTATTGTCAAACATCTAAACCCAAACCAAGACTCACCTTGGTTGCAGGTCAACCTTGACCTGAGGGATATTGCACCAACAATCTCCCCTTTTGATGTTTGACAATACCACAATAACACTTACAATCCCATATGTAAGTTAGGCTAATCCCATAGCCTCCTTCTTCATGCCACTAGGTAATGAAAGCATAAATTAAGCTCTTCATTCTCCCCAAGAGGACTCCCTCTAGGTAATGAAAGCCTAACTTACTCCCTTTCATGAGTCCTTTCATTCTCCCCATGACCTTCCCATAGGTAATGAAGGACTAAGCTTAACCATACATTCTCCCCTATTGGCACACATCAACCCATCGTTGGACACACATCAACCTATGCTCCAGGCACACTTCAACAAATCCATTTGTTGAAGACTCTCCCGAAGAGTTGCTCATCGTTGTTCACAACATCACTCAGATCAACACGATAATGAAGGTCCCATACCCTTCATTTATCCTTAACTTCTCCTCAATGTAGACAACTACCCAACCTTGAGCATTATCTACCACTTGAGTGTCCACTTGAAATAATGAGGATATCCACCCCATTTCTCCCCATTTCAAGTTTAAATGCTCAACCTTGAGCAAGTTCACAACTGAAGGTTAACCACCTTCCAAGGTTCATGAAAATAATTTTCATGTCTTTAAAGAGTCCCTCCCTAAAGACATGGTGGTAACGTCATTGCACCAACAATGACTTGGAATTCCTAAACCATTAGGAAACCCAAATTTAGAAGTTTTGAGGTTCAAATATTCAAAATTTGAAACAACCTCAATCTAAACTTCTACTTAGTCTTCGTTAACCAATCCATCCTTGTTTTCAACATGAAAACACCCTTTGTATGTATACAAATGTATTTAAGGGTTTGGAATGGTTACCTAGACTCAAAGAGGTTCAAAGATGCTGAAATCAAGCCTTCCCACCCAAAATCAGCAACTTGGATCGATTGGAGTTGGGTTCCAATCGATTGAACCTTTCTCAATCGATCCATCGATCGATTCAGACTCTGATCGATCGCTGATCGATCCAGCTCCTGCGGGAATTGCCGCTTGAATCGATCCATGGATCGATTCAGAACCCAATCGATCCATGGATCGATCGGAGCTCGATAGTTGCTGAAATTACATTTCAGTCAACTTCGAAACCCCTAGAAAATTCTACAAAAATCCAAAAATTATGAAATTTCGTGTAGACATTATTTAGGGCATACTTAATCATGGAAAAATAGTTTTCTATGAAAATACATCATATTTTCAAAGATTGACACAAACTTGAAAACTTGCAAAAACTTTAGTGTTTTTCTTCAAGTTTGTGTCTAACTATTCAATGGTGATTACTATCAAAAGATAGCCTTCACCAAGGTTTTCCAAAAACATTTTAAAAATATTTTCAAAACCAATATCCCATCATGTTCCTTGGGCATAATGCACATGACTTGTACATTAGCTTTCCCAATGATGGGGAAACACATAACTATGTGTTTTGATGAATTTAAAACTCAAAAGAATGCACTAAATCAACATCTTGAGTTTTGTTCATCATCCTAACATCTCACTTGTATATAATATGCACAAAACACATACAAGTCACCTTATAGTCTTTGTGAGATGTAGATTTTGGTTTTTGCCCTAATCTAGGGATCATGCATATTTATCTAGGCATTTTAGAAATGTTAGACATCCACCTAGGATGTCACTTGTCAATAAGTGTCGTTAGATGCCATTTGTCCTTAATTACAAGGAATTAAACTTAATGCATGATTATGTTATGGCATACATCAAAAGAAAATAATTTTCAAAAGAGAATATCCTATTACTACATGATGTGTGAATGTCATGACATGGTATTTTTGGATTTTTCATGATAAAACATGAATGCAAAACTAGACATGATGTCATGGCATATTATGGGAAAATAATCATGGCAAGATTTAGCATAAATAAAATATACCTAGATTAACTATCTAAGTATCCTTAAAGTCTTAGCTAAACTTACAACTTAAACCTAGATTGCCCTAAAGTGCTTCAAGAGAATGCCAAAACCTAAATTGGCATTTCTAATTTCCTTGATTTAATGTATGCCAATTGAAAGTAAACATGTCCTCAAATGTTGGCATATTCCATTTTTCCTCAAGAGTAGCACTTTTAAATTTTAAGGCCCGGATTGCTTTAAATTGCCTAAGAACATACCAAAATTCCAACTTGATAGTTCTTATGAATTTCCCAATTTGTGCCATTTTAAGATAAAAATAATTTTTCACTATTTGGCACATTTTACTCTTTCAAGGAGTAATCAATAATTCCATTTGATTTTCAAAGGTTAACTAAAACCTTGAAAATGCTCCTTGAGTGTCAATTTCCTCAAAGTTGGGTTAACTACCCTTCTAATCGGAGTTGACACTCTCTAACCCATCTATGGGGTAGAGAAGATGCTCCTAGGAACCCAACACCTATTGGTGCTCCTTGGATGCTCTAGGTACTCACTAGGGATAACTTCCCTAGATACCTTCCTAGTGACCTTGTTGGGCTTCTTAGAAGCCTTGGTCACATTTTCTAGGTCAACTCTAGGGATAACCTCCCTTGTGACCTTGTTTGTGACTTTCTTAGACTTCTTAGAAGTCTTAGTCACATTTATTGCAAAAATACTCTTAGGGATGACTTCCCTAGTATTCTTGGCTTGACCACTAGACCTAGGGTTTGTTCCATAACTATATGGAACTCTATGGTAAGAGGGCACATCCTTCTTAGCCTTTGGTTTGTATCCCAAACCTCTATGGCCATTGGATGACTTTTGTACCCCTAAACCTAGGTTATGCTCATTTTGCCCTAATAGGATATTTTCCATCCTTTTTAGGGTCTTTTCCATTTTATCAAGCCTTGATCTCAAGACTTGATTTTCTATCACTAAGTCCTTAGTTTTTGGTTTTTCATTTGATCCATGAGCATTTTTGTTTCTAGGCTTGTATCTTACATCCTTAGAGTTATCGCCTAGGTTTTTACCTACATTCCTACCCTTAGGGATAGTAGTTTTGGCATGTAGGGCCACATGCTTTTCCTTAAAGCCCTCATGCTTCCTATTCTTATGGTAAATCGCATTAAAATGATAAAAATTTGACCTAGCATGCTTTTTACCATTTTGCAAGGGAATAGGCTCAATGAAAGTTACCTTCCTTTTTACCTTGGAGGCTCCCCCTTGACTAGTGCCTCCTTGAGCCTTGACCATCTTCTTCCCCTTGGGGCATTGACTTCGGTAATGCCCTTTTTGTTTGCAAGAGAAGCATATGATATGCTCCTTGCTCTTCTTCGTTCCGGGGATGGTCTCCTTGGGCTTCACCTTGCCCTTTTGTGCCACTTGGCCCTTCTTCTTGGTCAATTTAGGGCACTTGCTCTTGTAGTGCCCACTTTCCCTACACTCAAAACATATTATATGATTTTTATTTTTAATTGAAACATTTATACCTTCTTGTGTAGGGGTGGTGCTTTCTCCTCCATGTGATGTGGATGTAGGGGCTTCCTCTTGATCCGATAGTGATGCTCCTCCATTTGATTTTTCTTGACTTGTGGAGGTGGAAGCTTCTTCATCCTCTTCATCTCTTGACCCGGATGTAGAAGCTTCTCCTTCTTCTTGATCCGGTGTCACCAAGGATTGCTCCCCCTCAATCCTAGAGGTGGAGGCTTCATCATCTTGAATATGAAACAAGGAGTATGCTCCCTCCTTGTTCCCTTCGTTGCATTCCCTTGAGGATGAAGCTTCTTGGATTTCCTCTTCTTCGGAGGTTGAGCATCTCTCAACCTCGGAGTCCTCCTCTTGGTCTTGCTCCAAAGAGTCACCCTCTCTGGATTCTTCATGATCTTGTACAGTGGAGGGGATCTCATGAATTCTTGCCAATTTGCTCCAAAGCTCCTTGGCATCTTCAAACTCTCCAATTTGTTCCAAGATGTTGCTTGGCAATAAATTGACCAAGAGCTTGGTCACTTTGTCATTGGCCTCACATCTTTGGATTTGGTCTTTGCTCCACTTGCTCCTTTTGAGTACTTTGCCCTTGGAATTTGTGGGAGCTTCAAAACCTTCCATGAGAGCAAACCATTGCTCTATCTCCATCATAAGAAAATTTTCGATTCTTGATTTCCAAGAATCGAAGCTTGTAGATGAATATGGTGGAGCCACCCTTGTGTCAAATCCAAGTCCATCTTGGAATTGCATCTTGAAGTTGAGCTTGATAGAATCTTGAACTTGAAGAATTTGCTCCAACTTCTTCACCCTCTAGCTTTTCTTGTTATACTTGACCCTTCCGGCGATGATTCCGGTGAAGAGCGGCCTTGCTCTGATACCACTTGTTAGGACCAAAAGTAGCTAGAGGGGGGGGGGGTGAATAGCTCGTCGCGTTCGCTCGTTGCTCGGCGTTGCTTGTTCCTTCAAAGATGTGCAGCGGAAAATACAGAAACAAACACACAACGCTAACACGGTTGGTTTTACTTGGTATCCACCTCACAGGAGGTGACTAATCCAAGGATCCACACCACGCACGCACCCTCCACTATGAAAACACTCCTTTTCGGTAACTACCGAGGGTGGAGAAGCCCTACAAGACTCTCCGTACAAGAAGAAAGGAAAGGGAAACAAAATACAAGCGCAAAGCTTACAATGAGTACAGAAAACCCTAACCCTAGCTTCTCTTCTTGCCTTTGATCCGCCTCTTGACTTGGAAAGCTTCCAAGATCCTTCAAGAACTGGCGATATGATCTTTGAGAGCGCTGTGGAGGAGCTGGCGAAGATCTGAGATGAAATCGTGAAGTCATGCCGCAGCCATCGAACGCCTGCAGCTATAAACGACGCCAACGGTCGGATCCCGATCGATTCGAATGTTCCCAATCGATCGGGGAGGCTTTGGATCGATCCACGGATCGATCCAGAGCGCCTCTGTGCTCTGGAAAAACGATCCGCGAAGCAGCCGCGTCCCAATCGATCCACTGATCGATTGGGACCTCTGGATCGATCCACGGATCGATCCAGAAGCTCTCTGTTCGCTGGGACAGGTCTGGATCGATCCACTGATCGATCCAGAGCCTGGATCGATCCACTGATCGATCCAGCACTTGGTTTTTGTCCAAAACCAAGTCCTAAACCTCCCAAACCAACATCCGGTCAACCTTGACCTGTTGGTATGTCATGCCTAGCATCTAGTCACTCCCTTGACCTGCTAGGACTCCCTTACCAAGTGTCCGGTCAATCCCTTTGACCCACTTGGACTTTTCTCTGTGCCAAGTATCCGGTCAATCCCTTTGACTTACTTGGACTTTTCTTTCATGCCAAGTATCCAGTCAATCCTTTGACCTACTTGGACTTCCCAGCACCAGATGTCCGATCATCCTTGATCCATCTGGATTTTCCCTTGCCTGGCTTCACTCACGGGGCTTTCACCTAGCTTCACTCACTAGGGTTTTCCATCGCCTAGCTTCACTCACTAGGACTTTCACCCAGCTTCACTCACTAGGGTTTTCACCTAGCTTCACTCACTAGGACTTTCACCTGGCTTCACTCACCAGGATTTCCATCTGCCTAGCTTCACTCACTAGGACTTTCACCTGGCTTCACTCACCAGGATTTCCATCTGCCTAGCTTCACTCACTAGGACTTCCTTCTGCCTGGCTTCACTCACCAGGACTTCCTTCTGCCTGGCTTCACTCACCAGGACTTTCATTTTTCCTAACATCCCAGTTAGGACTTCCCAGTCAAGTATCCAGTCAACCTTGACCTACTTGACTCTTCTTCAATCAATATCTTATTGTCAAACATCTAAACCCAAACCAAGACTCAGCTTGGTTACCCAGGTCAACCTTGACCTGAGGGATATTGCACCAACAAGAAGGTGGGTATGCGGTGGGTATAAATCTCTATATACTAGAGGCTACGATAGGGACCGAGAGGAGGAATTGGTTTTGGTCTCCCGATGAAATTAAGCATCCCGTGTTCACCCCGAACACACAACTTAATTTCATCAATAATAATTCATTCCACTAAAGAACTATTATTGAACTACAGCACCAATCCCAAATTACATTTTGGGCTCCTTCTTATTATGAGTGTGTTAGTCTCCCTGTGTTTAAGATAACAAATGTCCACTAATTAAGTAAGTTACTGACAACTCACTTAATTAATATCTAGCTCCAAGAGTAGTACCACTCAACTTCATTGTTATGTCGGACTAAGTCCACCTGCAGGGTTTAACCATGACAATCCTTATGAGCTCCTCTTGGGGATATTTTCAACCTAGATTACTAGGACACAGTTTCTTTCTATAATCAACAACACACACTATAAGTGATATCATTTCCCAACTTATCGGGCTTATTGATTTATCGAACTAAATCTCACCCATTGATAAATTAAAGAAATAAATATCAAATATATGTGTTTGCTATTATATTAGGATTAAGAGCACACACTTCCATAATAACTGAGGTCTTTGTTCCTTCATAAAGTCAGTATAAAAGGAACGACCTCAAATGGTCCTACTCAATACACTCTAAGTGTACTAGTGTAATTATATAGTTAAGATAAACTAATACCTAATTACACTACGACCTTCCAATGGTTTGTTCCTTTCCATCTTGGTCGTGAGCTACTGTTTATAATTTATAAGGAACCGATAACATTATCTTCTGTGTGTGACACCACACACCATGTTATCTACAATATAAATTAATTGAACAACTACATTTATCACAAATGTAGACATTTGACCAATGTGATTCTTATTTCTAGATAAATGTTTTATACCAAAAGCTAGACTTTTAGTATACATTCTAACAATCTCCCACTTATACTAAAAGACTAAGCTGCCATATCTGCTGCCATACATCTGATTCCCATGCCTTTTAAAAAGCTCTTGTCTTAAGGACCTTAGTGAACAACTTCTCCTCGTTATACAATTTCTCGTATTGGGTAGTACTTGCGCTCTATTGTGTTTACTTGCCTTATAGACTTATGGTTTCTTCGAGTTTGCTACTGCACCAACATTATTACAATAAATTGTAATAATCTTTGGACAAACCAGAAATCATATCTAAGTCTATCTTGAGGTTATTGAGTCATTCAGCTTTTATGGCTACCTCAGAGGCTTGTCATATACTAAGCTTCTATGGTGGAGTCCAGAAAAACACCTATGCTTATCACTTTTCTATAGTTATGACTTTACCTCCTAAAGTAAACACAAAACCCCGAGGTTGACTTATTATTGTCCCTATCCGATTGGAAGTCAAAATCCATGTAACCCACAGGGACCTAATTAACTGCCTTGTAGGATAGCATATAATCTCTAGCGCCTCTAAGGTATTTTAATATATGCTTTACTGCAGTCCAATGTCCTTGTCTAGGGTTACTTTGATATATGCTAACTATGCCCTTTGGCAAAACATATTTCTGATCTCGTGCATAGCATACATTAGGTTTGTCTAACTGCCGAAGCATAAAGAACTGCCTACATGTCCTCAATCTCCTTTGATGTCATCGGAGACATCTCTTTAGATAAAGACACTCCCTGCTTAAAAGGTAAGAAACCTTTCGAGGAGTTTTGCATGCTTAAAACGAGCAAGGATTTTCCGATATATCAAGCTTGGGATAAGTAAAATATATTTTTTCTTTCGATCCCTTATTATTTTGATCTCAAAAATATATACATTCTCCCAAGTCCTTTATATCGAATTATTTGGACAACCATACCCTTACTTCTGACAACATTTTGATATTGTTTCCAACTACCAAAAATGTTATCTACGTATAGTACAAGAAATACCACCACGTTTCCATCACACCTTTTGTATACACACGACTTATCCGTTTACTCAATAAATCCTTAGGTCTGGATTACTTTGATAAACCGGATGTTCCAAGACCTTGAAGCTTTGCCTCAGTCCATAGACTGATTGAGCTTGCACACAAGATGCTCTTAGCCCTTTGCAATGAACCCTTCTGGTTGCTTTATATGGATGCTTTCATCAAGACTTCCATTAAGGAATGCTGTCTTGACATCCACTTGCCAAATAGATAAAAGAATCCGGATAGACTTAAGCATGACTACCAGTGAAAAAGTTTCCTTTTTCATCAAGCCTTGCTTTGAAAGTTACTACCTTCCTTTCTATCCCTCTTTTCCTATTATAGACCTTTTTACACCCAAAGGCTTTTACACCATTTGGTGGTTCTACAAGCTTCCAGATTTTACATATATTCTAATTCTGTTATTCATTACTCTTTGCCAAGATGTTGCATCTTTATCTTGGAGTGTTTCGTCATATGTCTGGATATCAGGTTCATGTCCTCCAGGGATCGAGTCCAAAAACTTTCCCAAAACATGAATCTTTTTAGGTTGCCTAACAACCCTCCCACTACGACAAGGCACTTTCTGTAATTGTGTATCATTTATGATACGTGTTGCAGTTTTCTTGTGGTATCTCATCTTGTACAGTTGGTACTAGATTAGACATGCCTTTTATTATTTCCTTAAGAACAAATTTTCTTATGGGCACATGATTTATTACATAGTCCTTTTCTAAAAATTGGTCATTGATGCTAACAATGACCTTCTGATTTTTAAGACTATAAACCTACTTTCATTTCACTAGGATAACCCACAAACAAGTGAATTCCTGTCCAACATATCATTGTCTCTCTTCTGCATATGTGCTGGATTACCCGAATCCGAATATGCTTCGAAATAGGCTTACGCCTATTCAGCAATTCTATATGAATAGAGAGTTCTGACTTTAGAAGGTACTATATTCACTCCCGTTTCCAGAGTATATCCTTAAAATGATATTCTTAATAAACTCATCAATCTACTTATTTTCATAAGAGTCTTATACCTTCCTTTTCCTACACCATTCTGTTGGGGTGTACCAGGTGCAGTTAGTTGGGATTCAATCCCTACTTCTGATAAATGACTCCTAAATTCTCCCAAGAGGTACTTGCCACTACGATCTTACCGTAGTATCTTGATACTTTTACTTTGTCGTTTCTCCACATCAGCCTCATACTCTTTGAACTAATCAAATCACTTAGACTTGCGGCACATCAAGTAAATATATCCGTATCTCAAATAGTTGTCTATAAAATAGATGAAATATTTGAAACAACCTCTTGCCTGGATGCTCATAGGATCACACAAATCAGAATGAACCAATTCCAATATATCTTTGACTCCATACCCCTTAGACTTAAAATCTTCTTGGTTATTTTTCCTTCCAAGTAAGACTCGTAGGTTGGAAAGATTTCCACTACTAATGAACCCAAAAGTTCATCAGCTACCAATGAATCCTACTCAAGTTAATATAACCTAGCCTTAGAAGCCAAAGATATAATTGGTTCATTTTCGAAGGTTACTTTCTCTTAAAGTTAGAAGATGTGTTACTAATTTCCATTTGTTGCATCGTGAGAGTTATTGGATTTATAAATTGCCAACCAACGTGCTAGATAACTTCCCTCTTTTCTTAATAACAACTTTGTTATTTAAAAGAGGCGAATATCAAGTTCTTTGAATAGTTTAGAAACCGAAAACTAGTTCTTTCTAAACTAGGTGCGAAAGACAATTACTCAAAATCCATGTTTTATTCTTATCAAAAGATAAACATCTCCCAATGCAACAGCTGTTACCATTTTACCCATGTAGACGGTGTTTTAATTTTCATTTAGTTGGGTTTCTCGGAACCTAATGAATTGGACATGATTAATGACATCTCATCTACACTCCGTGTTACGTAGATAACACCACTAAACATGTTTCAACTAATGAATTAAATACACCTATATTGTTCTTAGTTCTAAGAAGACAGTCTACCTTAATGTCCAAGTCCTATTTCCAATCATTACAATTGGGATTACTAAGTCTTTCTTATAGTATGACTACTAGGGGATTGACAAACATTTTAAATCCTAAGAATCACAAAAATACTTGGTCAAGATCAACTCCTTAAAAATTTCCATGAATTTTGTATGGCACGATAGTGTGGACGTATACAAAATCGAAGAGGAGATTTTATTCATTAATTTTATTATCTCGTCAACTTTACTTTATGACGAATAAAATTAATAGTTGATCTGTCTTTGATCAAATATTTGGTCAAAAACTTTTGAATTTAAAAAAAATATTGATTCCTCAAACAATATTATTTAAATTCACCAATACCTCAAACACCGTGAATTTTGCATGCCACGTTAGTGTGGACGTATACAAATTCAACATTTGTAAAAGGAGGGTTTTAACCCATTAATTTTATTATCTTGTCAACCTAACTTTTTGACAAATAAAATTAATAGTTGGTATCATTTGGTCACACAAATAATAGCAGTGATTCCGATAGGGAGGATACTATTAGATGTGTCTAAGTGTATACTATTATTTGACACTAAGTCCATTAATAAGATTATGCCCCTTCCGTTGGGGAAGATCACACGCTCTTAATTAACTTCCTATAGTCATCCAAAAATGGAAGTCTGTTTTAGTGATCCACAAACAAGCTCATTCGTTATGGAGGAAGGCACTCAGAGCCAACGCGCAAGCTTGTTTGCATCACTTACAAACCAGTAATGGAGACCATGGGATTTACTTAAAAATCTCTCTCCCACTTAGTTATTTATAAATGAGGAATTTTAACTATGCTAGCCTACTAAATATGTAAACTAACATGCACACACAGCACAATATAAAAGCAATAAATAGAAAATCTAATTTTCAACTATTATGGCTTTTATCTCTAGTTGTCTTCCGTGTGTTGTCATCCCAAGCTGCTGCCATATTTGGCCACTGCCACCGGGTCTAGCTGTCGCATCTATCTTGCTCCTAGTTCCGCTGCGCCTCTGGTCCTTAGAAGGTTCCACGCTTTGCAAGATTCGATCCGCGACATAAATAGAATTTTACATTTTGATCCTATATTCCATAAAAGGAATGTACATGTATTTAGATCAAAAATAAAATCCTAATAAAACTAAATACAGCTCCTGCTGTATTTTATAATACAATCATGCACACATAATAAAATGCCCTTGACATGTCCAAGGGTCCAATCACACACATAATAACTATAAGCCATAATAGTTGGATCCTGCATCCACAAAGTTAGCACATCCTACTATTATCCTGCCTAAATTATGTATGACATGTGCATAATTAAACTAATTCCAAATACACAGAGGCAAAACCCTAGCTCTGATACCAATTGTTGGTTGCTACTCGGAAAACCTAGAGGTTCCACTGTACAAAAATTTTGTACAAAGGTCTGAACCTTTTCCTAGCTACCATGTGTTCTTTTAAATTAAATTTTGGATTGCCTGCGGAACTTAACACGTTTGATCCAAAACTTAATTTATTCGTTCTTTTAGGTTTTGACTTGGGTCTCCTGCGGAACTTAACACGTTCGACCCAAATCACCTTAAGTTATTAATTCCATTAAATATTAATTTCCATAATTGGTTCCCAGTACTGACGTGGCGAGGCACATGGCCTTCTTGGATATGGGAGCAACCACCACCGACTAGACAAAACCTTTTATGGAAAGCTAATATTTAATTTTTTAAAATAACTTTAGGTTAACCGAAAAGAACAATCAAATCACAAGGAAAAACAAAAGAACACAACATCGAAAAACATATTCGAAATACTAGAATCGCATGCCTCTTGTATTTGGTATTATTTCCAAAAATAACAAGTATGATGCGGAAAGAAAAATTACTAGTTATACCTTTTAGAAAGACCTCTTGATCTTCTACCGTATTCCTCTTCTAACCTCGGACGTTGTGTGGGCAACGATCTTCCAAGATGAGAACCACCAAGCACCTTCTTCTTCCTTGCAAATTTCGGCCATCAAAACTTCTTCTAGGATGAAGAGGTTCGGCCACCACCACCATGCTCCAAGGGATGCTAGAAAAGAGGCTTCTTTTCTCTCCTTCTTCTCCTTCTTAGATCCGGCCACCAAAGCTATCTCCATCATGAGAAAGTTTCGGCCACACAAAGGAGAGGAGAGAAAACAAAGGGCCGGCCACACCCAAGGAAGAAAAGAGGAAGAAAAATAAAATAGAGTCGTTAGCCTTGAAGCCTCCTCTACCCCCTCTTTTATAATCCTTGGTCTTGGCAAATAAGGAAAATTTAATAAAAACTTCCTTAATTATTTTGCCAATGAAAAAGAAAATTTATTTAATTAAAACAATTTTTCCTTTTCAAATTTCAATGGCCGGCCACAACAATAAACTTCCAAGCAAATAAAATTTTAAACACCAATTAAAACTTCCTTATTTGCTTCCGGAAATTTATAAAATTTCTCCAATAATTTTATCCCTTCATGATTGGTTTATAAAAAGGAAATTTAATAAATTAAAATCTTTCTTTTAACATGTGGATAAAAAGAAAGTTATCTCTAAAAATTAAAATCTCTTTTAATCTACAAATAAGGAAAGATATCAAATCTTTTCTTAATCTTTTGTAGAAACTTATAAAAGAGAATATTTAATTTTAAACTCTCTTTTAAATCATGAACATGGTTAAAAGGAAAGTTTTCTTAAAATTTAAAATCCTCCTTTAAACAACAAATAAGGAAAGATTTCAAATTTTAAACTCTCTTTTAAACATGTAGATGATTTACAAATAAGGAAAGTTTTTACCAAAAATTAAAACCATCCTTTTAAACTACAAATAAGGAAAGAGATTAATCTCTTCTCTTAATCTTTTGTAGAAAGTTATAAAAGGAAATTTTTAATTTTTAAACTCTCTTTTAAAATCATGATATCCACATAAGAAATAATTTTAATAAAAATCCTTTTAATATTCTAGTGGTGCCACCAAAGCTTGGGACCCAAGCTTGGCCGACCACCTCTCATCCACTTGGTCTTGGCCCTAGCTTGGGTTCCAAGCTAGCTTGGCCCCATTGGATGGGTAAGAAGGTGGGTATGTGGGTATAAATCTCTATATACTAGAGGCTACGATAGAGAGAGGAGGAATTGGTTTTGTCTCCCGATGAAATTACATCCCGAACACACAACTTAATTTCATCAATAATAATTCATTCCACTAAAGAACTATTATTGAACTACCGCACCAATCCCGAATTACATTTTGGGCTCCTTCTTATTATGAGTGTGTTAGTCTCCCTTTGTTTAAGATAACAAATGTCCACTAATTAAGTAAGTTACTGACAACTCACTTAATTAATATCTAGCTCCAAGAGTAGTACCACTCAACTTCATTGTTATGTCGGACTAAATCCACCTGCAGGGTTTAACATGACAATCCTTATGAGCTCCTCTTGGGGACATTCTCAACCTAGATTACTAGGACACAGTTTCCTTCTATAATCAACAACACACACTATAAGTGATATCATTTCCCAACTTATCGGGCTTATTGATTTATCGAACTAAATCTCACCCATTGATAAATTAAAGAAATAAATATCAAATATATGTGTTTGTTATTATATTAGGATTAAGAGCACACACTTCCATAATAACTGAGGTCTTTGTTCCTTCATAAAGTCAGTATAAAAGGAACGACCTCAAATGGTCCTACTCAATACACTCTAAGTGTACTAGTGTAATTATATAGTTAAGATAAACTAATACCTAATTACACTACGACCTTCCAATAGTTTGTTCCTTTCCATCTTGGTCGTGAGCTACTGTTTATAATTTATAAGGAACCGATAACATGATCTTCTGTGTGTGACACCACACACCATGTTATCTACAATATAAATTAATTGAACAACTACATTTATCACAAATGTAGACATTTGACCAATATAATTCTTATTTCTAGATAAATGTTTTATACCAAAAGCTAGACTTTTAGTATACATTCTAACAGGTAACTCCCATGAGGTGGCACTTCACTTAAGTAACCATGATGATGTGGAGAATCATCATTGGTCCACTTAATGTCAACTCACCAATGAGGTGGTATAAAGTCAAGTCAAACTTGACTCTTCATCTTCCTCTCAAGTCAAGTCAAACTTGACTTAATCTCTCTCATGGTTGATCTAATCCAACCATTTAATTCAAGCCAATTTAATATAATGAATCTAATTCATTTAATTAAATTGATTCAATGAGTCATAATCTAAATTAGACTCATTGAACACATGAATCAACTTGAGTCCAACTCAATTAGCCCAATTAGGATTACTCTTAATCCAATTTGATTCATCAAATGAATCTAATCCTCTTGGTTCATCATATGAACCTAATCTCCATCCACTTGTTCTTTGTGTGTGGCCCAATAGGTTCTTGTAACGTTGACAATGACCCTAAACTCATTTAGAAACATAAGTAATGAGCGGTATCTAGCAATACATCATTACTACCTAAGTTACAAGAATGTTGAGATCCAACATCACCTTGTGACTACTAATTGTGACTCCTCACAATATATGACAAGTGTCCTTCTATCCTAGACATCTAGATTGATCAATGTGAGGCATAGACCGTGTCATCCTCTAATCAATCTAAATCTTGAACTCCAAGTAGACTCACTCAATCAAATGAGCTCAATATCCTATATTGACTCATTTGGGCATGGCCATGCACTTCGTGGTCTCACTCTATCAAGAATACCGATGTCTCTCCCGTCATATAGGAGGGATATATCCCATCTACATCACTTACATCCCTCCGCATAATTTGTTACATACCCAGTAATCGCCTTTATGGTCCACCCAGTTACGGGTGACGTTTGACGAAACCAAAGTACATAACTCCTTATGTAGGGAACCATGGTGACTTCAGGTCTAAGGACTAGTAGTCATACTAATAACCACATGAGAAAGTATATGACACTCATATAACGATCCATGATACTTTCTCATGGCGGGTCATTCAGTATACATTCTCTAATGCATACCCATGTGTCAACTTGATATCTCTATATCCATGACTTGATATCTCTATATCTTAAAGACCCACTTACACCCAATGGGTTTTACCCCTTCAGGTGGATCAACCAAAGTCCATACTTGGTTGGTGTACATGGATTTCATTTTGGATCTCATGGCTTCTAGCCATTTCTCGGAATCTGGTCTCATCACAGCTTCCTGATAGGTGGTAGGCTCATTCTCTATGAGCATAACGTCATCATGGTCAGACAAGAGAAATGAGTATCTCTTAGGCTGACGACGTACCCTATCAGACCTGCGAAGAGGTATGTCTACTTGAACTGGTTGTTGTTCCTCAACTCCTTATGGAACAACATCATCCACAACACTTTGTTGTTCCAGTTCAATTTCCATCGAGGCATCAGTGCTATTGTTCACATCTTGAACTTCTTCAAGATCGAACGTGTTAGAGTGTATACTAAAAGCCTAGCTTTTGGTATAAACATTTATCTAGAAATAAGAATCACATTGGTCAAATGTCTACATTTATGATAGATGTAGTTGCTTAATTAATTTATATTGTAGATAACATGGTGTGTGGTGTCACACACAGAAGATAATGTTATCGGTTCTTTATAAATTATAAACAGTAGCTCACGACCAAGATGGAAAGGAACAAACTATTGGAAGGTCGTAGTGTAATTAGGTATTAGTTTATCTTAACTATATAATTACACTAGTACACTTAGAGTGTATTGAGTAGGACCATTTGAGGTCGTTCCTTTTATACTGACTTTATAAAGGAACAAAGACCTCAGTTATTATGGAAGTGTGTGCTCTTAATCCTAATATAATAACAAGCACATATATTTGATATTTATTTCTTTAATTTATCAATGGGTGAGATTTAGTTCGATAAATCAATAAGCCCGATAAGTTGGGAAATGATATCACTTATAGTGTGTGTTGTTGATTATAGAAGGAAACTGTGTCCTAGTGATCTAGGTTGAGAATGTCCCCAAGAGGAGCTCATAAGGATTGTCATGTTAAACCCTACAGGTGGACTTAGTCCGACATGACGATGAAGTTGAGTGGTACTACTCTTGGAGCTAGATATTAATTAAGTGAGTTGTCAGTAACTTACTTAATTAGTGGACATTTGTTATCTTAAACACAGGGAGACTAACACACTCATAATAAGGAGCCCAAAATGTAATTTGGGATTGGCGCGGTAGTTCAATAATAGTTCTTTAGTGGAATGAATTATTATTGATAAAATTAAGTTGTGTGTTCGGGGCGAACACGGGATGCTTAATTTTATCAGGAGACCAAAACCAATTCCTCCTCTCGGTCCCTATCGTAGCCTCTAGTATATAGAGATTTATACCCACCGCATACCCACCTTCTTACCCATCCAATGGGGTCGGCCAAGCTAGCTTGGAACCCAAACTAGGGCCGGCCAAGACCAAGTGGATGAGCCATGTAGGTGGCCGGCCAAAGCTTGGGTCCCAAGCTTAGGTGGCTGACCACTAGAATATTAAAAAGGATTTTTATTAAAATTATTTCTTATATGGATATCATGTTTTTAAAAGAGAGTTTAAAAATTAAAAATTTCCTTTTATAGCTTTCTACAAAAGATTAAGAGAAGAGATTAATCTCTTTCCTTATTTGTAGTTTAAAAGGATGTTTTTAATTTTTGGTTAAAACTTTCTTTATTTGTAAATCATCTACATGTTTAAAAGAGAGTTTAAAATTTGAAATCTTTCCTTATTTGTTGATTAAAGGAGGATTTTAAATTTTAAGAAAACTTTCCTTTTTAATCATGTTCATGATTTAAAAGAGAGTTTAAAATTAAATATTCTCTTTTATAAGTTTCTACAAAAGATTAAGAAAAGATTTGATATCTTTCCTTATTTGTAGATTAAAAGATATTTTAATTTATAGAGATAAATTTCTTTTTATCCACATGTTTAAAAGAAAGATTTTAATTTATTAAATTTCCTTTTTATAAACCAATCATGAAGGGATAAAAATTATTGAGAAATTTTTATAAATTTCCGGAAGCAAATAAGGAAGTTTTAATTGGTGTTTAAAATTTTATTTGCTTGGAGATTTTATGGTGTGGCCGGCCATTGCAAAATTGAAAAGAAAAATTGTTTTTAATTAAATAAATTTTCCTTTTCAATGGCAAAAGAATTAAGGAAGTTTTTATTAAATTTTCCTTATTTGCCAAGATCAAGGATTATAAAAGAAGGGGTAGAGGTGCCTTCATGGAAAAACCATTATTATTTCTCTTCCTCTTTTGTTCCTTGGTGTTGTGGCCGGCCAACCTCTCTTTCTCTCTTCCTCTTGGTGGTGGCCGAACCTTCTCTATTGGCTTGGAGCTCTAATGGTGGCCGGATACTACTCGGAGAAGAAGAAGAAGAAGGAGAGAAAACTTGTATCCCTTGGAGTTTGGTTGGTGTTTTGTTCTTCGTCCTTGGTGAAGCTTCTTTGTGTTGGCCGTACCTAGCTAGGAGGAGAAGAAGGTGCTTGGTGGTTTCTCATCTCGGAAGATCGTTGCCCACATAACGTCCAAGGTTAGAAGAGGAATACGGTAGAAGATCAAGAGGTCTTTCTAGAAGGTATAACTAGTAATTTTTCTTTCCGCATCATGCTAGTTATTTATGGAAATAATACCAAATACAAGAGGCTTACGATTCTACTGTTTCGAATATGTTTTTCGAAGTTGTGTTCTTTTGTTTTATTTTTCCTTGTGATTTGATTGTTCTTTTCGGTTAACCTAAAGTTATTTTAGGAAATTAAATATAAGATTTCTATAAAAGGTTTTGTCTAGTCGGTGGTGGTTGCTCCCATATCCAAGAAGGCTATGTGCCTCGCCACGTCAGTACTGGGAACCAATTATGGAAATTAATATTTAATGAGATTAATAACTTAAGGTGATTTGGGTCGAACGTGTTAAGTTCCGCAGGAGATCCAAGTCAAAACCTAAAAGAACAAATACATTAAGTTTTGGATCAAACGTGTTAAGTTCCGCAGGCGATCCAAAATTTAATTTAAAAGAACACATGGTAGCTAGGAAAAGGTTCAGACTTTTGTACAAAATTTTTGTACAGTGGAACCTCTAAGCTTTCCGAGTAGCAACCAACAGAACGCACTCCCACTAGTCTTTCTAGAAACAAAGTCCCTTTCTAGAAAGACTCCAGTTTTTGCCACAACTACCTTGTGCTGACTGAGAATGTAGAAGTAATATCCCTTAGTTTCCTTGGGATATCCAATGAAATAGCACTTGTCGGATTTGGGTCCTAATTTGTCTGAGACTTGACGTCGAACGTAAGCCTCGCAACCCCAAATCCTCATGATTGACACCTGGGCATCTCTCCCAGTCCATATCCTATATGGTGTCTTTATCACGACCTTGGATAGAACTCGGTTGAGTATAAAAGCTGCCGTGTCTAAAGCATAACCCCAAAGGTATGTCAGAAGATCTATGTGACTCATCATAGATCGCACCATATCTAATAGGGTACGATTTCTCCTTTCGGATACACCATTCCACTGTGGTGTTCCAGGAGGAGTGAGTTGGAATAGGATCCCACACTCGGCTAGGTAGTCACGGAACTCATGGCTAAGGTATTCTCCACCTCGATCGGATCGAAGTATCTTAATACTCTTGCCAAGCTGGTTCTGTACTTCATTCTTGAATTCTTTGAACTTTTCAAAGGATTCAGACTTATGTGTCATCAAGTACACATAACCATATCTACTGAAGTCATCAGTAAATGTGATGAAGTATCTATAACCGCCTCTAGCAGCAACATTGAAAGGGCCACATACATCACTATGTATGAGTCCTAACAAATCAGTTGCTCTCTCGCTATGCCCACTAAAGGGAGTCTTGGTCATCTTGCCTCGTAGGCATGACTCGCATATCTCATATGATTCTAAATCAAATGAGTCCAGCAAACCATCCTTATGGAGCTGGGATAAGCGCTTGTCATTTATATGACCTAAGCGACAGTGCCAGAGGTAGGTTTGGTTCATGTCATTTGACTTGAACCTCTTGATATTTATGTTATAGATAGGGCTCTCAAGGACTAGAATATAGAGTCCGTTTATCAGAGGTGCACTACAATAGAACATATCGTTTAAATAAACGGAACAACATTTGTTCTTTATTGTAAACGAAAATCCTTTCTTGTCCAAACAAGAAACTGAAATTATGTTCTTAGTCAAGGCAGACACATAACAACAATCATCTAATTCTAGTACAAGCCCAGAGGGCAGAGATAGATGGTAAGTTCCTACAGCAATAGTAGCAACCCGTGCTCCATTGCCTACTCGTAGGTCTATCTCACCCTTCGTCAATGTCCTGCTATTTCTCAGCGCTTGTACATTAGTACAAATGTGCGAAGCACATCCGGTATCTAATACCCACGATGAAGAAATAGAGAGGTTGACTTCTATAACATGTATACCTGAAGTAGAAATCTTATTTCTCTTCTTCTTAAGATCTTCCAGGTATTCTTTGGAGTTCCTCTTCCAGTGCCTTGCTTGTCCTTGATATAGGTGACAAAGATGTTCAACCATATCGTAAGCGCCCATCAACTCATGTTGCTTCTGAAGCTCAGAGTTCATGGTTGCAAGCATAAGACAGGACACATCTAATGCGTCATCTTGATGCTTCTTGTAAGCATCTCGGTCTGCTCACGTGGCAGTGGCAGGAGGAGCCTCCGGAATGGGCTGCTCCAGAACATACAGTTTACGTTCTTGGGTGAGAACTATTCTCAGGTTCCTGTACCAGTCCAGGAAATTTGCTCCGTTGAGCTTGTCCTTCTTAATGACAGATCGTAGAGAGAAAGTGTTCGTATTTGACGTCATGACAATTCTACAACAGAAATAAATGCAGAAATAAGTATCATATTCTTAATCATTTAATTAGGCCTTTAACTAAATGATGCTCCCATTGAATTCTATAATTCATGTGGGACAAGATCCACATTATACTAACCCTTGAGTTAGCTTTGGCTAATACGCCCAAGATTTAGTATGATCGGTAGGTAACGATTATCAATTACATCTCTATGCAACTCTTGTTTATAGGATCAAAACCCGCATTTATATTAAAACTCGAGTTAGCTTTGGCTAATACGCCCGAGAGTTAATATATATGTGATTTTGACCTATCTTTCCAACCGTTGGAAAAATGGCTATAGTTATACTCGGTCCAACCGAGTTAACTAGGAATACTCAATCTAATTGAGTTGTACTCACCCATGCGTTGATAGGCGGGACCAAGATTGTCCCTCCGTACCCTACCAAGATAGTATGTGTTGCTCTGCTTTGGCAGATTCAACAACAACATGCGATCGAGGTAGTGGTAGGTATCACGGCATGGTAGACATTACAAGTTGACGTGATTTAGATCTAATCTAAACGATGATGCGTATCATATACTCGATAGATCTAATCTAATCGAAGGGTGCATCATGTGCACGATTTAGATCTAATCTAATCGCTAGGCACTAATTAACTACTTAATTAAACATGCATCACATACATATAAGCAATTAATTAAATTATTTTGTGATTGTGTCATGGCCCTACTACGATCTTCTCAAGCCAATGAGAAGATCGGATGGTCAACCTAAGGTCAACAGCTTCTCAAGCTTCTTCCTTTGACCACCTTGTGTTGCTCGCACCCTCCTCGTAACTCTGTCTCGTGTGGACCTTCCACCGCTTCAAAATTACATTACAATTTTGAAACTCGAGTTACATTCGAGTCTAAATCTAATTTATAACCAGAATATAAGAGAAAGGCACGACGCGCAGGCCGTGAAAATAAAATAAAAATAAAATAAATACAGCACGCACATCACATAACGGCACACAGGCCGTATTATGAATTACAACACATTTCCAAATCCAATTTGGGTCGTTTGGGCCATGACTATCACAAAATTAATATATAATTCAAAATTATATATTTCTATAATTTTCTGTAATTTTTTTTATAATTTTACAGATTTTATGAGTAAATTTTTCCCGGCAGTCCCGATTAGCGATTTCGGGCGCAATCGCGGAGCAAATCCCCTTGCGGGGTTAGGGGCAGTACCCCTACCTGCGATCTAACCATCGCGAGTTGCTCCTAAGCGATCCAAGAGCGCCTTAGCCCGCTGTCCCAAAAATTTTTGGGGCGAAACCTTGCCGTTTTGAAAAATTCTTCTCGGTAGTCGAAGCCTACAAGTGCCGAAACACTTGTGCTTCGCTTCTACGAGAAAAATACCCATAAAAACTCTAAAAATCATAAAATTACAGAATATCACATAACTGAATTTTTTTCATAAAAACAAAAACTAAACTCGTACAAGCTTCGCACGTGGCTCTGATACCACTGTTGGGATTTTCGGGCCTCGAAAATCGCTTTTCACGTCGCGGAAACCCCGAATCACCCATGCCACTGGATCTCGTGCGAAGGATAGATTTCAAAAATACGAGTACGAGTTTCAAACTATGATCTACAGTAGATCTACAAAGGAAAAACATTTTATACCTTTGAAGCGTGCCCTCGCAAATCCCGCTTGTCCAACGGTACGTCAGATCTCGAAGTTGTCAACGTAGACAACTCTCTAGTGATATCCACACGAACAAGAAATGTTCTCTAACATTCAAGGATGGAGAAGAGAGCACCACAAGTGTGCTAGCACTCTCTAGGGCTCTCGGGTAGGATTGGAAGAAGAAGAAAGGAAAAGAAGAGAACACACTCCTCTAAAATCTCTATGTGACTTTCACTAAACTTTCTTCTTGGATTAGATTCACTCTTCTTTCGTCTCCCTTGCTTGAAACCCACGACCAAAAGAAGAGAAGGAGCAAGAAGAGAGCTTAGGAGGAGGAAGATCACTTGAATGAGAGTTACACTTGCAAAATGAAACTCTTTTCATCTAATTAAGTGGTTTGTAACCTCCATGGGATACCAAGAGTCACAACTCTTGGTAACTCCCATGAGGTGGCACTTCACTTAAGTAACCATGATGATGTGGAGCATCATCATTGGTCCACTTAATGTCAACTCACCAATGAGGTGGCATAAAGTCAAGTCAAACTTGACTCTTCATCTTCCTCTCAAATCAAGTCAAACTTGACTTAATCTCTCTCATGGTTGATCTAATCCAACCATTTAATTCAAGCCAATTTAATATAATGAATCTAATTCATTTAATTAAATTGATTCAATGAGTCATAATCTAAATTAGACTCATTAAACACATGAATCAACTTGAGTCCAACTCAATTAGCCCAATTATGATTACTCTTAATCCAATTTGATTCATCAAATGAATCTAATCCTCTTGGTTCATCATATGAACCTAATCTTCATCCACTTGTTCTTTGTGTGTGACCCAATAGGTTCTTGTAACGTTGGCAATGCCCCTAAACTCATTTAGAAACATAAGTAATGAGCGGTATCTAGCAATACATCATTACTACCCAAGTTACAAGAATGTTGAGATCCAATATCACCTTGTGAGTACTAATTGTGACTCCTCACAATATATGACAAGTGTCCTTCTATCCTAGACATCTAGATTGATCAATGTGAGGCATAGATCATGTCATCCTCTAATCAATCTAAATCTTGAACTCCAAGTAGACTCACTCAATCAAATGAGCTCAATATCCTATATTGACTCATTTGGGCATGACCATGCACTTCGTGGTCTCACTCTATCAAGAATACCGATGTCTCTCCCGTCATATAGGAGGGATAGATCTCATCTACATCACTCACATCCCTCCGCATAATTTGTTACATACCCAGTAATCGCCTTTATGGTCCACCCAGTTACGGGTGATGTTTGACGAAACCAAAGTACATAACTCCTTATGTAGGGAACCATGGTGACTTCAGGTCTAAGGACTAGTAGTCATACTAATAGCCACATGAGAAAGTATATGACACTCATATAACGATCCATGATACTTTCTCATGGCGGGTCATTCAGTATACATTCTCTAATGCATACTCATGTGTCAACTTGATATCTCTATATCCATGACTTGTGAGATCAAGTCATCAAGTTGACCTACATGCTAGTCTTATTGCATTAACATTGTCCCTGAATGTTAATACTCGACTAGGAATGATTAAGAGTAGTGTTCCCTATATCATCTCACTATCGGTTCAACTAACCGATTGATATAGGTGAGAACCGTCTACTCAAGGACGTTATTATACTTAGTTTATTTGGCACCAATACAAGTAAGTATAATAACCAAAAACCAAATGCCTTTATTTATATAGAATATGATACAATAAGTCCAAAATACAATCATCAAATGATTGGCTCTAGGGCTCTAGCTAACAAAAGACCTATGAGCAAGTTGACCTGCTTCAACTGTGGTAAGAAGGGTCATTTTGCTCGGGATTGTACTGAGCCTAAAAAGGTAGATTCATTATTATCTTCTTTTCACGAGCAATATGTTGCAAGTACAGTGTTGTTAGCTGATTCGTATCCTTTGTGGATTGTATATTCAGGAGCAACGAACCACGTAGCACATGATCGAGCTACATATGTGGAGTATCGTCAGGTACCAGCTGGCAACAAATGGATATATGTAGGAAATAATGCAAGAATTGAAGTCAAAGGAATTGGCACTTGCAAGCTCAACCTACGTGGTGGGCGTACCTTGTTTCTACATGATATCCTGTATGCTCCTGAGATTCGACGGAATCTGGTTTTCGTCATTTATCTTCTTGATTTTGGTTATAATGTAAATTTTTATAGCCGTTGTGTGGAACTTCGAATTAACCATTTGGTAAGGCTATTAGGGCTGAATCATCATTGCAATTAATTCATTCGGATATTTGTGGTCCGATGAATATGAAGGCTAGAAATGAGAGTTCTTATTTCATTACATTTATTGATGACTTCACACATTTTGGTCATGTGTATTTGATTTCTCACAAATTTGAAGTATTGGATTGCTTTATTCGTTACTTGAACGAAGTTGAGAATCAATTGGAACGTAAGGTTAAAACCTTGCGCACTGACCGTGGAGGTAAATATTTGTCTGATCAGTTCAAGACAATATGTAATGAGAAAGAGATTATTAGACAATTAACTATCCCTGGAACTCCACAGCAAAATGAGGTTGCTGAAAAAAGGAATACGACTCTACTTGAAATGGTTAGATCTATGATGACACAGGCTAATTTGACAATCTCCTATTGGGGAGATGCATTATTAGTTGCGACCTATGTACTTAACAAAGTATCTTCAAAGTCAGTTCCATCTACACCACATGAACGTTGGACAGGCAGAAAGCTGGATTTAAGTAATCTGAGACCTTAGGGGTCAGCTGCCTACGTTCATGATAAGACTCACGAACATGAAAAATTATGACCCAGAGGTAAGAAGTATATCTTTATAAAGTATTCTGAGACTTTTAAGGGTTATGTTTTTATTAGTGAGCGACAAGATGAAACCATCTCTGAAATGAGTTACCAGCACGAGGTGAAGTTGATAAGTCAATTCCTCTATATGAGATAGAGGAGGAGGATAATGTTCTTTATCAACAAATCAGGAGATACCTGAATCTAGTCAACCTAGTGGGAGTAATTTGCCACTGAATGAGTCAGTTTCTCAACAGTCTAACCTTCAAAGAAGTAGTCGTTATTTCTTGGAGAAGGTTTGATATTGAGAATAGGATATTAATGATTCTCCCAGTTGATGATAAGGAACCTCAAACAGTTGAGGAAGCTTTGAGAAGCTCAGTAAGAGAAAAATGGAAAATTGCAATGGATGATGAAATGGAGTCAATGAGAAAAATTAAGTTTGGGATTTAGTCGATCTTCCTCCGGGCCGAAGGGCTATTGGAAATAAGTGGATTTTCAAAGTAAAGAGGAAAGTAGATGAATCGATTAATCAATACAAAGCTCGATTAGTTGCAAAAGGATATACCCAAATGGAGGGTATTGACTTTGAAGAGACATTCTCCCCAGTTGTAAAGTTTATGCCAATACATGTCATCCTAGCTATAGTAGCACAATATGACATGAAATTACATCAGATGGATGTAAAAACAGCTTTCCTTAATGGTAATCTTGACGAAGAAATCTATATGGTACAACCAGAAGGTTATGTTGTTAAAGGCCAAGAGAAAAGAGTATGTAGACTTAGGAAGTCTATATATGGGCTAAAGCAAGTGTCAAGACAATGGAGCATAAGATTTAATGAAGTCATTTTGTCTTATGGTTTCAAAATGATCAATGAGGATCATTGTGTTTACCTTAGAAATGAAAAAGGAAAGTTTGTTATCTTATCATTATATGTTGATGATATGCTAATAGCTGGAAGTGACATAAAATGTGTGATAAAAGTCAAAAGTTGGCTTTCATCATAATTTGACATAATAGATATGGGAGAAACAGAGTACATCTTAGGAGTGAAGATTGTTAGAGATCGATCAAAAAGGCTTTGGGGTTTGTCTCAAGAAGCTTATATTACTAAGATGCTACAACACTTCAATATGTCAGATTGTAATGTCGAACAGATGCCTATAGCGAAAGGTACTGTTTTAAGCAAAAGTATGTATCCCAAGACTCCTGAGGAAATAACTGAAATGAAGAAAAAAAATCATATGCCAGTGTTATTGGTAGTTTGATGTACACTATGTTGTGTACTCATCCTGATATAAGATATGGTGTTATATTAGTTAGTCGTTTTCAGTTAAACCCAGGATCGAGACACTGGAAAGCGATGAAGAGGATAATTAAATATCTCAAAAGGATAATAGATTATGTATCTATTTTTCAAGGATTTAAGATGAGCCTGAGTGGCTACACAAATGCAGATTGGCTAGGAGACCTTGATGACAGAAAATCCACATCAGGCTATACCTTCTTGCTAAATGATGGCGCCATCTTATGGAATAGCAAGAAGTAGGCTTATGTAGCCTTGTCGACATTGGAAGCTGTGTGGCTTGCGCATCAGTTGTGCAACAATCTGTCTAGTTGAAAAAGGTTCCTAAAGCATTTGAAAATTGCTGAGGATAGTGAGAGTCATTTGAAAATTGCTGAGGACAGTGAGAGTCCTGTTACAGTGTATTGTAATGGCCAAGATGAGAATCCAAAATATCACAGTAAAGGCAAGCATATAGAATTAAGTATAATTTTGTAAGGGATACTGTGGACAAGAAAATGATAATTCTTGAGTATATCCCTATACGTACTATGCTTGCAGATCCTTTACTAAACCATTGACTAAAGAGTCATTTTACGGACATGTGAAGTCTTTGGGACTTTGAAGAATGTAACTTATTGTAAAGACATTTTGATAAATGAAAAATGTCATGATCTATTTAGTATATATGTCTTTGTTACATTTGAATAAAAGTCTCGATAAGTATGTTGGCAGATTGAGATTGGTCCACTCACATGGACAATCATCTCTATTTGTTAAGTACAAATAGAGGTAAGACCGTTGCTTATGAGACAACTTATGTAGCTGTGAATAGAGACATACCGACATACCCATAAGTTAAGGTCGCCTTGATAATTGTGTCAAGATGAGATCATTTGTGTAATGATTGGAGTAAATGCACCCATCATTTACTGAATCTGCTTAAATGTCAGATTATAATTCATATGTTGAATTCAGAATTAGACATTAGGTATGTTTAGATTGAAATCTGTACGATGTTAAATTTTGAGAAAAACATGCGCTCTTTTTAGTAAAGAGAATAACATCGTAGCATGTGATTCATACCACATGTGCTATGGCGACAAGAAGAGTAGTAGGAGAATGGATCCCTGCTTCTCTACTATGTGAGACCCTTGAGATTATAAGTTAATCTCAATCTTACCCTAAGTGACTATTTAGCTGTCTACTTGAAGTTCTGATCAGTGTTTGCAACTTTAGTATATTTCCTATTGGTTATGAATGATTCGGTCTATAGAGCATAACTAGGAAAGCGACTGATTAGAATGAATAGATTCTAGCTAAAAAGGAAAATTAAGATTGATTTACATCTATGACATTTATTCACTGGTACCAGTTACATTTTTAGTTCAGTACATAAAATGTAATTGTAAATAATTTGTTTGATTGGAGATGTTGAACATGCTCTTGACATATAGTCAATATGAGGGATTAGAGATGTTCATATTGATGTAAATAATTTAATTTGGGATAAAGACAAGTCATTTATGTCTCTGATTCGTTCTATGGAGCAGCTAAGTAAGGTGTGACAATCTTCTTAGCAGTTGAATGCTCAGTGTACTTGCTATCACACAAACCATTTTCCCTAATGTATGGAATGAATGTTCTTATTTGGTCTTTGTGACTAATTAATTTTATGCTCTAGTCTTCGTGACTTGATCCTTATAAAGTCTATGTGACTTATTTGGTCTTTGTGACTAATTTTGCTCTGGTTTTCGTGACATGATCACCTTGTAGTCTATGTAACTGACATGGTCTATGTGACCATATAATCTTATGGATTAACTTGGACGAGTGGGAGATGTTGGACATTGAGAGGAGACGAATGGGTGTTGCTTCCCCTTCATCTCCCCTTTATGCAAACGTCAAGG